>NC_135968.1:35081850-35681850 GCF_053455715.1 Rhinoraja longicauda
CGGCATGATCTTCCAATGATGGCCCTGGTTGGGATCGTGCACATGCCCCATCCATCTCTTTCTGTCATTACCGTGGCTCCAGCATTTCAATCTAGTGTCGTGTGACTCTGTGGGCCCACCGCCCACTTCAACTCCCTCCCATGAAACATCCAACAATTCCAATGTGTGTTCTGCTGAGGCCAGGCTGCTAATGCTCCAACATCCTTCTGCCACTGGTGGACGGCTAATTTTTTGCCATCTGCACTAAAGTCAATGTTGTTCCATCAGGTGCAGCGCAAGTCTCATTTTAATGCATATTTGTGACTGCCAAGCACATTGTGCGGCACAGTGGCACAGCTGAGAGAGCTACTGCCTCACGGCGCCAGACACCCGGGTTCAATTCTGACCTTAGGTTCCATCTGTGTGGTGTTTGCATGTTCTCCCTGTGTCCAATGTGGGTTTCCTCCGGGTGCTCTGGTTTCCTCCCATATCCCAAAGACCTGCGGGTTTGTAGGTTACTTGGCCTCTGTGTTTAGGGAGTGGGAAAATAGGGTAACATAGAACTAGTGTGAACAGGTGAACGATGGTCGATGGGCCGAAGGGCATGTTGCTGTATCTCTGAACTCTAAACCACCTTAATGCTTTTTCATTAACATTGTGATTTGGAGGATCTGATTCAACATGAAAAGGAAAATACAGTTCAAAGTATTAATAAAAGGTGAAGCCCAATATCTAGACTCCTTTCCATCTCGTCACACTCTCATCTCTGGCACTGTTTTACTTTCTTTGTCCTATGGATCACAGACCCTCAGTCATTGGTCATAGCACACTCTGCAAACAGTTTTTACTTTCCACTTTGATTTAATTGTTTACCATGTTGTGATCCATCCTGTTTGCCAAGCTGTGTAGGATGTAACTGCAGATGCTGGTTAAAACTGAAGGCTGACACAAAATGTTGGATGAACTCAGCGAGACAGGCAGCATCTCGGGAGAGAAGGAATGGGTGACGTTTCAGGTCGAGACCCTTCTTCAGACTGATCGGCTTCAAACTGAAGAAGGGTCTCGACCCGAAACGTCACCCATTCCTTCTCTCCAGAGATGATGTCTGTCCCGCTGAGTTCCTCCAGCATTTTGTGTCTGTCTTCAGTTTGCCAAGCTGACAGGGGAGTCAGGAATTATCCATTCTTCACCATACTGGCTTAGCCTATCTTCATCACTATATGCAGCCACGTGGAACCTGCATGATCTATATTTGGTTTTCAATTTTATTTGTCAAACATAGAAACATAGAAACATAGAAACATAGAAACATAGAAACATAGAAAATAGGTGCAGGAGTAGGCCATTCGGCCCTTCGAGTCTGCACCGCCATTCAATATGATCATGGCTGATCATTCAGCTCAGTAACCTGTACCTGCCTTCTCTCCATACCCCCTGATCCCTTTAGCAAAAAGGGCCAAATCTAACTCCCTCTTAAATATAGCCAATGAACTGGCAGAGAATTCCACAGACTCACCACTCTCTGTGTGAAGAAATGTTTTCTCATCTCGGTCCTAAAAGACTTCCCCCTTATCCGTCAAAAAACGAATTAGAAGAAGTACCACTCTGCAAAGAAAATCAAAAACTGCAGATGATGGAAATCTGAAAGAAAAACAGATTAACATCTGGAAAACTGGAAATGTCAGCCGATTACGAAACATAGGAATGAGGAATAGAGTTAACATTTCAGGTCAAAAACAGATATACTTCTGAATTTGCCGACTGTTTGATGCATTTTCTGTTTATATACATGCTTCTACAATACAAGTCTTACATTGCTGTTTAATTTCCTTGTACACATACCCAGAAGCAGATGACCTCTAATATTACCTTTCTTCTAACCTTTAGAATAGTAACAGTGGATATCACAGACTGTATATTATGGTTCTGACAAAATATGGAATCGAAGAAGTCCAAATTCCAGAGTAAATCTTAAAATAAAAGTCAAGATTAATTGGCTGGGAGGCTTGAAGCCGGATTTTGGCAGGCTAATACTCTTAACATAGCTACTCCCAACCTCTAATCCACAGTGACCGATGCTGCAGGAGTTCAGCCACGTAACCTTATGTAAGGTACCAGGAATTGTTAGCATTAAATCTGGAATATAAGCCTCTGCAATCTGATACAAAAGCAAATTCAAAAGTAACCTTTAGAAATAACATGTCATTAATCAAATGGAGCAGGCTCATGGGGGCAGAAATGATGGAAGCAGTTCATGCCAACTTATACCTCAGATCACTAAACAAAGATTGTCCACTTCCACCTTCCCAAGTGATGATTTTACACATTTAACAATTGAAAATGTTTTTTTGTTCATCTATATCTTAATTATTTGTTGTGTATCATGATGACACTGTACAACTTTGTCACATTGCAACAAATGTGTATGGCTTAATTCCAATGAAAGTTAATGATAAAAGTCTGGCTGATTTTCTTCATCGACACCAGAGACACCAATATTCGATGCATTCAGTGCTCGAGATGTGGCCTCCTTTATATGGGGGAGACCAAGTGTAGACTGGCCAACTGTTTCGCATTCGGTCTACCAAGACCTACTGGATCTCCTGGTTGTGAACCATTTTAACTTCTCTTCCCATCCCCATACTGACCTTTCTGTCCTAGACCTTTACTCTTGCCAGAGACAGGCCACAAATTTGGGTAGCTTGCACCCACATGTATCAACATTGAATTTTTCAATTTCAGGTGACTAACCTACAAACACCACCACCCTTTCCTCATCACTTCTTTCCCCCTCTCTTCCCTGTGCCCCACCTGAATTCACACCATTTCTCCCTTTCCCCTCCCTCCCCATCCCCTTCCACCTACATTCCTTCCCCCGGCTTCACATTTTTCACCTCTTCTACCTTTATGTCCTTATCTCACATTTTGTCTTTTCATCTCTGGCCTATGTCCAACCACCTACCAATGAAAAACTTCCCTCACCTGTATCCACCTATCACTTCCCAGGCTTTGTCCCCCCCCCCCCCCCCCCCAACTCTCTTCCAGATTTATTCCTCCACCACAATCAGTCTGAAGAAGGGTCCCAACCTGATATGTTGCCTATCCATGTTCTTCAGAGATGTTGCCTGACCCACTGAGTTACATCAGCGCTTTATGTCTTTTGGTAGTAAACCAGCATGTGCAGTTCCTTGTGTCTGCACCAACATAACTGTAGCCTTACTATTTCAATCTGCTTAAATAAACAAGCAAAACAGTCTTGGGATTGAGCCTGGGACTTGCAAACTGATTTACTCACTGAATTAGATGGGAAGGGTGGGAGATGAGCATAATGATGATTGGAAAGGAACAGGGTAACAGAGATGGTTGGAGAATTGTGTGTGCATCGGAGGGTTGGGTGGTGGGAAGAGAAGTGGGGTTATCCATCTCCCCTTCTGAGTCCCCATTTCCCTTTTGTCCCCTCTGCTTCCATCCCCATCTTCTGCCAACATCCCTCCATCCAGCTTTACATTTCACTCCTCCTCTTTACTTATCTGACATCTTTTTGTCTCTGAAGATAGACACAAAAAATTGGGGTAACTCAGCGGGACAGGCATCATCTCTGAAGAGAAGGAAAGGGTGACATTTTGGGTCGAGACCCTTCTTCAGTCAAGACCCTTCTTCAGTCTGAAGAAGGGTCTTGACCCGAAATGTCACTCTTTCCTTCTCTGCAGAGATGCTGCCTGTCCCACTGAGTTACCCCAGCTTTTAGTGTCTATCTTCGGTTTAAATCAGCATCTGCAGTTACTTCCTAAACATCATTTTGGCTCCTTTTTACATCTAGCCTTTGTCACCATCTACACCCATCTGCCAATCACCTACGCCTTTATCTGTGTCCACCTAACACTTGCCAAGCTTTGCCCCACACTCATCTCTCTTTTACACCTTTTGATTCCCCCCCCCCCCCTTCTCCCCAACTCCAAAGTCTCAATAAGTCCCTGTTTGTTTTTCCTGGGGACAGTGAGATTCAGAAAAATTGAACTACAGTCTAATCCATTTAAAACAGCAAGCAAAAAAACTGACAATGGAAAAGTGTGGATGAGGGAAAGTCAATGGAACTCAAATATTGGCTTTAGTGCACCAGTCTGCTGAATAATGTAGCCAAAGAAACAAATCAAATCCTAATTTTAATATGAACTTCTCGAGCTGGAAAATTTATGTTAACCTCAAGAAGGTTCGATGTTATGTGAAGGAGAAAAATAACCAAACATCTTAAGATAGTTTTATTATTTTATTGAAATGCAGGTATTGATCTGTTATGTAAAAAATGTATATGCATTATTTTCCCAAATTTTTTTTCCTCAGATATTCAGAATGATGGTAATTTTACTGTCAAATATTGACAGATTAAAAATAATATGGCATTGGTGTTAAAGATAGTTGAGGCTCGCAATGCCTACTCCACACATTCCAGTTTAACACTGCAGCGAATGATTACTGCTGGTGGACTGATACACCAACTTAGCCAATTATTAGAAGGCAAATTCAATTAAATCCAGTAACTGAAACCATATTGCAGTCTTTAAAAAGGCATCCAGGAGTCTATGCTCTGTGCCACAGCTGGGTTAGATTATAACATCAGCCAAAATTATTGAAATGAGACAGACTTCTTAAGATGTCTCATTGTTTGGCAGTACCAGCTAATATGTTACCTGAGCAACACAATGCAACGGAGAGATGGGAATACGTGGGATTATGCTGGTTAGTTTGGTTCAATATTTTTTACCAAATATATTTGTTGAGCAGAAAACTAATCAGACGTGTAAACCTAGCCCTATGTTTATATGGGCAACAAGGAGGTTTATTTCACTTTACTGGCATTGGTCGATTGGATGTCTTCACACACTGTTGACCATGACACCAGGGTTTCATTTCTACATTTAAAATATTACATTTATTACATAATATATATGTTTTGAGCTCACTCAGAATATTCATTGCTAAATTGGAGAAAACCAGAGATGGGGAATACATTTCAAATGTTAGATTATTTTAGGAGAAAAAACAACTCTGCTAACCGATCAACTGAAGGATGGATCAATTTCTAAAACTGAACCTCATTCACCCTGTCATAGTAATTTCCATTACTCTGACAGGCCAAACAATAGACTGATGTAATTCAATTACCTCATGGTTAATGCTTGCCAGAAGTGCACATCATGGCTTAAATCATTTCTAAGAATGGAAAACTGAACCAATTATGTTTCTGGGGATTAAGAAATAAACTTAATTATACATTGACATTTCACTTCATAACATGCACTGCTAATGTGCATGTATTTTTGTATTCTCCTTGAATCAAATTGTTGAATAATACAAAGAAAATGTGTCAGATCCAGTTATGTTTATTGTAATTCAGCAGTCTTGGAAGTTCAGTTCGTGATTTAGTACAATAAAGATTTCACGAGCAAATCATTTATGACAGTGCACATTGTAAATGAGATATGTGAAGACAGGGGCTTATCACTTCTTCACTTGCCAATCTGTGATTTTCTGTTCGTTAACTCTGGTGCCTGAAAAGTCACAGGCTACTGAGCACAGAAGCAGAAGGTTTAATCCGGAGACTCTGCCACCAATATATCTTCTTCATGCTGCTCTTTTCCACATCTGTTTCTGTAACATTCGGTTGTTATGTCTTTCTGCTTCTGTGAACAATTCTTATTGCTTCTCTCTCTGCTTCATTCAATAGAGGCCATGATTGTTTCCCCCATTTGCTTCTAGATGGGAACTGGTGACTGACGGCAGTAAGTCAGATTTTGACTCAGTGAGCATGGGGAAAACATAGAAAGCAATAACTGATCAGTGTCTTTCCCCTGTGTCATGTTTTTTTACACTTGTGAACCTCTCCCATTCTTGCTGAGATTATTTTTCATCTTCAAATTCATGCCCGATGCACCTTCAGCAACAGACTGGTCCCACCAAGGAGCAGCACAGAACGCCACAGGAGATCCTTTATCCCTGTGGCTATCAAACTGTATGAATCCTCCCCCTTCTGTCGTGGGGTAGACTGACTCTCTCCCCCGCCCCTCCCCCCAGTAACTCAGCGACAGGCAGCATCTCTGGAGAGAAGGTACGGGTGACATTTTGAGTCGAGACCCTTCTTCAGACTGAGAGTCAGGGGAGAGGGAAACGAGATATGGAAAGGTACAAAGAACATGTGAAAAGAGCAGATCAAAGCAGACGATGATCAAGGAAATATACAATGATTCATTGTTGGATGAGGGGAAGGTGACAATGAGGCAGACAAACAGTAAAATTAATCAGGACAGTGCAACTAGTAGGAGAACTAGGCTGGGGGGGGGGGGGGGGGGGGGGAGAGAGTGAAAGCAAGGCTTACTTGAAGCTAGAGAAATCAATATTCATATCGTTGGGTTTTAAGCTGCCCAAGCAAAATATGACAGTGCACCTGGTTAAGTATTAAAGACCTGTGCAGACCAACTGACTGAAGTATTCAAGGATGAATTGAAGAAGTTTCTAGTTCCACAGGCATGGGTGTAGGAGGAGTAAAGCAGGGGGACTGAGCACACAGCCTTGTGGTGCCTCAATGCCGATGTTCAGTGTGTATAATGGCATTGATGACTATCCGTGCAGATAGAGATTTGTTGACGTGGAAGTTGAGGATCTAATGACATAGAGAGGACAGAGGCTAAGTTCCCCAGGTGTGACGATAAGTTTGGAAGGGATAACACTGTTAGAGGCTAAGCTGTAGTTGATGAACAACAACCAGACATACGTGTTCCAAGTGGTCCAGCACAGTGGAGCACGAAGAGGTTCGAGGAGGAGTTAGAGGAGGTGCACATGAATCTCTGCTCACTTGGAAGGACTGCTGAGGTCCCGTGTGAATGTGCGGCAGGAGGTATAGGGACAGGTGGTTGCAGGGGTAAGTACTTGGGGAGTGGTTTGGGTGGGAAGGGATGAGCGAATCAAGGAGTTGCAGAGGAAGCATTCTCTGTGAAAAGGAGTGGGGATGGGAAGATGTGACTGGTGGTGGGATTGCGTTGGAGGTGACGGAAATGTCGGAGAGTGATGTGCTGGATGTGAAGGCTGGTGAGGTCCAGGGGAACTCTATCTTTTTCTGTCTGGGGGGAGGCAGAACAGAAACAGAACTACGGGGCACAGAGGGATCGGTCTCTGGCAGCAGGACGGAAAACATGTTTATTAATGATGGCCTTTGACTAACCATCTGTCTGTCAAAGTCCCAGCCTCTCCTGCATCCATCTATCACCTGATTTGGTGGGCTTTGTCATTTCCAGCTTTCTCCGCCCTCCCCCTCCCCCCCTCCCACCCACCACCACAATCAGTCTGAAGATGGGTCCGATCTGAAACGTCAACTATTTATGTTCTCTGGACATGCTGCATGACCCTCTGAGTGACTCCAGCATTTTGTGTCTCTCTTTGTAAATCAGCATCTGCAGTTGCTTGTATCAACATAAATGTATGTCTTTGGTCCTTTACTCCAAAGATGTGAAACTGAAACAACTTAATGAGTGTGCAGAAATCCCATGAATCACAATGACCATGAGGGGTCATTTGCTCCTTTCGTTTGCTGGCAGCTGACACAAAGCAGCATCTTTTGCAGTCGGCAATGCACTGACAACACACTCCACTCAGTTGAACTTGTGCAGCCTGCCAAGCAGGAGCTTGTTGAACATAGATGTAATGGACCTCCACAAGTAAAGTGCAAAGGTGAACAGGGAGATATGACATTGGGAGATATGACTTGTAGATAGATTCTTGATTAGTACGGGTGTCAGGGGTTATGGGGAGAAGGCAGGAGAATGGGGTTGAGAGGGAGAGATAGATCAGCCATGATTGAAAGGCTGAGTAGAATTGATGGGCCGAATAGCCCAATTCTGCTCTTGTTACTTATGAACTTATGGCAAAAGCTTCTGCTCCAGCCTCATGGTAAAAACCTTTGGTGAGGAAGTCAAGAATCAGGGTGAGCTTGACATCCATGGAAAGAGGACTCCGTATGTAGGAGTGTGACGATTATCTAGGAAAGACTGAACCTGGAAAGACATTGTTCATCAAAGAGGCATTGATAGGATGCGGTGTTGTTTAAAGTCCTGTCAGAATACCCTTGAGGTGAGTCAGCCTTTGCCACTTGACCTCAGCTAATCATTATCATGGAGGTACATCTGGTAATAAATCCCCCCAGTGGTGTCGATGCTGAACCCCTCATTGTCTCTCGGCAGCTCAACGCTGGGTAATAAATCCCCCCCAGTGGTGTCGATGCTGAATCCCTCATTGTCTCTCGGCAGCTCAACGCTGGGTAAAGAGTCACTGTCAGTTGTAGCACGTTCTGAAGACTTTGGAAGCTGTTTGAGCAGCCCACAGTGAGCTCTGTAGGTACCACAGAAAGTCTCAAACAAAGCAATAAAGAGCACATTTTGCTACTGTATGAACAGTGAGCATTCAACAAAGGTTATAGATTAGTTTAATTTAGTTTAGTTTAGTTTAGAGGTACAGCGTATAATCAGGCCATTGGGCCCACCAGGTCTGTGCCGACCAATAGTCACGACGTACATGACACACTAGGGATAAATTTAGAGGCTGATTAACCTAGAAACCTGTGTGGCTGGAATGTGGGAGAGATTAAAATACTTGATGTCTTTTCAAACCAATAATCCTTCTGATTTTTAGTTACCTTCTTCATTGCCTGTGGAACCCAGCCATTTACTTCCATTAAAATAAACAGGAAAATACCCCTGCTACCTCCCAGAATCAAGGCAGAATTCCCTGATAATTTCATATCCTATTGTTGAGCAATTAGCCCAAATATCTGCTTCCTTTGTGACCTCCTCAGGGTGTTCAACATTTGAATACAGCCTGCGGTCTGATGGCAAGTCAATGATTGAAACATTCCCATTTTGGGATTTACGTGCACATGTATGAAAATGTTCCTGCAATTTTTGCAGGATATAATGAGAATAGCTAACAGGGAATTAAATAGAGAAATGGGACCGATGAGAATGCTCTGAGAGCTGTTATGGACTCAGTGGGATGAATGGCCTCCTTCTATGTTGGTATGAAATTGGTATATGAAATACAAATCATTTTGCAGATCATAGAACACGATAGCTGCACCAACCATGATGCCAATTTAAACTAATCCCATCTGTCTGCACATTGTCTCTACCCATTCATCCCCCTACTGTTCATGTGCCTGTCTGATGCCACTTAGATGTTGCTATCATATCTGTTTCATCACCTTCCCTGACAGTCCTTTCCAGGCACCTGCCACTCTCTGTGTAAAAACACGTACCGCAAATCATATTTAAATTTCCCCCTCTCACCTTATATTTATACCCTTTAGTACTTGACATTTTAACCCAGGGGGAAAATGCTCTATCCGCCCTATCTATGCCTCTCATAATTTTATATATTTCTAGCAGGTAACCTCGGAGCCTCCAATGCTCCAGAGAAAACAATTCAAGTTTGTCTAACTTCTTATAACTAATACGTTGCAATCAAGGCAATTCCTGCTAAACATCTTTTGGACCCCCCCTCCAAAGCCTCCACATCCTTCCTGCAATATGGCCTGTGTTCAGAACTGCATGCCATACTTCAAACGTGGCCTGACCAACGTTTTATGCAGATGCAATATGATTCCCAACTTTTATACCCAATGCCCCAACCAATAAAAGCAAATTACTATGCCATGCACATTATTTACCATCCTATTTACTTGCCACTTGCATAGAGCAATGGGTTTGCACCTAAAGATCCTGCGCCTAAGTCTTGCCATTTACTCTATACTTTCCTCTTACATTTGACCTCCATTACCTGTCCGGGCTATTTCTCAGCCTTTATTTGACAATCTTCCTCACTATCCACAACATTGCCAATCGCCATGTCATCTGCAAACCTATTAAACAGACTACGTACATTTCCATAAAAATGACACACACACACACATGTGTGTATATATATATATATTTGTGCGTGTGTGATTTTGATGAAAATGTACGTTATGTATACCTATTTATACATATATTACAAACAGCATAGATCTGAGCACTGATCCCTGTGGAACAACACTGCTATCAGATGTCCAGTCAGAAAAACACCCCTCCACCACTGCCTGTCTTCTATTGCCAAGCAATTTTGAATCTGTTCAAGCAAATTTCCATGGGTCCCATGTGCCTTAATCATCTGGATCGCCTAACCCTTTTGGATTTTGGCAAATGCTTTAGCAAAGCCCACGTAAACAACATGCAATACCCCATCTTCATCAGTCATTTTTGTCACCTACTCATAAAGCTCAATCAAGCTTGTAACACATGACCTGCTTCACGTTAAGCCATGCTTACTATCCCAAATAAGTTCATACCTTTCCAGATGTGAATAAATCTTATCCCTAAGAATCTTCTTCAACAATTTCCCTACCATTGATATAATACTCCCGGCCTAACATTTCCTAGTTCCCCTTCTTAAACAAAGCAACAGCGTTTCCTATTCCCCAGAACTCTGGAACCTTGCCTGTGGCTCTAGAGGAGACATGGATCTAGCAACCTCATCTCGACCTCTCTCAAGAACCTGGGATAAATCCCATCAGACCTCAGGAGCATGTTCTTCAGAAGGCTCAACACCTCCTCCTTTGATGGCAAAATGCTCTTTAGTTTAGTTTAGAGTTACAGCACGGAAAGAGGCCCTTCAGCCCACTGTCCGCACCAACCAGCGATCCCCGCACATTAACACGACCCTACACACACTAGGGACAATTTACACATACACCAAGCCAATTAACCTACAAACCTGTACATCTTTGGAGTGTGGGAGGAAACCAAAGATCTCGGAGAAAACCCACACAGTCATGGGGAGAATGTACAAACTCCATACAGACAGCACCCGCAGTCGGGATCGAACCCGGATCTCCGGTACGGCAAGTGCTGTAAGGCTGCAACTCTACCACTACGCCACTGTGCCGCCCTCTTGAGTATCAGCATCGTCCTCATTAATCTCACTATTCTCCATATCGTTCTCCTTGGTGAATACTGATGCAAAGCACTCATTTAGTTTCACACCCACTCCCTCTGGCTCCAGACAGAGATTCCCTCCTCTGCCCTTGTGTGGTCCAACCCAAGCTACCCTTTTCTTTTTAATGGATTTATAAAATCACTTGGGTTGTTCTTAATCCTATTTGCCCGCCATTATTACTTCATCCTATCTGTGCTAAGAGAGTCACATGAAAGAATATGTTTAAAAGAACAGAGATATCAAGTGTAAGATGGAAATAGAGTGTTTGCAGATTTTACTCCATTTGCCAAGAAATATGATATATTCGAGTTTGCGATGCCCTCGTCTCTAATAATTTATAGGTGGAAAAATTACATGTGGTAAAATAAAACAACATTTTATTCAGTGAAACAATGAGATAATTCTTCAGGTGAACTTTTTCCCTAAAAGTGGCCCAAGTAAATAGGGTTGAAAGAAGGCTATTGGTTCATTGCTCTTCATCAGTCAGGTTGGAGAGTATAGAAGTTGAATCATTATGTTGCAGTTGTACAGGATGTTGATGAGGCCACATTTGGAGTACTATGTACTATGTTTGGAGGTTTTGTTCACCCTGCTGTAAGAAGGATGTCATTAAGCTGGAAAGAGTGCAAAGAAGATTTACCAGGATTTTGCCAGGACTTGAGGAGCTGAGCGAGAGGGAGAGGTTGGGCAGGCTAGGACTCTATTCCTTGGAGTGCAGGAGGCTGTGGGATGATCTTATTGAGTTGTGTAAAATCATGAGGAAAATAGATATGATGAGTCTTCCACCCAAAGTAGAGGAATCAAGAATCAGAGGACATTGGCTTAAGGTGAGAGGAGCAAGATTTAATGGGAACCTGAGGAGTAACATTTTCACTCAGACGGTGTTGGGTATATGGAACAAACTGCCAGAGAAGGTGGCTGAGGCAGTTACTATAACAGCATTTAAAAGATACTAGAACAGGTAGACACAAAATGCTGGAGTAACTCAGCGGGATAGGCAGCATCTCTGGAAAGAAGGAATGGGTGACATTTTGAGTCGAGACCCTTCTTCAGTCACCCATTCCTTCTCTCCAGAGATGCTGCCTGTCCCGCTGAGTTACTTCAGCATTTTGTGTCTATCTTTGGTTTAAACCAGCGTCTGCAGTTCCTTCCTACAAACTAGAAGAGGTACATGGATAGGAAAGTTTAGGGAGATATGGGCAAACGGGACTAGCTAAAATGGGACATCTTGGACAGTGTGGATGAGTTGGGCCGCAAGGCCTGTTTTCATGCATTATTAAATAAATCTTGCAAGCGTCTGACAAATTCAGTTCAATCTTCATTTTATCATTTAGTACAATTATTTTAATTCATCTTTCAACAGCAGAAATAATATCTATATTCTGTGATAAATGTTTCAATTGATAAAGGAAAACAAAAACAATCTATTCATATTACAGGTGACTGATCTTAACACAATAAATTGGAAATTCCTCAAGATTTATTCTTATTTAGTATTATTAATAAAATGTAACTATTTGTCCTGATAATGGACAACCTTTGAATTCACTACATTCAAATAGATAACTAAATTGGTCATTTGTTTTGATTAGTTGTGCCGTTTAAACTACCTCGTCATATACTGCAGGCAGTTTAAAATTGCACATCATGCATACTAAATATGAACCTGTTTTGTGATTTATAGTTTGTTTTAGTAAATTCCATTTAAAATATATAATTATTAATAATTATTGCACCACATCATTACAAAATGAGTAATAAAAATAGCAGCACTGCCATAGCACATGAACGCAAATACACACAATTTTAAAATAGTTTGTCTTTTTCAGCAACACTGCATGTAGTTATTCAAAAAGTAAATATAACAAAACCAAAAGATTTGGAAGGATTAGTCTCTATTTTACATTGATTTTGTTCTATGCCCTATTTACGTTTAAAAGCTTAAATAAATCCATAACACTGGAATTTAATGGGCCAAAAGGCTAATGTTTGCCTTATCCTCTCACTGTGTTCACACGCTTATCTGTTTGCACAGTTGTTTGTTCGAGATGCCACAAAGATTCTCGACCTCCATATTTTGCTCAATATGCAAACTTGCCATAAAAGTGAATCCTCTCCTCATGCAGCCAATAAACAATGATATTCCTGAGCTGCTAAATACGCATCGTTCCTGATGGAATTGTAAATATATCTAATACGCCAATGGACCTAGATGCAAGTGCATCTCAATAATAATGAACAAATACCTATCAAAACATGAAACAATGCAAAGTCATGAAAAGTTAAATGGTGTCAGACATTAGCAGTTTATAATTGCAGTAGCTAATTACACCATTTCTCCGGTAGCCTCAGTAATGTTCTTCATGATGCTTCCTGAAAATTGTTATTGTTTCTGTAGTACTTGGTCAAGCAATTTCTGGGAAGAATGAGGAAAACAAAATCAACACTACTAAAAAATATATTAGACCATGAATATTTAAATGGATATTGGTAAGTAATTCTCTCTTGGTTGTACCTTTTTATAAACCATAGCTCGTAACCGGTTTGTTTGAGAAACAACTTTCTTTTTCTCTTCCTCCTTTTTCTTTTTAACCTCCGGCAGCTTGTTATAAATTCTGTCATAGAATTTTGAAATGAAAGCAATCATTAGAAGTTATCAATCTTTATGCATTGTATATTGTGTGAAAAACCCCCCGATATGAGTTGTACAGGCAGAAATTACATGTCACTGGGAAATGAGAGCAAGTAAATGGACTAAGAATCATACCAGCAATTCATTTATAATACGATACAATTCAATTTCATTTGATTGTAAGAGTGCCCTCAATAAACTGAGGTTTATTGAGGTCACGATCATAATTTACATTTTGTTCACTCCAGTATTTAACTTTTTTTTCTATAATATGCTTTTGATTCTTCTCTGACACATTTGCCCTGCTGCTCTTCTGAGACACACTTCTGCTCTGTATGTACGTCTCGTCAACACTGATTCAAAACTCATCTTCCAGTTGCGGGCGTGGATGGAGTGCGCAGCATGAAGGTGGCGTTTGTACTGGGCCCTTTACTGATGTGTGGGGCCGGGGGCTCTGCAACTCCCTGGCCTGTGAATTCCTGCTTGTTTACCCCTCCCCCTCCCCCCCATGATGTGTTTCTTCTCTCTTGGCCTTGGGTTAAACTTTATCCCCTCCTCACTCAGTTATAGCAGACATAGAAAATAGGTGCAGGAGTAGGCCATTCGGCCCTTCGAGCCTGCACCGCCATTCAATATGATCATGGCTGATCATCCAACTCAGTATCCTGTACCTGCCTTCTCTCCATACCCCTGATCCCTTTAGCCACAAGGGCCACATCTAACTCCCTCTTAAATATAGCCAATGAACTGGCCACAACTACCTTCTGTGGCAGAGAATTCCACAGATTCGCCACTCTGTGTGAAAAAAAACTTTCTCATCTCGGTCCTAAAAGACTTCCCCCTTATCCTTAAACTGTGACCCCTTGTTCTGGACTTCCCCAAGGGAACAATCTTCCTGCATCTAGCCTGTCCAACTCCTTAAGAAGTTTCTATAAGATCCCCCCTCAATCTTCTAAATTCCAGCGAGTACAAGCCGAGTCTATCCAGTTTTTCTTCATATGAAAGTCCTGCCATCCCAGGAATCAATCTGGTGAACCTTCTCTGTACTCCCTCTATGGCAAGAATGTCTTTCCTCAGATTAGGAGACAATCTGCAATAAGGGACATCATTCCCCTCCAGCGAGGGAGATATATATGCACACACCCCAAACACACACATCCCAAACTATTCCCCTCATCTGATGAATTGCTTGTTTTCAGATTATTGATAAAAAGAATTGCATCTTCATTTTGGATTTGTATGCCCACTCCTGCTATTTATTAGCTGCATTCACGGACTTTACATAACAATTGTAATTAATATTATGTGACTTTATGTCATAAAAAATCTTTTTTGTTCACCATTGACATGATAATGCTCTAATAACAGGTTCATAAGTACATTTAAACCTTGCGTAGTATTTAAAACAAAACATATCACTGTGCCGACACTCCAGTTATAACAGCAACATTGAAGTTAGAAATATGAGACTCATTGGGGTTGTGTTGAGGACATCGTGGCCAGTGATAGCTTTTCAGCTGTCAGGGGTTGGGGGGGGGGGGGGGGGGGGTTTGCTGTGGTGTTTGGTGATGGCTTTACATTAAATGGTTTCGGCCTAGCTCTTTGGCCAACAATATTGACCTATAACATGAGGTGATTCTAAGCTCCACTTACGAAAGTCTGGGTGAACGTGATAGACACTGAAGAAATGTCTGTAATTGTCTAAACAAGCCAGTTAGTGAAGGCAACAACATATTTTGATATACATAGCGATGCCCTGTTTGAAGGTGCCCTTTGCTGAATAATTCAATAAATAGATTGGTAGATAGATAATTAAAATAGAATATTAGCAAGAAGAAAATCATACTTATTACATGAAATATAGGAATCGATTACAAGAAGTGAATTATGAAGCTATTTTCTAATAGTGGAGTATATCCTGACATTAATTTCAATGCCTTACCAAAATAACTGCATATTTGGCAAATCATTTAAAATTAAATTGACAATGTTTTCATTAATCTGAAATGTAAATTATTCACGTCGATGTCACTGGGCTTGTATCTGGTGCAGTTTAGAAGAGCGAGAAAGAATACTTGAAAGATAAAAAACCTGAGGGGTATGACAGGGTGGACATGCAGATGATGTTTTCTGATGTGGATGAATATCCAGAACAGAGGCGCACCGTTTAAAAACAAAGGGAATTGTTCCATCTGAAACAACAATGAGGTGAATCTTTCCTCTGTGTTGGGTCTTTGGAACTCTCTTATTCCATGGGCAATGGAAGCAAAATCTTCGAACATTTTTAAGGTAGAGGTAGATAAATACTTGACCAGCAGGGATGTGAAAGGTTACCACTGGTTGATGGAATGTGGAGTTGCTGTTTAAAATTCCTGCACTGTATCGTTGTCTTAACAACTGTTTTGGCATGTGAAAGCGAGAAATGAAATAGTAAGGCTCTTCAACAGATTGGATTGAAAAATCTTAACACAGACTTAGAATTTTTAGAAAGCATTACGTATGGCAAGTAAGCTATCGAGGAGTTCCTCAATTTCACATAATTGCCTAAGGTTTTAGATGCAGGACTTTGAAACAACAAATTTAAGGATATCAAATAGAAGGTCAAGTTCAGCCATACGTCTTGAATTTTTACTGTTGACGTTGATGTAGTTAGCCCGCCACCTCCCCTGACATCAGTCTGAAGAAGGGTCTCAACCCGAAACGTCACCCATTCCTTCTCTCCAAAGATGTTGCCTGACCCGCTGAGTTACTCCAACATTTTTTGTCTAGTGTCTTACTAATGTCATGCAATTTAAATTGTTATATCCAAGATTATGCATTTCACTACTGGAATATTAATTGTGAAGCGTGCCAAGGTTGTGAGAGGCAGGGATCTCCACCCTGCCTCCAGAATTATTTCCAGTACTTACACCATGCAGATGAACAATGTCCAAAAGAGAAAACATAGCACAACATTAATACAGCATGCAGCATGGAATCAGGCCCTTTGCCGACCAAGATGCCCCATCTACACAAGTCCAACCTGCCTGTGTTTGGCCCATTTCCCGCTAAACCTTTCCAATTCGTGTACCTGTCCAAATGTCTTTTAGATGTTTAGAAAATAACTGCAGATGCTGGTTTATACTGAAGATAGACACAAAGTGCTGGAGTAACCCAATCGGTCATGCAGCCTCTCTGGAGAAAAAGGATAGGTGACTTTTCGGGTCAAGACCCTTCAGACTGAAGAAGGGTCCTGACCCGAAAGGTCACCTATCCTTTTTCCTCCAAAGTTGCTACCTGACCCACTGAGTTACTCCAGCACTTTGTGTCTTTTAAATGGTGTTATAGTACCTGCCTCAACTACTTCCATTGGCAGCACATTCCATATACGTAACACCCTCCGTCTGAAAAAGCTGCTGCTCATGTTCCTATTAAATCTTTCCCTCTCACTTTAAATCTATGTCATATCATATCATATCATATATATACAGCGCGGAAACAGGCCTTTTCGGCTCACCAAGTCCGCGCCGCCCAGCGATCCCCGCACATTAACACTATCCTACACCCACTAGGGACAATTTTTTACATTTACCCAGTCAATTAGCCTACATACCTGTACGTCTTTGGTACTCTGATTGTCCTGATGTCCTGATTGTTCTGATGTCCTCTGATTCTTGATTCCCCTACTCTGGGTAAAAGACCCTATCTATTCCCCTCATGATCTTATACACCTCTATAAGAGGACCCCTCAGCCTCCTACTCCCAAGGAATAAAATCCTAGCCTGCACAGTCTCTCCCTATAGCTCAAGCCATGGCAACATCCTGGCGAATCTTCTCTGCACTCTTTTCAGCTAAACAACATCTTTCCTGTAGCAGGGTAACCAAAACTGAACACTATACCCTAAATGCGGCCTCACCAACATATTTTGTACAACTGCAACATAACATCCCAACTTCTCTACTCAATAGACTGACAAATGAAGCCCAATGATCCGAAAGCCTTCTTGACCACCCTATCCATCTACGAAGGCTCTTTCAAAGAGCTAAGTACCCGCTCTCCTAGATCTCTCTACTCTACAATATTCCTCTGGGCCCTGCCAATACAATGACATACTATTCCATCATTAACAATCTATATACTAAAACTCTCGTTTGTTTGTTTGTTTGTTGGTTTGTTTGTTCCTGAACTACAGCCAAAGCAGTACAGCAGTACAGCGCGACAATTTTAGGCCCACCTTACTCACCGTCGTCTCTTTGGTGCTAATGGAAGAAGTTTCATTGAAATCATCATATCATATCATATATATACAGCCGGAAACAGGCCTTTTCGGCCCTCCAAGTCCGTGCCGCCCAGTGATCCCCGTACATTAACACTATCCTACACCCACTAGGGACAATTTTTACATTTACCCAGCCAATTAACCTACATACCTGTACGTCTTTGGAGTGTGGGAGGAAACCGAAGATCTCGGAGAAAACCCACGCAGGTCACGAGGAGAACGTACAAACTCCTTACAGTGCAGCACCCTTAGTCAGGATCGAACCTGAGCCTCCGGCACTGCATTCGCTGTAAAGCAGCAACTCTACCGCTGCGCTACCGTGCCGCCCATGGTATATTTGGAAATCGATGGTATATTTTTAAAGTTATTCACATTTTAAAGTTTGAATCTATCTCCTAGGGAGGGAGGGGGAGGGTGGATAAGGGTGATTGAGGGGGTGGTGTGGGGGTTGAATGAGGGGAGGGGAGGGGAGGGGGGAGTGGAGGAGGGAGGGGTGGAGGAGGGATGGGGAGGGAGGGGGGAGAGGGGAAGGGTGGAGGGGCGGGGAGGGGGGAGAGTGGAGGGGGAGGGGGGGAAGGGGAGGGGGAATGGGGAAGGAGAGGGTGCTGCACCAATGCAGAAGAGGTTTGGGCCCAATGGGTCCACTTGGTCTAGTTTCAGCTAAGTAGCTTTGGCTGAACAAATTATAACTCCCATATGATCAGTTTTGCCATTGTTCAACTTCTCAGAACAATTTATATCATTGGAAACTGAACAGAAAAGTAGACCAAACATTTTTCTGACATTCTGAAAGATGAATTTCAGCACACACTAAGCTCTGCTTATTCAGTCCACCGGCTTGAACAGCTTTAGACTATACAAAATACAATACCGGTTTATAGGATTTTGCTAAGAGGATCACAAATTTCCATTTCTGAAGACATCAGCTATATCAGGGATTCCACTATAAGAAAGGGAGCTGGTATCACATCTGGAGCATACTAATCTGATGCAAATAGGATGTAGGGATTTATAGACAACTCTTGTTCTTTATCGTCCCTTTATATGAGCAAGTCCCCAGTATATCAACCTGATACTGAATCTAGCTCAGATTGAAACATTTTAAAAAGAAATGAAACAAGGTTGTAAAAGCAAGTAGGAATATTTTAGAGTTGGAGCCTATTTCGCCACTGCCATAAAATAGGAATAAACAACTAATACCGACTGCCCTGCCAATCTAATGATCTATACCTGTACTGTGCGTGATTCAGTGAACAATCTGAATGCAAAGATACAGGCGATTTCAGGTTAGTTTTTAGCCATGTATATATATGTTTTTAGCAATGTACAAGCCAGAGCTTGTGAAGGTTACCAGATTAAATTGTGCATTGTGTGTACAATATCATGAGGAAGCGATCGGGTAGGCACATAGAGTCTCTTGCCCAGAGTAGGTAAATAAAGATCCAGAGGACATAGAGATTAAGGTGAAGGCGAAATCATTTAAGATAAACCCGAGGGATACGTTTCTCACACAAAAGGTGGTGGATGTATGAAATGAGCTGCCGGGAGGAGGGGTTTGAGGTAGGTACTATTGCAATGTTCAAGAAACATTTAGACAGGTACATGGATAGGACATGTTTAGAGGCATATGGGCCAAATGCAGGCAGATGGTACAAGTGTAGATGGGACATGTTGGCCGGAGTGGGCAACTTGGGCCAAAGGGCCCGTTTCCACGCTGTAAGACTCTCTGACTCTACTCCAAAGCCTCTCACTCTAATCATCATTGTTCCAACCTTTTTGTCACATTTTGGCATGGAATATAGCAGATAGAAAACAAGCAGTTAATATTTTATGCCAAATAAACTTACAGATAAAATGATAAAGTACGAGGACAACATTTTAAAAGAACACATGGTTTAAAATATGTAAATTAATTTCCAACAAAATGAGACATGCACTATCTCATGCACTGTGTAAGTAGGTCCTAATTCTTCAACAAAAATGTCAAGAAATAAAGCATATATTCGCCAAAAACAGATTAGATTGGCGTGCATGTGGTGGATTGATTAAGGACAAGACTCACAATAAGACAATTTTTTACATTTAATTTTTATAGGCAAAAGCCAAACCCTTGGAGCAAATTTATGTGAACTGTTTCTTCAGAGTTTTGTTCATATGATTTGTTGATTTGAGATCTGGGAGTGTAGATCAGTGGGCAGAGGCAGTATAACCGTCATGCGGTTTCTGGCAACTGATTTTATTATGTAAATCATAGTCTTCAGTCATTAAAATGAATGGCTCCACAATCAGATATGTGCAGATTTATTGTTGAGTTGCCAACCCTCTAAATTGCAGCTCTATTGAACAAAACCCTTTGTCAGGAATAATACCCTGTCAAGACCTAACTATTGTTAAACAGAATGGATAGCCATAACAGATAAATTGTGCTCTAGTTGTCTTTACAAATGTAAAACCTTTTAAGAATGATTTCAAATTACCTTTTGGACCTCATCTGCATTTCCTTCTCTGGAATAATCCTTTCCTTGGGTTTATGTAGATTATCTAAAAATGGAGAGATAATGCTTGACTAAAATGCCACTTTAATCAAATTTTGTACAATCATACAATTTGAACAATTTCTGTCCAATGATTATTTAAGACCTAAGAGTTCTTTTTGTCACTTGACAACAAATTCTTCTTATGAAGTCTGAAATTTTCAAAGTATCATGTGAACAAGTAAGGTGGAAGAGTCTTTTAAAGTCTGGAAAGGAATGGAAAAGGCATTGATCTTGAGCAAGGGAATGCGATTGATGTATAATAGATGGCCATCAATGATGAAGCAAAGCTTGGAACATGATGCCCAGGAGATGAAAGAAAGCAGGTGTCTGTATATAATAGGGCAGTAGGAGTGAGAGAAGCTGCATAAGTAGAATTAAATAGTCTCATAAAAAGCAATTTATTAAGAAGATGGATTTTTTGGATGATATCTTTGATGGACAATGCCATTTTGTGAGCAGCGTCTTACTGAATAAGCACTAACTGTTCCACTGATGTCCTGGTGAGAATCGTTTAGTCAGTATCTTTGGTTTAAACCAGCATCTGCAGTTCCTTCCTACACAGAACCCTAACCCTGGGGAAGAGCAGGGATGGAAAATGGTGTCACGTGGTGACAATGAAGGCCCCAGAAGCAGAATCTGAAACATTAAACTAAGTCAGTTACATTTGTTGATCTTCACGGGAGAGATTTTCTGCCTATCAGAGTAGGATTAAGGATAGATAGACAATCTGTCATTGTGAAGTAAACAAATAAAGATAAAAATGTTGGATCAATGAAAGTATATCCTATTGATTAATGTTCACAATTGCAGCCATCTGTGTAAACTGCTTACGTCTGCATGAAAACAAATAGTTTTATACTTTAGAGTTTGTAAAAGAAAATTAAAATAAAGACTACAAAGAGATTCTAAAAAAATTCAAACAGCAATACGATAAGAAAGTTGGCAAAGTTGTTATCATATTTAAGTGAATTAATTGACCAGTGAAGCAGTAAATTTTTGTACAACTAATTTTGAGATGCTGCTATCCTCTCACTAATTTAGAAATAGGAGCAAAATCTCAATCTGCAACTGTGACAGCACTAATTAATTATTAACTTCAGCTATCGCGCGATTGCACTTCACTGTCTTAGAGTTTATTGAACACTAAATCTTCCATGTACTCTCACTGGTAATACTTCTCCTAATCAAAATGCCGTAGGCATTGAAAAGCTTAATTATACTTTGAAATTCTACAGCTTATAAATTTATTGGGATCTGGAAAGGTGAAGGGAACAGTTGCTGTGTGGCGGGTCAATAGTGAGCACGTTGCTTGGAAATTCAGTAGCACTGGAAGCCCACAACTTCTGGAGCTACTGAACTGTCTTTACACGATGCAAGACCTTTACCAGCCTGGAGAAAATAAGGCAGAGGAATTGGGACATGCATTGTTCAAGATCATCAATGATCAGGAGGGGCCCATGATTGAATTGCTGGATGTGATTGGCAGTTGGATATTAGGATTAGCAGCCAGGACAGCTTGCAATTGTCACTTGGGGGTATTCCTGGTCATGTGGGACAGCAGGAAAATGGGTAAACTGAGAAGTGGTCAAACTTGTCCTAGTTGAGGTGCTACCATACAGCCTTAGGGAGAGATGGATGAATGAATTACTTAAAGGTAACTAAACAAAGACATGTCCCAGAGTTAGTCTGGGACTCATCTGCAAGCTCTTCTTTTAGACACAGAGAATGTCTACTTCTGCATGCCGATGCCTTGTGCAGGTCACACATGGACATTTTGAAGTTATGGAAATTATGTCTTGGCATGTGCTGCACACTATTGGAACCCATTGCATATGGAACCCATTGCATATGGAACCCATTGCATATGGAACCCATTGCATATGGAACCCATTGCATATGGAACCCATTGCATATGGAACCCATTGCATATGGAACCCATTGCATATGGAACCCATTGCAAATGGAACCCATTGCATATGGAACCCATTGCATTGCACCATGTGTTATAATGGGCTGAGAATCTCAACTGAAGATCACAGACTGCATGATTTAAACCATAACTACTACCAATTTTTTTTAAAGTTTTTTTATACTATATAAAACAAACAATAAAGTTGCTGAAGGAACTCAACAGGTCAGGCAGCATCTGTGGAGGGAAATGGACAGTGAGCATTTTTGGGTTGAAACCCTTCATCTGGACTTGATCTGTTCATTTCCTCCAGATTCCAGCATCTGCAGTTTATTAAATTTGTTTTGGAACTCATATTTGGGATCAAAAGAAAATTTCAAAACTCACAGTTAAATCATTTTGCTTTAGTAGTCTGACGTGTGGACAGACTTTCCAACCACAATACAATGAGCTTTTTTGAAAAGGACAACTTGAGTAGACATCAAATATTACCTACAATTACCTTCGATTTGTACTGGTATCTGCAGTTATTTTCCTACACCTACAATTGGATGTCTGTCGAATTATTTTATTTCAAATTTCGTTGTTAATTTTGTGAGAAATGTTATTGTACTTTGCAAATAAAATTTGGCCCTAAAATTTACAATATACAAAAATATTGCTTACAATGAAGGGGAGGAGGGAAAAGATTTAGTAGGAATCTGAGTAACCTTTTCACACAAAGGGTGGTGGGTGCAAGGAATGAGCTGCCAGAGGAGGTACCCTAAATTTCAGATTTGTGTGGTACTGTGGTACCCTAAATTGGTACCACTAAATTGGAAACTGTGGTACCCTAAATTGCAGATTTCACCTGTCATCATAATTTTCCTGTTGCCTTTTGTCTTTATTTAACAAGATTCAGCTTTGAGTAATGAACATTTAGTTTAAATTCTGAATTATATCAGTCACCACATATTTTATGCACAGAAGTTAAGATGCTAACCATGATACATTATGTAATGTCAGCTGTGCAGGACTGCCTCCACACTGTTAAAATGAATGGCAAGACATATGGTTGCTTAAATTCATAACATTTAGCATATTTATTTTGAAACTTTGTTGGACCATTTACTGAAACTCACAGCCAAGATCCGTGGTGCTTCCTTCGATTTCACTAATATTTATTTTAGTTTGAAATGTGCTTTTGTATTTCTTTTTTAGCATAGGAAATGCTTGTTGAATTCAAAATTATGTTTGGATCATTTGTTCCGCAGGCAACAAGCCTATTACACCTCGGTTTACAAGGTGGTATCTCATGCAAGTACTGACCAGAACTGTGTATGCTTAGCTGAGCGTTCATAAGGAACGTGAGAGGTATAGAGACCCGAAGCTCCTCTGCATCTTGGTTAATCTGCACTTAATATTAGTACCAAATATGTTCACATATTTAATTGGTCTTTAGGAATAAAACATCCTGTGATGAAACAGTGTCAGAAATTTGTTGATTCATCTTCTTTCCAGATTTCTGTAATTGTATAACAACTTCATATCAAATAGACGTCCTGATTTGTTTCTTGCTTTACAAATCTGTTAAGTGGGAATTAAAGTATCGGAATAGTTAGTGCTTTTTTTGTTGTTGATAAACTGACAATGTGCTAGTCCAAACAAACTTGTATTTAGAAATTCTTAAACATCAGTTTTTAGTCATGTAACCCATGTGTTTGCCTAACCTAACCCTGCACTTAAATTGTGTAATTTAGGAGCCCATGATTCTGGTCCTTACCTCTCAACATAATGTAAATGGTCCTACAATGGACACCAGTGGAGGGCAGTGATTGTGTTGGATTGCAATGGTCAGGAAAAGGAACATTTGGTTCCTGAGAGTCTGTCAGGGATTGGGGATGAGGTGGGAAGATCACAGATCTCAACAAATGTTATCTAGGAGGAGGGCATTCAATAACATTGTCTTTTGGAAGTGTCTGGAGATCAGAGTCATGATAGGAGTTAGCAAAGGAGATCAACAACAGAAGTGTTTGGGATGTACCTACTTAATTTTATACTTAAGTGATGTTTGAACTGGTATTCCTACTGCCTCATGGAAATCAGAATTGCAGCAAGGATCAGAAGCTTGCATGCTTGGTTAGTCCACACTTGCACTCCATATTGATTTAACCTCAAAATTATTTAAAAAGTAAATGGAGGCATTAAGAGGGTACTTCTATTGCTTTATAGAATTATATCAGAAACACTCGGCTACATGCATTTAGAAAGATGAAGCTGAGAAAGGAAAAATGAGGAATGCCTTCTGCTGTTGGGGAAGAATCAGTAAAGGACAGTCATAAAAATAGTTATCCGGATATCTGGTGTGGAATTCAGAAGAAATGTCTTTACACAGAATACAATAAGAATGTGTGATTCATGACCACGGAGAGTAGTTGTGAAAAATGTTATGGATGCAGTTAAAAGGAAGCTCAATAAGTACATGAAACAACAGGCAATATAGGATTTCCTGACAGAATTAGACGAAGAAGAATGGGTAGAAGTTCAAGTGAAGCATATGCAGCAGCCCATACTGATTAGGTCAAATTACCTTTTCCAATACTTTATATTGAGGTAATTCTATGTAATGTTCATTCTGCAGCATGAGCATTGATAGTTTATGCTTATTTATGCTTATTTTTAGATTGCAATGAATGAGGTGTGTCAGTCAAAATGTGAAAGTATAAAGATGCAATGTAACATGTTTCAACTTTGAAAAAATACAAAATTTGTGTGATCAATTTGTTTCCTATCTCTGTCAATGCCTTGGCAAGATATGTTTGCATCTGGCAAGCAAAGGTCGCGTTCTGAGTTCCACATTGAATAGTAGAGTTCATTGTGCACACTGTAGCATTGCTCTCCAGTCATGCACTTTTGCTACTATTATGATTTGATGCCGTCAAGACTCTTCCTTCTAACAAATGACCTGAGACATGAGACAAAAACAAAACCCACGTCTCAGCAACTTCATTGATTATGTTATAGTCTGTACGCATTGTTGTAACAGAAAATTGGATCTACTGTCAACGAAGTTAGACTTGTAGAGAATCATTCTATTCTGTAAGCAAGACTTATTTTTACTGTTACTCTAGTTTCTGTGGAATCTTGTCAACGGAGAACATAAAGGCAGGACCAACGTCACACTTGGGAGGTCAGCTTTAGCTGGCCTCCCCGTTATGCACCAGTTTAAATATATCGCCTGTTACTTTGAACACCAACTCCATGTGGCCGCTCCATTTTGTTCCAACACAATACTGACTCATGAGCAGGAAGGATCATTGGTTTCTATTATATGCTATCTGTCAGCAGTACCTTTAGTAAGGTCAAGTTAATTAGGCTTGAACATGACAAAAGCAAATTTCATTTGGTTGGAGTTGTCTAAAATAACATTCCGAAAATACTTCAAAGATTGCTGTCCTTGCTATTCATCGCCTACCTCTTGAAGGCACCCGGACATAGGTCCAAAATGGAATAAATGATATGCATCATAATGCTGCTGCTGCCACACATCTCCAACAACCTGGGTTTAATTCTGACCTCTGAATGCACAGAGTTTGCGTTCTCCTTGTGATTGCATGGGGTTCCCCATGGAGCCCTGGTCTCCTCAAACATCTTGGTGCTTTGGTGGGTTAATTAGTCACTAATGTGATTGGTAGTGTGGTAGTGAAGTAGTAAAATAAGGAGACAATTGATGGGAATGTGGGGAGAAAAGGGCATTGAGAAAATTGGTGGGAGAATGAGATTACTCTGAGAGCTTAAATGACCTCTTTACATGTTGGAAAGGAATATAATTATGGATGTCTGCTGTGTATTGCTTAGTATAAATGTTCCATCAAATTTAAATGTTCTAATTTAAATTCAATGGTGCAGAAACTTTATGGAAGCATATTACCCTGCAGGAAAAACCCAAAGGAGACTGAGAGAAAGTTTAAAAATCAAAAGCAAACCTCTCAGAATGAAATGATTTTTGCTCATATGAGGAAAGTATTAAAATGAATCCAATTTCCACAAGATATTTTCTCTTCAATACATGTCAGGTTTGCAATGAGAAAAACCTACCGCTCAGAGGATGCGGTGTGGTGCACTGACGTTTTTTTAATGGAGTAGGTAAAGGTATAGTTTGTACGCCAGGTCCCATTCTTTTCCTTTGTTGCAGTCTGCATTCGTGCATCTGAACTCTCCTCTGCGTTGCCTTAATTTCAAGCTCTTGCAAACGCTTTTGTGATCGAAAGATAAAATCTGGCCTGTACAGTTTCAGTGCCTCCTAGTACCGAAAGAAAATAGAAATAATTACATTATGATTTGCATGTGATGCCGTATAGTACTAAAAAGATGAAAACTTTCGACTGATAACATCTGTTCCATATACAAGGGAAAATGAAGACAACTTAATCCACATAGAAGTCTATATGCCTTCATTCAGATAAAAATAGACACAAAATGCTGGAGTAATTCAGCGGGACAGGCAGCATCTCTGGCGAGAAGGAATAAGTGACGTTTTGTGTCGAGACCCATCTTCATGCAGATTAACTTGTGTTAGGGTAAAATAACAGGGCAGAGGCACTCAAATTAAATAGTGAGAATAATTATTTCATTTAAATACCAATCCTATTTTTATACTTTATCACATATTTCTCTGTGCTGCTACATGTATCTATTGCCAGCAGATTTTGATAAACTGGATCTTCAGTTTCATATTATAAATTATAAGTGAGATCAAGTATTCCTATTTGAAAAATGCATAAAATCTACCCGATGATGTACTTTTCATTACGTTAATAAATGATTTTCTCACCACAACATATTCTCAAAGCTATTTTCCTTTCATATATTTTTATGCAATGCCATTTTATGACCATTAGACTCATTTGAAGCAGGCAACACTGCAAGGCCCTCTTCAAAGAGCATTAATAATAATAATAAAAATAACATGCTAGGTAGGGGTGAACCATTTGGGGCTCTGTAATATTGCAATTTGCACATAATTTTAGTTACTTTCATAAGTCGCCATGGAGCGATTATGAATGATAAAAAATTAAATTGCTTCACTGGTACTACAACAACTGCACCATCAGACACAGATGTTCTGGATAATATTGAAATTTTGTGAATAATTAGAAACAAAATATTGCACAGTGCACGGCCACACAGGAGGGTGCAATTCCTTCGGCATTCCCTTATGTCCATTGTAACTTTGTAGAAGAGCCACATAAAATACCCTCAAATAGAATGAGCAGCCATTGAATTGTGACTAGTAATAAATACATTTCCCAGCTTTTTCCTCTCTACTCCAATCAGTCTGAAGAAAGCTCCACACCCGAAACGTTTGCCTGCCCCTTCTCTCCGCAGATTCTGTTTGCCTCGTTGAGTTCCTTCAGCAATTTGTGGCTTACCCAAGATTCCAGTACCTGCAATTTCTTGTGCCTCCAAAAGAATGAACTAATTTTGAATGTTATTTAAAAAAATAATAACTTTAATTAACATCTCCAGAATTCAACAAACTTCAGAAATAAATAAAAAACTTTACAATTAAGAAAATTAAAGGAAAAATAAATACATCCCTTACCTGCACTTACCTTTTCATTCAGTTTCGGTGACCCATTTAAATGGATGGGTTATTCTACATGCCAGCCATGGCTAGCAGAAAAGCTAAGAGTCTTTGACCTATGACTGCTCAAAATGGAGAAGCTCCATGTGGAATGGCACTGGGAATCGGGAGCAACACATGGAAGCCTAGCAGAAATAGTGGAAGGAGTGCACCTGTACTATTCATCCACCTGCCCAGTCTAGCATCTTCTTCTTCCCCACCTGCGGCAGAGATTTCAGAAATCCCTTTATTTCATTTGCGATAACTTTAAAAGTATGCTTTCTGCCAACAAGTGAAAATAGGAACACAAGAGCATTGGGTCGTTTTGCCAATCTGAACTTTTTTTGGTTGTAAATACCCGGGGCTGGATTATACTCACAATAACTGCCATCAGAATCGTGATCTCTGTGATCTCGTATTCAGTTTTGCCTTGAATTGTATGATGCAATTATCATTTAGGACAGATCGTTCAACATTTTACCAAGTCCTCCAAGGATCCAATTAAATTTGCCAGGCAAGACCTGTCTTTCACAATTCTGTTCAGGCAACCTTTGATAATTCCATGCCTTTGATGATTCATGATTCAACCTTGCTTAACTATAAATTCTACAATTTATCCACTATTGTTGTTGGGTTAACAGTTACAAGGATGATCTTTTCCTCCTTTGTTTCTGAAGAGAGATACAAGATGATCCAGTCTTTTGATGTAGTCTATTAACAAAGCTTAAGAGATGAAGACCAGAGTTGATAAGATAATGCCTTACCTTTTACTTCAGCACTGCTTTAATCCCTGTTCCTTGATTTCTTTTAATATCTAACAAACTAGTCATTTTTTGCCTCTATTTATCCACACATTCTAAAATGTTGTTTTAGTCTGTCAGATCCAATGCTTTCTGAATACTGAGCTCCAGCAGATTTTTCATTACTTTCCTGGCTTGTTAATACCTTGGCAAGTCAGCTGAATTCCTGCTCATAAAGTCTTCCATAATATGCTCCTTCACCAAAAAGTAAAATACTAATTATCTTTGCCATTCCTTCACCTTCCATAAGATTGCCTTTGACGTTTTGATGGCATAAATGCATCGTTGCATTTCTTATTTCACCTTGTTAGCCTTTCTTCACTGTCCTTCTTACATAATTAATCTTTCTAGTTTCTCCTTTTACTTTCCTGCACTCCTTTGCCTGGCTGTTGTTACAGTGGCACTAAAAGCGCGTGAATAATACCTTCATCCTAGGATGTTCCAAAGTATTTTCACAACTAATGAAAATTGATTCCAATATGAATATGATGGGGTTTTGCCCATTTGTTTAGCCAACTAATTTAATATCTTAGGAAAATGATGACCCCCTAGCATTGTGACACACTCTTAGTGGTGTACTGAAGGGTCGGCCTAGATCAAAACAAGGCAGAATAGAAAAATAAATCAAAGTGCTGTATGTCTTAATATTATTTTATGATTACATTTAAATTGATGATCAAATGTTGAAGAAAATGTTACTTGGCATTTTTCAATTTGCCAACATTGATTACTTTCACATGTACAAGTGCATCAGTCTGCTCCCTGCATGATTAATATTGTGAGCAAAGCTAAAAGGACTAATTGAAAGGAAATGAATCTTGCCCTTCCTTCTACATCTGGGAGATGAGTCACCGCCAATGTTCAGGGTAAGTGGGAACTCCCACAGAATTATTTACCCTGTTGCATGAAATGAATCCACTTAAATTAATGAAGAAAAGGTGAAAGTCAGAACCATTTGTACAGCAATAATATTAAGTATTCAAGCTCTCAGCTGGACTTTTTTTAAAGCAAGATGATTCCTTCACATGCAACATCATCTGCTTATGCATCAATGTGAAATCGGATAACCAAATCATTTTAGAGCAGCCAGAAAATTAAGAGACCATGGAAAAATCAGCTAATAATTCCAAACTAATTATAACATTTAATAAAGAAAATTTGGATACATTTCAATGTAACTTGTAGAATGGCCCATCAAGCACCAGAAAAGCAACCATTTAAAAAAAAATTATACTCATTATCTGATCCTCAAGGAGGCATTATTCTTTGTTATTTGACACGGCCGCTGACTAGATTGCATCATCCCCCTATACTGATCGACACCCCTGCAAGGAACAAAATTAACACCAAAGTAACTTTCCTTTAATCATCTATTATTATAATCCTTTATCATTCCTTTATTATCTATTTCCTTTATCATAGTAGCTTTTCACTTCATTGGCTGTAAAGTGCATTTAGACATCATTGAACATTCTGTTTTAATACAAATTATTTTATTTTAGAATCATTTTTATTTTCTCTCCTTCCCTCACTTTAGATTCACTAGATACTTGATCATGCTGGAGGTGAGAAAGAAATGATAGAGGGTGTGAACAGTTTCCTTGAATCATATCATATTTTCTTTCATTCATACATGGGATGCAGAATGTCATTTATTCCCCATCCTCAACTGCTCTGGAATTCAGTGACTTCCTAGGCCAATTCAGATGAGTTATAAACCAACACATTTCTTTTCATATGAGTCTATGGATTTACTTCCCTGAAGGAACAACATGACCATTTCATTACCATCATTGCATGTACAGTTATTTTTTTGCAAATTCCAGTTGATTTAATTTGCTAAATTTAAATTCTCTAGATTATTAATTCAGTAAATATACCAAACTATTGTATGCTAACAGATATAGCAAGAATTTCTAGGGAAAATGAGTGAGCAAATTGTTCCACTCCCTGAGCTAACAGTTCCTCACTACCTTCACAACATAAGAGCCTACGTAGTTGCTCTTCTCAGTATGAAAACATGCAGAGTTTCCTCAACTTCATTCATTGCACTGTTAAAAGGAAAGGGTAAACCATTTCTAGAAGGGATTTTGTAGTAAATAAATTCTGCATGCAATAAGAATTCCAAAGGTCTATACATAGTGATACTTTTGCTGGATCACAAATAATGGTTTACAGGATTGTGACTGAGATTTAATGTGATCCCACCACCAATCAAATCTTCCCATCCCCACCCCTTTCTGCGAAGAGAGACCACTCTCTTCACAACCCTTTGGTTCACTAATCCCTTCCCACTCAAGCTGCCACCCCCCAGGTTCTTTCCCCTGCAACTGCAGGAGATGTAACACCTGCCTCTACACTTCCTCCCTCACCACCATCCAGGGACTCCAGCAACCTCGGTTAGGCGGCGCCCGGGCCTCCGGACCTACACTGTCCGGACCTACACTGTCTGGACCTACAGTGTCCGGGCCTACAGCATCTGGGCTTACAGTGTCCGGGCCTACAGCGACCGGGCCTACAGCACCCCCAGGGCCTAATACGGGACAAGGGACAAACCAATTTAGCCCAAAATACGGGATGTCCCGGCTAATACGGGACAGTTGGTAACCCTAGGTGAGACAGAGGTTAACACGTTCCTCCTCTAAAGTTATCCACTGCATGTGGTGCTCCCGATGTTGCCTCCTATACATCAGCTAGACTAACCACAGATCAGGTGACTGCTTCGCTGATCACTTGCTCTCAGTCCACCAAAGCCTGCTGGATCCCCTGGTTACTAACCATTTTAACTCCCCTTCCCTCTCCCATTCCCTCCTTTCTGTCATGTACCTCCCCCATTGCCAGAGTGAGACCGTAAACAAACTGGAGGAACAATTTTAGATGACCCCCCCACCCCCTTCTCTTCCCTGTGCCCAACCCCCACCCTGGTGTACACCCATTTCTTCTACTATCTCACCCCTTCAATCCCACTCCCCTCCCCAAAGTCCTTTCACCTATATCCTTCCCTCTTGTTTTACTTGTCACTCCTCTTCTCTGTTCACCTGGCACCTTTTTTTGATTCCTTTTCATCTCTAGCCTTTATCCACCCATCCACCATTGAACATCTCCCCCCCCCCCCCCCCCCCCCCTCCCCCTTGGTTGTATACACCCATCACTTTTGGAGAAGCCAGGCCTTGTCACACATTACCTCTTTTCCGGCTTTCTCCTTCCTACTACAGTCAGTCTGAAGAAGGGTTCCGACTGAAAAAGATGCCTATCCATGTCATCCAGAGATGCTGCCTGCCCTGCTGATTTACACCAATGAAAATATAGAACACAAGATTTGTACTGTCTTAACTGGTGACCAATAATTCTTCACCTTAAAGAAAATAACACAGCATACTGCAGACTGAACACACTGCTCAAAGTGTGTACTGGATTTCTTCACACCACATTCCAGAAACCGATTTTCTACCAAAACGATGTCACTTCTGTGCAAAATAAAAGCTCGATACTTCTTCCTACTATAAAGAAGGAAATAAATCAGAGTCATACGAGGCAGCTTTCATGTCTCTCAGAGACCAGTTTTAAAGTTGCCATGCAACCCAAAGGCTACATGTCATGCATGCCAATGGTGACCGAGAAAGCAAACAGCGTGAAAGCAGCATCTCAGGAATGCCAACTAAGAGAATGGCTTCAATTGCTGTCCAGTATTGTACATGAATTTTCAATTTAATCAAGCCCTGATCGATTTTTGTAATAGCTGAACTAATATGATTCAAATGTATTCATCAACAATTCAGCCATTTCATTGATTTATTTAATTTCATTACCTCACTCGGCCTTCCCTACCAACATATATCGTCGCAGAAATGTGGCTTCAGTTACCTTATGTGATCTGCATCTGCAAGATGTGAAGAAATTGATACTGTATCCAATTCAATTTCTTCTTAATTCTCGGAAATTCTCTTCAGTGCTAAAAAGCAATATTATTTGCTATGCTAATATGTTTCAATTGCATTCATCAACAACACACATTCCATTCACCCATTTAATTTCATCATCTTGATCTGTTGCAAGGTATGTTTTTATGATATGTAATGTAATCTGCATCAACAAGATGTGAAGAAATTGATAACGCACACTTATCAATTTCTACATTCTCTAAAATTCACAGAATGGTGTAAAATTTCTTTAGTAGCTAAAACGTAATATGATTTGCTTTGGTTAAATGTTAACTCCATTACAAAGTAATACAGGACTAATAACCGCCAATAGTGGAAGTGACTAAATTGCACATTTATTTTCATATGTTTGCATTTGTTTTATTAATAATTGCAACAAAGAGTAAGGCGGTATTATTTGATTTAATTATGTTTTGCATTTGCTCAGCTATCATCTGCAAATTCCTTCAACTGTTCTTTTTAATTAAAAAAAGTTACTTAGTTCATTGATCAAATGTGAGGTTATCCACTTTGGTGACTAGAACAGGAAGGCAGATTATTACCTGAATGGTACGAAAGAAAACTGTAGACAAAAAATGCTGGAGTAACTCAGCGGGTCGGGCAGCATCTCTGGAGAGAAGGAATGGGTGATGTTTCGGGTCGAGTCCCTTCTTAGGAAAAGGGGAAGTACAACGAGACTTGGGTGTCCTTGTACATCAGTCACTGAAAGTAAGCATGCAGATACAGCAGGCAGTGAAAACAGCTAATGGCATGTTGGCCTTCATAACGAGAGGAGTTGAGTATAGGAGCAAAGAGGTCCTTCTGCAGTTGTACAGGGCCCTGGTGAGACCACACCTGGAGTATTATGTGCAGTGTTGGTCCCCTAATTTGAGGAAGGACATTCTTGCTATTGAGGGAGTGCAGCGTAGGTTCGCGAGGTTAATTCCCGGGATGGCGGAACTGTCATATGATGAAAGAATGGAGCGACTGGGCTTGTATTCACTAGAACTCAGAAGGATGAGAGGGGATCTTATCAAAACAAATAAAATTATTAAGGGATTGGACATGCCTTAAAATCCCAATGTTGGGGGTGTCCAGAACCAGGCGCCACAGTTTAAGAATAAGGGGAAGACCACTTAGAACTGAGATGAGGAAAAACTTTTTCTCACAGAGAGAATTTGTGAAATTCTCTGCCTCAGAAGGCAGTGGAGGCCGATACACTCAATGCATTCAAAAGAGATTTAGATAGAGCTCTTAGGGCTAGCGGAATCAAGGGATATGGGGAGAATGCAGGAACGGGGTACTGATTGTGGATGATCAGCCACGATCACATTGAATGGCGGTGCTGGCTCGAAGGGCCGAATGGCCTACCCCTGCACCTATTGTCTATGTATCTATGTATCTAAATCTTGCTAGCCAGTGCCCCCACTTGGAATTGCCATCCATGCTCTCCTCCACCTATTCTTCTCTTTGCAGTAGTCCGGTCTGCACAACAGCAGTCTAATGAGGAGATCTTCACGCTGAAACCCTACTGAATATCTTTGATAGCAGGTTAGCTGAGAGTGGGACTATGCCAGTTGCAAACACTGTAATTGTACTTTTTAAAGCAGGAGTAGCAAGATTTTTTAAATCTCTCCAACACTCATTTGTTTAAAAGTTATGATTTTTTTTTGCAATGACATTTATGAAAACATGAATCAGTTAACCAAAACAGCTAAAACAGAATTAATTTAAAACATTAGTACTGCATTGTCCAGTAATTCTATACAAACACATAAGTCCATGTCTCAATGAAAGATTCAGATTACCTCTGTGCTTTGAATCGCTCATTGAAATCATCGGGGTCTCGAATCCAAATGGCAATTCCCCAGTTTAGTACAGGGGAACTCCACCAAAACTGAGATGTGCTGCTATTCTAAAGTGGAGTCCATGTGAATGTTTCTCCATTTTCTCCACAGATGCTGCCTGACCTACTGTGTTACTCCAGCATTTTGCGTCCATCTTTAAATATTTCTCCTCTGTTTTTTCCATATAGACTAGGGAACACAGGAAGGCTTACAGGGATAACTTGAGGGTCATCTACATTACACCATAGTCAGTGTTGGATGTCTTAAAACGCATAAAGGCAAATAAATCCCCAAGACTGATCAGGTACATTCAAGAACACTGTGTAAATCTAGTGAAGAAAATATACGAGCCCTGACTGAGATACATGCATCATCCTTAGCCAAGAGGGAGGTGCCGGCAGTTTGATTGGTGGCTAATGTTGTGTCAGTTAAGAAAGGTTCTAAAGAAAAACCTGGGAACTATAGACCTCCGAGCACAACATCTGGGACAGGTACGTTACTGGATGGAATTCACAGGATGAGATGAAATGTGTAGGAATGAACTGCAGATACTGGTTTAAACCGAAGATAGACACAAAAAGCTGGAGTAACTCAGCGGGTCAGAAATCAATAACTTTTCTCCCTATATTACAATCTATATCTCTCGTTTCCCTATCCCCCGACTCTCAGTCTGAAGAAGGGTCTCGACCCGTAACGTCACCTATTCCTTTTCTCCAGAGATGCTGCCTGACCCACTGCGTTACTCCTGCTTTTTGTGTCTACTCACAGGAATAAGATATACATACGTTTGGAAAGTCAGGGCTTGATTTGGAATAGTCAGCATGGTTTTGTACATGGAGGATAAGGTCGCAGAAATTTGATTGAGTTTTTTGAAGAAATAATCAAGAAGATCAATGAGGGCAGGGCAGTAGTCAAAATGTATATGGACTTCAGCAAGGGTTTGGATAAGATTCCATATGGTCGGCTGCTCTGGAAGTTACATTGCTTGGAATTCAGGGAGAAATGGACAATTGGATATATATAACTGGCTTGATGGTGATGATGGAAGGGTTTTTTTGGACTGCAGGCCAATGACTAGTGGTGTACCTCAGAGATTGGTGCTGGCCCATTATTGTTTGTTATTTATATTAACTACTTGGATTAGAATGTAAGTCATCAAATGACACTTAAATTGGTGGTATCACTGACAGCAATGAAAGTTTTCAGGAGGATCTTGATCAGCTGGGTAAGTGAGTCAAGGAATGGCAAATTGAATTTAACACATAAATGCAAGGAGTTGCATTGTGGATAAGACTTTCACAATGAATGGTCGGTCCCTGTGGAGTGCTGTAGAACAGAGGGACCTAGGAGTACAAGTTCTCTGAAAGTAATATCAAAGGTTTAAAGGGAGGTCTAGAAGGCCTCTGGCCTTCATCAGTTAGGGATTTGAGTACAGAGTTGGGATGTTACTTTGCAGCTGTACAAGCCATTGGTGAAGCTGTACTTCAACATTTGTGTTAAGATGCCATTAAGCTGAAAAGAGTGCAGAAAAGATTTACACTGATGTAGTCAGGGCCCAAGTTATAGAGATTGGGCAGGCTAGGATTTCATTCCTTGCAGTGTGGGAGACTGAGGAGAGATCTTATTGAAGTATAAAATCTTGAGGCATCAAGGAGAATCAAGAACTAGGTTCAGAGAAGACAATAATTAATGAGGATGCTACATTTCCTCAAGGAGGCCTGATTATGAGAGCAAAGAACAATCTGAACCCCCTTTTGCGTGGCAGATGATTGACTTTTGTGGGATCAATGGTGCAGAGGCCAAGGATTTATAATACAACTTCCAAATTGCACTCAAATCTTCGATGGCAAACATTTTATAACAGTTTATGACAGGGATAGTTAAGAGCATTATGAAACTTGATAGCATGCAGTGAGTTACTAATTAGGCAAAATTCAAACAGTGAGAATGAAGCAATCAGGGAGAAGCATCACTGATTAAAAGTGGAACAGAAGGACAGGAAATCTGTCATTTGTGCCCGCTGAATCTATGTTTTTTAAAGGAGGAAACTAATAATCAAAATTTGCCTCGCAAAGCATTTGGTATTTGGAAGTGAAAACTATGAATGCTCCAATTATATTTAAAATCTTGAAATATTAAAACTAAAAACTTCAGGACAATGTAATAAATATTATAGGGTTGTTTTTTGCCATAAGTTGTAAATAAACTATGAAACTAAAATTGATTCATGCCGCTTTTGGCAGTGAACATTGATGTAAATTTAACATATCCATGCTGGTCCAGAAATCAAGAGAATTTTATTTGTCACCCAAACCCACTTCAGGCTGAACATCACCAAGAAGTTGTGCACATTAGGCATTCTGGAGACGGTTACCAATAGCCAGCAGTGATCCGGTCTGCAGGGATTTCTGCAGCAGACAAAGACTAAGTTTTCATTTTATATCCCAAAAGAGTAATTCTGCTCCTTTGGAGTCTACAGGGAAGTCAAATAAAAATATTACTGTTCACTTGCTCGCCACTAAGTCAAAATGATGTTTGGTTTCTGATGATAGCCCTGAGACCAGACATGTTTATGTTGAAAGAATCCCTATTGGTTTTGTGTGATGGCTTTGCTGCAGGAGATCACAGCCATTCAGTTCCTGATGGCTCCAGGGAAAACTAGGCAGTTTGCAAAATGGGGGGAGGGAAAGTGATACCCTGGGTTCCGCTTTACTAAAAATTCCTTCAAGGATATTGAGCTTGTGGAAAGAAATGAAAATGAAGTTGTAGGAATCTAACAGCAACTAATGGAGTGCAAGCATGCAAGAATCGCTTCCAATTACACCTTGCTTCTCATGGTTTGTTATTGCAGCCTTTTCCATTAAAATCTGCAGAAGTCAGTGAACTTACTAGAACCAAAATTATTTAGAAGCTACAGTATCATCTCATCAAAATGCAGAAAGTTGCATTTAGTTGTATGAAGTGGAACGTCCCTAGTTCTATTAACATGAGTATTATTCCTTCAGATAAATATTTCGCAAATAGAATGTTTTAAACTTATTTACACGTCCTAGGTTAATTCCCGGAATGGCGGGACTGTCGTATGTTGAAAGGCTGGAGCGATTGGGCTTGTATACACTGGAATTTAGAAGGATGAGGGGGGATCTTATTGAAACATATAAGATAATTAGGGGATTGGACACATTAGAGGCAGGAAACATGTTCCCAATGTTGGGGGAGTCCAGAACAAGGGGCCACAGTTTAAGAATAAGGGGTAGGCCATTTAGAACGGAGATGAGGAAGAACTTTTTCAGTCAGAGAGTGGTGAAGGTGTGGAATTCTCTGCCTCAGAAGGCAGTGGAGGCCAGTTCGTTGGATGCTTTCAAGAGAGAGCTGGATAGAGCTCTTAAGGATAGCGGAGTGAGGGGGTATGGGGAGAAGGCAGGAACGGGGTACTGATTGAGAGTGATCAGCCATGATCGCATTGAATGGCGGTGTTGGCTCGAAGGGCTGAATGGCCTACTCCTGCACCTATTGTCTATTGTCTATTGTCCTATAATTTACTGGTCACTTGCACCATCAGCTGATGTTCTAATCATCATTTCATACTGTGTAAAATATTTTTTAAATTGGTAAACATTGCAGCTCTTCGAGCCTCGTTTGTTGTCTTTGTGAATTATTCAGTGATTGCATGGTCAGTTTCTTTAATGATACTACAGTTGCTGAATGCTCGGAGCCCCTAGAACTGATGAGATAGGCCTCAGGGCAAGTGCCAGGTCTTCACACCTGACCACAAACATCGGAGCCACCATCAACATATAAACAAATTATAAAAGGCTCTGTTAACAAACCTAAGGGATATGTGCAAGAAGGAACTGCAGATGCTGGTTTACACCGAAGAGACACAAAATGCTGGAGTAACTCAGCGGGTCATCAGACTGATGAAGGGTTTCGACCCGAAACATCAACTATTCCTTTTCTCCAGAAATGCTGCCTGACCCACTGAGTTATTCCAGCATATTGTGTCTATCCAAGGGATATGATTGGGAGCCTGGCAAGAAGTTGATGCTGGGGAATAAATATCAAGAGTGCAATTCCATTTACATAGAAATAAGAAATAAACACAACAGAGCAATTGAGGAGAAGCATATGTGCAATTGATCGTATTATTGCACGTCTCAGTTTGCTTTTCTAACAGGCACTGAAAATGCATCTGGGAAAAGTGTTAGTGTGCAAGAGGTGAAGGGAATTCTGCCCGATGTCATAAACGGGTCAGAAGAAGTTATGCATGCTGTTGGAAAGATCACTGAGAAGTCTCCAGGAGTGAGTCGGAAAATGATATTGAAGGGGAATGCTGAGGCTGGTCAAACTTGAGCTGACGAACAACATGCAATCTACAGTCAGAGTGGGGACACTCAATTAAATTAGCAGCCACACAAGTTGCACAGCATTTGAGCAACATGAGCAAAGCTATAGGGCTTGTTCCTACCTGACAGAAAAAATTGCATAAGCCACAGGTTCCTTGAAGGCACTCTCAAGGATCTTGCTAACCTATTATTTTATAATCCTGCCAACAGATCAATTAGAAATGTCGATCCAGAATTATCCTCAACAGAAAATAGTCCAGATGTATACAATAGCTCAGAAGCTAGGCACTGTTCCCTTTGTCTACAATCTACCTCCCATTGTCCATGTGAAGTATAATGCTGTTCCTCCAACTCTACAAATCCACACATGATTAGTGCCCTTAGACTGACAATCATCCCAATGACGACTTCTTCAGCCAGTACTAACATATCCACTGCTGAATAAACGGGCACATCCTTCTCCGGACACACCAAAGTCAAATCTTCAATAAGTGTGAATCATAATGGCTGCAACTGCAAGCAGACATCTCCCAGGCAACAGAGTTGGGATCTCAGGTTCTAGCTTAAATAATGACACCATTGCAAATATCCAACATCCTTGGTAAATGTCAGAGAGCAGAATACTGTAAATTGCCTAGTTTGCAGTCAAGGAGATAAAGAAACACCAAACAAATAGCAACAAGACAGACCAGAAGAGTATGCTTACTTCTGCCTTGATTATTAAAGAGTGGTCTCATGATGACCTAGTAAGGGTCTTGTTGCTCAGTGAAATATACTCATTTGGTCAAACACAGCAAGGCCAGCGACATAAACGTCCAAAGAAGGGTCCAGACCTGAAACATCATCCGGCCTTTTCCTTCACAGATGTTGCCTGACCTGTTGTTTCTCCAGCACTTTATGCTTAACTCAGGATTCCAACATCAGCAGTTCCATACCTCTACACACTGTAAATGTCACTGTCACTTTTATACTGAAAATGTATTTGCCTCCTGCTTGAAGTTAGCAGCATCATGGACCCAGTGAACAAAATATAAATGACCACATTGGCATAGTGTTTCGATATGACAAGCCCATCATTTGCGAGTGGATGATCCACTCCAGATTACATACAATTTTGATGGCATGTCTGCAGGAGCAACATTAACGCAAAGCAGTTTCTATTTCTACAGGGTCCACATTTGAACCAGAATAGGTTCAACAGAAAGACAGACAATTTGCTCACCTCTGGAAAAGGTCTGCCATTAATGAGAAATCTTTCAGTTCAATGCAGTCTTTTAGAAAGAGGTGTGATTGGTGCCTTTGATCTACAGTTAAATATCGTTTTCCTGCTAGAACAGGAACATGTACTCATAGGGTGATGCTAAGTGGGGGAGGAGGGGAAATTTTGTGTTTTAGACAATAGACAATAGACAATAGGTGCAGGAGTAGGCCATTCGGCCCTTCGAGCCAGCACTGCCATTCAATGTGATCATGGCTGATCGTTCACAATCAGTACCCTGTTCCTGCCTTCTCCCCATACCCTCTGACTCCGCTATCTTTAAGAGCTCTTTCCAGCTCTCCCTTGAAAGCATCCAGAGAATTGGGCTCCACTGCCTTCTGAGACAGAGAATTCCACAGATTTGCAACTCTGACTGAAATTTGTTTTCCTCATCTTCGTTCTAAATGGCCTACCCCTTATTCTTAAACTGTGGGCCCTGGCTCTGGACTCCCCCAACATTGGGAACATGTTTCCTGCCTCTAATGTGTCCAATCCCTTAATAATCTTATATGTTTCAATAAGATCCCCTCTCATCCTTCTAAATTCCAGCGTATACAAGCCTAGTCGCTCCAGTCTTTCAACATACGACAGTCCCGCCATTCCGGGAATTAACCTAATGAACCTATGCTGCATGCCCTCAATAGCAAGAATGTCCTTCCTTGAAATTTGGAGACCAAAACTGCACACAGTACTCCAGGTGCGGTCTCACTAGAGCCCTGTACAACTGCAGAAGGACCTCTTTGCTCCTATACTCAACTCCTCTTGTCATAAAGGCCATTATTTTCTGCAAATAAATTTAGTGATGACATTTTCTGTGCAGAATTGGGAAATCAAGCATGGCATTTTGACAGCCCATGGCAGTGATGAGGGAGGGTATTGTGGCTCATATGGAGAAGACGATGTCAGGGGCACTAGCTGTGCAATGGGGAGAGGAGAGAGGGCTAGATATATCACAGCAGCCAGCCTTAAACTCTAAATTCTAAAGTTCATAAACTGATGCTGAGAGGCAGCAATGACTGTTGCCAAATTATTATTAAAAATGTTATGGTACCGGTATATTATCACCACATGTCTCGAGATACAGTAAAAAATTGTGTTTATGTGCTAACCTGTCAAATCATACCATATGCGAGTACAATTAAGTCATACACAAATACACCAGAGCATGCAAGAGAAAAATAGCCAGAGTGCATGGGCTGCAATGAGGTATGTTGGGAGTTTGGACTACACCCTTACCTTATGAGAGGTCTATTTGGTAGTCTGGTAAGAGCAGGGAAGAAGCTGTTCCTGAATCTGTTGGTACGTGCTTTCAAGCTTTTGTATCTTCTGCCCAACGGGAGAAGAAAGAAGAGGGAATGACTTTGGTGTAAGTGGTCCTTGATTACGTTGGCTGCTTTCCCAAGGTAGCGTGTAGTGTGGATGGAGTTGATGGGGTGGTGGTGGGGGAGGTTGGTTTGTGTGATGGACTGGGCTCCATCCACAACTTTCTGGATTTTGTTGCTGTTGTGGGCTTAGCAATTGCCAAACTAAGTTGTGATGCATCGTGATAGGATGCCTTTTGTGGTGCATATGGAGATTAATAAGAGTCACTGGAGATGCCAAATGTCCTTAGTCTTCTGAGGATATAGAGATTTGGTGTGCTTTCTTGGCCGATATTTACACCCTGCAACTTGTAGCTCTTGACCAGCTCTACCTCAGACTGGGGCATGTACTCCTTCCTAATTCCTACAGTCAATACCAAGCTTCCTCATCTTGTTGACAGAGAAGGAAAGGTTGTTGTCTTGAAACCATTAAGCTACTAAGATCTCTTTGCCTTCCTGTACTCCAACTTGTCATTTTTTGAGAACAGTCGGACAGCAACGGTGTCACTGCAAACCTGTAAATGGAGAACCAGCCGAGCAGAATTTGGCTACAGAGTCCAATATAAGAGGGTATAGTAAGGGGCTGAGAACCATCCTTGTGGGGGCACTGGTGGGAAGGCAGGATGAGTGAAGAAAATCACAGAATAACCTACTGCTGCTCACTCAGGTACACAGATGCTTGGATCACTGATTGGAATCAGCAGCAATGATCTTGATCTCTAATCCAATGTCATAAAGTTAATTGTCACCCATCAACAAGTTTTGTTCCCCTTATTTGAAATCAAGGAACTGAACACAGACAGAAGAAAGAATCTGGAATCTGAATGTCTCAATAGCTCATTTAACATTCACTCCACAGCATATTTATAGAAAGAAAAATCTATATATATATATATAGATATATATGTGTGTGTGGGTGTACTTGTGAGTATGTGCATATATACTTTTTCTCTCTCTCGTTTATCATATTGTTTATAGTGTACTATATTTACATATTCCGTTGTGCTGCAGCAAGCAAGAATTTCATTGTTCTATCTGGAACATGTGACAATAAAACACAATTCACTCTTGACTCTAGTGGAAAGTATTTAATGGCCCAATTGTGTAATTTCCTAAATGGCTAATGCGTGGCTTCTCGCAGACAAGAAGGATTCTGAACAATTATGTTTTATTTATAACTGTCTATTCAGAGATAAAATAGTTCCTTCAGCTTATTTTCTTTAACTAGACAAACTGCTTTTAATATTTTCTGCAACAAAATTCCACTGTTCCTTATTTATTTAATATTTCACATCCAATAATTGTGCATTAGCTTTGAACTGGACACAGTGTGCGACAGAAGCATCTCCTATTGCTGTATCCAATTACAGTTACAGGATTTGTAGCATCTTACCCGCAGTGTGAGCATGTCTGACAAGGCTTTCTCACGAACAGTGGTGAGCTCTGACAGGTTGGTCTCAGTATCTTCCCCTTGATTTTCAGTGGAGGACCCTGTAGACTTTGCCGTCATGCTGAGGGTGGATTTCTCTCGACTTTGTTTCAAAGTGCGTTTCCTCTTTCCCATTAAATCAACATGACTGTTGGAAAATTTCACATCAGCTGCAAAGAAAATCTCACATTAATTCATGCAAGTTCTGTCATGTCAAGTCACTGTGTGGAGAACATAAAACAGTGTGATATTCAGCATTCTAGAAGTATGCTGTCAAAAGACGCACTTAGTCATGGAAAAGAAACTCAACTCCCCTTTAAAAAGTATATATTTCAATAGTTTACTTAGAAATGGGATCATTTTCCTGGCAACGCATATGATGAATTGACATGCAAAAATGAACCACTGGACCAGTAACACTTTACCAGATGCTTGCTGACATAAATACATGCTGACTTTCTCATCAAACAAACTCTCAGGAGTTGGGGTAAAGGGTGGAGAATGCAGAGGAGCAACTACCAATTTTTTGGCAGAACTAAGTTGCCTCAGCAGGATTGGTGTTTTTAAGATCAGGAAATGAAATAAAACAGGAACGCTGCCTAGAAATCAATCTGATCGAGAGGGACGGCTTACAGTCAGATGGGAAGGGCTCTGAAGCAAGCAGCTGGAGCAGATGTCAGTTTATTGGCCGTGACTCCGTGGCCCCCCTCCCTCATTGGCTGGCATTCGTGCGGGTCCCATTGTGACGTCACACGCTGAAGATAATAGAATCGGTTTAAAAGGTAATTTTTAAACTTTAAACTCTATCTAACTTTAAAAATATAACACCAATTTGAATGAAACTTCTTTTAAAGGGTCCCCCAGGACAATGTTGAGTAACATGTTGAGTAACATGGGCCTAAAATTGTCGCGCTATCGTGTACCGTTTTGGCTGTGTAGAGGGCATGGTACACACATAAACACATAAACATATACACATAAACAAACCGAGAGTATAGATGTACATGTACTCCTTTATCACTTTACTCTACAAACTGCAGTGCCGTACTACCATTTACTGTGAAGGTGCTGATCTGGTTTGACTTCCTGAAATACAACACCTCGCACTTATTTGCATTAAACTCCATCAGCCATTCCTCAGTTTAGATTTTAGATTTAGATTTTTTTTAGATTTAGATTTTTTTTAGATTTAGAGATACAGCGCGGAAACAGGCCCTTCGGCCCAAAGGGTCCGCGCCGCCCAGCAATCCCTGCACATTAACACTATCCTACACACACTAGGGACAATTTTTACATTTGCCCAGCCAATTAACCTACATACCTGCACGTCTTTGGAGTGTGGGAAGAAACCGAAGATCTCGGAAAAACCCACGCAGGTCACGGGGAGAACGTGCAAACTCCATACAGATGGCGCCTGTAGTCAGGATCGAACCTGAGTCTCCAGCACTGCATTCGCTGTAAGGCAGCAACTCTAACGCTGCGCCACCGTGCCACCGTTACGTAGCTGATCAAAATCTGCTCTCACATCTGATAACCAACTTCAGAGTCTACCACCTACTTTAGGGTAATTTGCAAACTTACTGATCATGCCTTGTACTCATCCAAATCGCTGATGTAAACCAGAAAAAGTAATGGGCACAACAATCCCCAGGGCGCACAACTAGTCACAGGTGATTGTGATACAGGAGAGGTGCAATCCCTGATACCTGCAGTGCAATATCCAGTCTGAGGCAAGGGAAAACCTTGCCCAGGCTATATTTACCAAATGGTCAAGTGGAAAAAAAGTTAAGTTAATTAAAAAAGAATGGATTCCACCTAAAACCAATTCCATGAATGTACAAAGACAAGCTAAGCCTTGGGTATGACCATGGTCGAGGTTTACACTATAAGGGTTCTTCATCGAGATTAATGGAAATGTTTGTCTTGTGGACAATCATTCCACCAAAAGTATCGTAAAAGATTTCTTCATGTTTGTGTAATAGCATTTCCAGATTTGACTTTCTACAATCCCCAAAGGACTCCAAACAGAACCATCCAATTAATTTTTCATCTACTTAACCAGTCATTTCCTGGCAATGTTGGTTAGAATCTGCAATTAGCTACAACTCTCGACAATTCTAATCATTGGCCAATACAACAGATAAAGAACTTTATTTGCTTTCATACTTTCAGTATTTTGAGCAAAAAAACTGCAAATACTGGAAATCTGAAACAGAAAATGCTTGAACTGCTCCGAAGGTCAAGTAGCATCAATGGAAGGACAATCAAATCCAATGTTTCATGTCAAGGATCCTTCACTGGAACTCAATAATGGAAGACAAGAATGATTTAAGTTGCAGAAGTGGAAGAGTGGAGAGAACAGAGGAAATGTCAGCAATATGGCACTGACCAAGTTGCCATATCAACACTTACTGTAAAAATCAACAATTGGAGACAAAAGAGAAAGAAAATTCACAAATTTTAACATGAAAGTAAAGCCACATCAGTAGAAAGAAAAAAGTGATTATCTAAAACTGTCAAAATTAATTTTGTCCTGAGGTTTGCAATGTTTCCAGACAGATGGTGAAATACTGTTGTCCCAGCTTAGGAGGAGAAAGACATAGAGGGCAGAATTACAGTGGATGGAGAACTAAAATGACATGTGACTGGAAACTCAGCATCACCTTTTCAGACTGAACATAGGAGCAATGCAGAGTTATCACCCATTCTGTATGGAAGAGCAGTTTGTGAACACCGAATACGATATCCTAATTTGGAAAAAAAGCAAGTGAATTTTTGCATAATCTAGAAAGATGGTCGGGTCTTTGCATAATGCAAAGGGAAGAGGTAAGAGGACAACTGTTGCATCTCTGCAGTTGCATTGGAAAGTGCTGTGAACAGCAGATTGGTTGTGGAGGTGCCGGAGATGGAAGAATGGACCAGCAAATTGTAAAGGAAATGAATATTTTGTAATATTGAAAGGGAAGAGAGGGGAAGATGAGTCTGCTGGTGGAATCTCATTGAAGGTGGTAGAAATTGCAAATGAATGCAAATGCTGGTGGAGTGGAAGGCAAGAAGAAGAAGAAGAAAAATAAGTCTATCCTTTTTCTGGTTATGCAGAAAGTGAGACCAGAAGCAGACCAGATTTAAAGGGCCAAATGGCCTGCTGCTGCTATTTGTTCTAAGTATGGAAATAGAAAAGATGGCACTGGGAGATCTCTTAACTTCATTCTGAAGAAGGGTCTCGGCCCAAAACGTCGCCCATTCCTTCTCTCCTGAGATGCTGCCTGACCTGCTGAGGTACTCCAGCATTTTGTGAATAAATACCTTCGATTTGTATCAGCATCTGCAGTTATTTTCTTACACTATCTTAACTTCAGTAGATCACTCAAGTACAACTTGAGACTACATCTACTTTTTGTCAATGGGAGATGGCTGAATTTCTTGCTTTAAGTATCAATATCCATGATAAACAATCTTCGGCTATCCCAAAATTCTCTCTTTCATTATCTTGACCCTGAAACCGTATAGTTCCTGCTATTCCCATTTGTAGCATGGGCATTATTCAAACTAATTCTACTCTGATTTGACTTCAAGGTATCACACATTTCCCCTCTGTATTTTCCTGTTGGGCAGAACTGCCTCTGTGCATTTCAAAATAGATTTTTGAGTGCTTAATAATTAGGCCTGAATCTCATAAGTTAAACTACATGCAAATATATCCGACAAATTCACCAGCATTGCAATACCTGGATTAATCCCTAACTGCACAGCATAGTAGTTGATAGTTTCTCCTGCTCTTAGGTTCTTTATATCAAACTTGCCAAGTTTCACTATGTACAAATAGCTGTGGATTGAAATAACCCTCCAATTTCAGCCCTCGTGACTTCAGTAAACAAATCATACTTGCCTTTCTTTAAGACTACCACATTAGTAAGCAATTGATAGGTCCAAGAGTCAATCTCCATCAATAGAATCAACTTCATTTGCTCATTTCTGACTTTTTAAACATGATCCAAAATATAATTTGCTTAAACGAAAATGTAATTCTCTATATAAATGCTGTCATACACTCTGTTCAATTGCACAGTTATACATCCTAGAATTGTAGAATTATATTCAACATGGAGAAAGGACCTTTTTGCCGAACAAGTCCAAGCTAATCATCAAACGTCCACTGAGAAGAATAATTCACTAAACCTGTTTTTTTAATCCTGCCCACACTTGTGCTATAATTTTGTGTTTTCCACCTGAAAATTGATGTTGTTGAAATGTTCTTCCACTGTCTTGTAGTTTTTCTTATCATCAGTGATACTTAACAACCAAAATCTTAAAAAATTATGGTAGTGAACAGAAGTTGAAAGTTTCCAAACTCACTGTGCGCCAACAATTGTCGAAACTTTGGCACGTCAGCCAATTTGTCTTCTGTGACCAGGGATTTCAATTACTGACCCAAAGAAGGTACCAGAGATTCAAAGCATGCCTATCCAGGCCTGGATAGAGTAGATGTGGAGAGGATGTTTCCGCTAGTGGGAGAGTCTAGGATCAGAGGTCACATCCTCAGAATTGAAGGACATTCCTTTAGGAAGGAGATGAGGAGGAATTTCTTTAGTCAGAGGGTGATAAATCTATGAAATTCATTTCCGCAGTCAATGGAGGCCAAGTCAATGGATATTTTTTAAGGCAGAGATAGACAGATTCTTGATTAGCATGGGTGTCAGAAGTTATGGGGAGAAGGCAGGAGAATGGGGTTAGGAGGGAGAGATAGATCAGCCATGATTGAATGGTTGTGTAGACTTGATGGGCCGAATAGCCTAATTCTCCTCCTATCATAAATGAACATTTATCTCTCTGTCATGGGCATTGGGTTATCCCACTTTGTTATGTTCACGATTAGTTGATTATATTTGGAGGTGGTCAGTGTACTATTGATGTAAAACACATCAATGGATAGACACATCATACATATACTATGAGCTTGTTCATCCATTCCAACTGCTTCAACTAATGAAGTTAATGAAATCAAGAAATCATATTGACGCACACTGCGTAGAAGATGGTAATGCAAAGTATGGGCTCAAAAGCCACTCATAGACAAACTACTGTCATCGCCTCTGTGTTTCAGACAGCATACCGTAAGATCATTATGGGATCTTGGGGTTTATTAGGGTTCTTAGAGTTTTAAAACCCAACCACGTCCCTAACCCCTGCCCCCCACATAGACCTTCAGCCCCAGCCGGACAGAAGGACATTAAAATCCAGGTCACTTGCGACTTTGCAGTTACAGATACATTTTATTCTGCTGAATTCTTGATGTTAATCAGCAGCTGTGGATTTTTGAAGACTGGAGGTCTTAAAGAGAGTGAAAATTAATGAGAATTATTATGTGTCCAGGTTCTGCACTGAAACTGCAATTAAAATAATATAAATGTCAAGAACTATCTCCAATCGCACTACTTTATAAATACACAAATAATTGCATGTGGAAGATTTGACTACACTATAGGTCAAAACCAAGAACCGCGCGACGGAACAATAAATTGGACTAATTTTTCAAACTTTTTTACTTGCATTAAATACCAATGTTCTCAGATTTTATACAATACAATACAATACAATATATATTTATTGTCATTGTACCCAGGGGTACAACGAGATTGGGAATGCGCCTCCCATACGATGCAATAATTTAAGTAATTTAGACAACAGCAACCCAATGAAACAATTGTAACAGTTTTAGACAGGGTAAAGTGCAAGTTGATCTATGCGTTGTGACCATCCGGCTCAGCAGGACCGGTTCATAGCAGCTATGGCCCTGGGGATGAAGCTGTTCCTGAGTCTGGAGGTGCGGGCGTAGAAGACCTTGTTAAGCAGTTATAAACTTTGACTTTAATTGCAATTTGCATCTGGAAATGATGACTGGTGTTTATTATTAAAGATTAATTGATTGAACATATGTGAGCCCTTATATTCTGACAAGATCTGGACATACAATTTTTTCAATTATTAAGGTTAAATGAAAAGTCAGTGAAATCATCGTGAACAAAGGGAAAAAAAATCTCAATTTGCTCTCTACAAGTCATTGATTTTTTAAATCTCTTGCACACCAAACCCCAATGCAGAACAGTAGCATTTTATTTCAACATTTCTGTTATGTCTTCAGTTGTCCTTCAAAAGCCTTTCAAATTGTATTGTGTGACATTAGCATTTGAATACACAGCATGCTTGTTCTGCATTCCTCTCTTACTGTTTTAATGGAGGCACTGACCCATTTCTCCTAATCTCCTCAATTAGAATACTGATTAGGTTAAACCCATTCAACCGTGTTAAATATTCACCTGCTGGTATCAGGCATGGTGCATTGTAATGTTTTAGAATGATAAACTTAATATTTCCTATCAGGAGATTTTTGAGCACCGTGCAGTGGCAGACTTTAATGATTAGTGACTGTGAACATTGATTCTGACGTGTTCTGCCATTCAACAAGAACATGGATGATCTGCTGCCTTTCACTCCCAATGCCCACATCTTCTTTATAGCCAAAAACCCATGTGTTGGAAATAAACACACACAGCAATTGAGGGTTTGCGGTCTGCTGAGGTATTATAGCTCTCCGTATATATGTTGTATATGCATATTTACTCATTTCAGATCAAAATGCCAAACCCCTTATCATTTATGGCCCCAGTTTCAGATTCTCCAACTAGAAGAAATAGTCCCTTGCCATTTTTCCTTCACATTGACTCCTCATTGAGTTCACCTAAACTCCATGGAAGCTAGTGTTATCATTCTTGGTCTCTCTACGAGATAATCAATCACGAGAATTTTTACTGCAAAGGATGGGAAATACAGAGACTAAAGTTGCATAGTATACCACAAATGAGATCTCATCAAGCTCTATACCATTTCAGCAATATTTCCTTACTTTTGTACTTCAACTGTAAATTCACAGTCTGCATTAGGCGAACCAAAATTCCCCAGTACATCAAAATCCTGTGCTTTCTTGCCACTTAGAAAGTGTTGTCTTCTATTCCTTTTACCAAAGTAAATGAGCTCACATTTTCCCATTTTATTTCTCATTCTACTACCAGAGATATCCCTTTAGAATCAATATCCTTACACCTCAATTGCCCATCTAACTTTGTATCAACAGCAAACTTGTATAGATTGTAATTTGTTTGTTCATCCAATCCATATAAATTGTGAAGAGCTGATGACCTAGTACTGACGCATGCAATGCCCCATTAGAAACAATCCGTTGACTTGAAAATGATTCATCTGTTCATATTCCGTTTTCTTAAACTAAACCTTTGTCAATGTCAATATTATATAAATGTTAATACCTTACTCCCAACCCTGAGAACTATTTAATGTACCAATCGTCTCTGTTTAAGCAGTTATGCAGCTATCTAACAAGACTTTTATTATTTGTTCATATTACATCATTAAGAAAGTATAAAATCAATTATTACATTCTTTATTTAATACAGAACAATGCTCTTTCATTGTATCATTACCAAAAAGACATCTGATGCTTTAGCAGATATGAAGGCAAATGATCAAAAGCGTGGACCAAAAGTAAATTTAATGGCTTAAAAATTGGGAATAACCAAGGAATTTAAAAAGGGAATCCATAACCTAGATTCTTGACAGATGGAGGCATAACAGTGGTGTGGTGAATAAAATCAGAGGTACTGAGGGGCTCGAAGTTTAAATAATCCAACTAGGGCCGAACTAATGTTCTCAAGCATTTAGTACAGCACTATGCACAAAAACTTTATTTGTAAATCCGCAGGTCACAGTTTGCTTTTTAAGCAAGATAATCAACTTGACCTGCCATGTGAGAAAAAAAGAAAGTATTTTTCCTGATTTCTGTTCCCACCACATTGTCCATATATGCCACTTTATTCTTCCGACAAAATACATCACTTCACATTTATTTTCTTTAACTTGCATCAGTTATGTCTCCAGTCATTTCAGTCTATCTATATCCTTTTGACTCTACTCCACTCTTTCCGATATTTCCAAGTTTAGTATAATCTTCAAACTATCCAGATTATTAATAACTATTTAAAAAGATATCACCATTTCAATACCAACATCTTAGTAATCAAACTTTAAGCTACCCATTCAATTTGCTGAGTCAAAATTCTGAAAGTTTTCATCAATTCTTAATGGCTAATAAACTAATTTATCAAAAACTCACTTACACCCACTGGTCACTTATTAGCCCACTTTATGTTTTCTTTGTGGTTTTTTTCCTGGTCATAAAATCATTTGATTTTCTCCCTGTAATTTATCTCCAACTCTACTATCCATCTACTCTTTCAATTCTATTCTGAATGAAATAACTTCACAGTTGCCAATTCACTAATTGCCAATTCCTAAAATCCTCTGGTGAGAATTATAGACAATAGACAATAGGTGCAGGAGTAGGCCATTCAGCCCTTCATGTCAGCAACGCCACTCACTGTGATCATGGCAGATCAAACACAATCAGTACCCCGTTCCTTCCGTCTCCCCATATCCCTTGATTCTGCTATCTTTAAGGGCTCCATCTAACTCTTGAAACCAGCCAGAGAATGGGCCTTCACTGCCTTCTGAGGCAGAGAATTCCACAGATTTACAACTCTCTGAGTGAAAACGTTTTTCCTCATCTCCGTTCTAAATGGCATACCCCTTATTCTTAAACTGTGGCCCCTGGTTTTGGACTCCCCCAACATTGGGAACATGTTTCCTGCCTCTAACGTGTCCAATCCCTTAATTATCTTATATGTTTCAATAAGATCCCCTCCCATCTTTCTAAATTCCAGTGTGTACAAGCCTAGTCGCTCCAGTCTTTCAACATATGACAGTCCAGCCATTCCGGGAATTAACCTTGTGAACCTACGCTGCACTCCCTCAATAGCAAGAATGTCCTTCCTTGAAATTTGGATACCAAAACTGCATACAGTACTCCAGGTGCAGTCTCACTACGGTCCTGTATAACTGCAGAAGGACCTCTTTGCTCCTATACTCAACTCCTCTTGTCATAAAGGCCAACATGCCATTAGCTTTCTTCACTGCCTACTGTACCTGCATGCTAACTTTAAGTGACTGATGAACAAGGACAACCAGATCTCTTTGCACGTCCCCATTTCCTACCTTGACATCATTCGGATAATAATCTGCCTTCCTGGATAACCTCACATTTATCCACATTAAACTGCATCTGCCATGCATCTGCCCACTCACACAACCTGTCCAAGTCACCCTACATCCTCATAGCATCCTCCTCACAGTTCACACTGCCACCCAGCTTTGTGTCATCCGCAAATTTGCTCATGTTACTTTTAATCCCTTCATCTAAGTCATTAATGTATATTGTAAATAGCTGCAGTCCCAACACCGAGCCTTGCGGTACCCCACTAGTCACTGCCTGGCATTCTGAAAGGGACCCGTTAATCCCTACTCTTTGTTTCCTGTCTGCCAAACAATTTTCTATCCATGTCAGTACCCTACCCCCAATACCATGCGCTCTAATTTTGCCCACTAATCTCCTATGTGGGACCTTATCAAAGGCTTTCTGAAAGTCCAGGTGCACTACATCCACCGGCTCTCCTTTGTCCATTTTCCTAGTTACATCCTCAAAAAATTCCAGAAGATTAGTCAAGCATGATTTCCCCTTTGTGAATCCATGCTGACTCGGAACGATCCTGTTACTGCTATCCAAATGTTCTGCAATTTCTTCTTTTATAATTGACTCCAGCATCTTCCCCACCACTGATGTCAGGCTAACTGGTCTATAATTTCCTTGCTCCTTTCTTAAAAAGTGGGATAACATTAGCTACCCTCCGATCAACAGGAACTGATCTTGAATCTATAAAACATTGTAAAATGATCATCAATGCGTCCACGATTCCTAGAGCCACTTCCTTAAGTACCCTGGGATGCAGACCATCAGGCCCTGGGGATTTATCAGCCTTGAGTCCCATCAGTCTACCCAACACCATTTCCTGCCTAATGTGAATTTTCTTCAGTTCCTCCGTTACCCTAGGACATCTGTCCACTAGCATATCTGGGAGATTGTTTGTGTCTTCCTTAGTGAAGACACATCCAAAGTACCTGTTCAACTCATCTGCCATTTCCTTGTTCCCCATAATAAATTCACCTGCTTCTGTCGTCAAGGGACCCACATTTGTCTTAATTATTTTCTTCTTCTTCACATACCTGAAGAAGCTTTTACTATCCTCCTTTATATTCTTAACCCTAGCTTACCTTCGTACATCATCTTTTCTCCCTGTATTACCTTTTTAGTTATCTTCTGTTGCTCTTTAAAAGAGTCCCAATCCTCTGGCTTCCTGCTCATCTTTGCTATATTATACTTCTTCTCTTTTATTTTGGTACTGTCCTTCACTTCCCTTGTCAGCCATGGTCGTCTCTTATGCCCCCCTAGAGTCTTTCTTCCTCTTTGGAATGAACTGATCCTGCACCTTCTGTATTATTCCCGGTAATACCTGCCATTGTTGTTCCACCGTCTTCCCTGCTAGGGTCTTTTTCCAGTCAACTCTGGCCAGCTCCTCTCTCAGGCCTCCATAGTCCCCCTTGCTCAACTGCAATACTAACACTTCCGATTTTCCCTTCTCCCTCTCAAATTGTAGATTAAAACTGATCATATTATGATCACTACCTTGGGGTCCAGAGTCTGAAGAAGGGTTTTGACACGAAACGTCACCCATTCCTTCTCTCCTGAGATGCTGCCTGACCTGCTGAGTTACTCCAGCATTTTGTGAATAAATACCTTCGATTTGTACCAGCATCTGCAGTTATTTTCTTATACTACCTCCTAATGGCTCTTTCACCTTGAGTTCCCTTTTCAAATCCGGTTCATTGCACAACACTAAATCCAGGATTGCCTTCTCCCTGGTAGGCACCAGTACAAGCTGCTCTAAGAATCCATCTCGGAGGCATTCCACAAACTCCCTTTCTTGGGGTCCATTACCAAGCTGATTTTCCCAGTCTACCTGCATGTTAATATCTCCCATAACCACTGTAGTATTACCTTTGCAACATGACAATTTTAACTCTTGATTCAACTTGCACCCTATATACAGGCTACTGTTTGGGAGCCTGTAGATAACTCCCATTAGGGTCTTTTTACCCTTACAATTCCTCAGTTCTGTCCATACTGATTCTACATCTATTCTACATCTCCTGATTCTATGTCACCCCTTGCAAAGGACTGAATATTATTCCTTACCAACAGTGCGACCCCACCCCCTCTGCCCACCTGTCTGTCTTTTCGATAGGTCATATACCCCTGAATATTCAGCTCCCAGCCCTGGTCCTCTTGCCGCCATGTCTCTGTAATTCCCACAACATCATACTTGCCAATATCTAACTGAGCCTCAAGCTCATCCACTTTATTTGTTATACTTCGCACATTCAAATACAACACTTTAACTTCGGTATTCACCCCCCCTCTCACATCTACTCTCGTATTAATATTTTACATGTAAGAATCTACAGAATATCAGAATTATCAATTTATTTTCCTCTAGTTTTGCTTGTGGTTCAATTAGTGATACTTTTAACTTTAAGTCAGAGGACTGGTTTCTCAAGTCCCACAGCAGACAGTGATATTCCAGCACAGATAGGTTTCTGCACTGTTGCAGCACATTCCCTTGGGTGAAATGTTAACAAGGTCTTAACTATCAGAAAGATAAAAGATCCCATTCCAAACTACAGAGAAGTTATCTCCTGTGCCTTAAACAATCCCTCAATCTCCATCACTGCTGTTTGTGAGAGTTTGCTCTCCACAAATTGGTAAGTAGCTACACATCAAAAGTAGACACAAAAAGCTAGAGTAACTCAGTGGGACTGGCAGCATCTCTGGAGAGAAGGAGCGGGTGACGTTTCTGGTCGAGACCCTTCTTCACACCCTTCCTCTCTCCAGCGATGCTACCTGTCCCGTTGAGTTACTCCAGCTTTTTGTGTCTATCTTCGGTTTAAACCAAAATCTGTAGTTTCTTCTTACACACATCAAAAGTATTGGATTCAATGTCTCTGAAGCATTTGGGGAAATCTTGAGGGCATGAAAGATGCACATGAATACTAATCTTTCTTTTGAATCCTGTTCCGTCTGAGATGGACACACTGTTTTTTTCTCATATTTTCAGGTCTTACTTTAAACTTTCAGAAGTTGGAGTTTGCATTATTTTTCTATCCCCTGTTGCTGCTTCATGTGTCTCCCCTGCATTGTTGAATGGAAGCAATAGTGCAGTTGGATTTGAAATGTGCAAGAGTCATATTTATAGGAGGAATTGGTGAACCATAACATATAATCTGAGAAATTATACCACTTCCTGTAATTTTAAGAAAGTAATGTTTTAGTACATACCTGATTTCCCAATGAGGTCAGAGATAGGACTAGGCATTTCATGATGATTTGGTTTATATTTATGTTCAGTTATCAAGTAATTTGTTCCTTCATTCATGTTTGAAAGATAAATAAATAGGTAAGCAGACTTTTTGGGTGAACCTTGAGTTTCTTTTCCAATAGAAGTTGAATCTCCATTATATCGGTTTGCAGTTTTAGAAACTTTCTGGGCAGCTGATAATTGTCGTGGAGTGATGTCTCTGGCTCTGAAGGATATATCTGGGTGTTCCTTTTCCAACATAATGTAAGCAACTCCTTGTTTTGAGCGTCTGATGAATGAAATTAATTTAAACATGCCATCACCACCATCTGCTGATGATTTAGAAGAAGTGCAGCTTAGTTTTAAGGACAAAGATGATTTTTGTATTAATCCACACCCATTGTCATTTGTAAGAGAACAAAGATCAATCAAAAATGATTTGTCTAAGTAGCAAGTGCTGCTAAAACACCATGGTGTGACTATGAAATGTACAAAGGAAACAACAGAATGAAACTGCTGAGAAGGAAGATGCGTCTTGTCTTCACAGTTGCTTGGTAGCAAGGTTTCATGAGGCTTGCTATCAATATTTAAAGAGCTTACTCTATCTCCTATTGAAAACAACTGTGACTGAGACTGGGAACTCTCCTCTTCAACACCAGATCCATTGCATGGGAACTCATTGATGTTATCTGTGTGGGAATGAATGCGCACAATACCTTCAGAACTCAGGAAATGTTTCAGGACATTCACAGATCTTTCATGTTGAGTTGCATTTCTCTCGTGTGCAGAAGCACTGTCAGTTGTCTTTGAAAGCTTATTAGCTGAGCTCATCATTCTTCGGGCAGTGATAGTAATAGAAGAAAACCCATTCCTGGACCTAGTCGAGATTTTAGCTTTTCTGCCATGAACAGTGGGCACAAGAATGCTTTCAGCAGCTGACCCTGTCGGCAGTGTAGTACGTGGTGTGCCACTGAGAAATGTATTTGGATATTTTAAAGATTCCTGAGAGCTTTCACCCTTGGAATGTTGTAAACAAACAGGCAGAGCACAGTAATCTTTTCGTGCTTCCGCTCTGATTACCAGTGAGATTAAAGATGATGAATCCTTTTCTTTTGATTTGTTGGATGTCGTATGTTGCTGAAATGAAAAAAAAAGTAAATGTATTTTCAGTATTATTGTAAGAACAAAATAATCCTATTACTTCGTTCTTTTATTTCAGTATTCTGTGCCATAAATTCATTAAATATTTTCTTTCCTAATTCTTATTAATTGAAAGAAAGTGACTATTAGTGCTTTAATCCCAATAAAAAATATGATGCATGTAACACTGAAACCCTGGATTTAGTCAGAGAATTCAGTACATTGTATATTAACTCCCATATGTTAAAGCTGCAGAGGATATTTTGGTTCAGCTAGGTGGCATTCAATTACAAGAAATTTCCTTTCTACATGTTGTACTACATTGCTGCAATTTAATCGAAATGTATATAATTTGAGCGATATTCTGTATGATGATTCATTTTACTCTAGCGGAGGAGTAGCACCAAAACAGAGGGTTCATTACATGCAGAAATCCATATAATTGTGGAATAAATTAAATTATAGTGGAATATACCCAAAAGTAGCTAATAAGTATAAATATCACGACATGATTTTCATACCATATGCACAGCACATTTCAATCATTTCTACTTCGTCAATTTTTCTTCATATATTTTAAACGTGTATTTTCTTTGAAGGGTCAGACACACTGAATTATAATTGCAGATATCCAAAAGGTGCATTTGCTTGATCTTTTTATGCATGAAACCAACTGAGAAAAGCTGATGTCTTCAGATATTGTAAGTGTTTTTGTCTTTCTGCTTCAGGCTTTGTGCTAGGTTATCTTTTTGTGATATTCTGTCACTTAGAAAATGTGGAATAAAGCTATTGTTCATTGTTTAAATTGTATGCTTCCATGTGTTAAGTGATCATGTTTTAGATTACTTAGAATCTGGAGAAGGAAGGGCACCAACCAAACTGAAACATTTAAAAAATCCATGACCACCATTCCGAAAATAAAAGAATGGCAAGTTTGATACATGTTGCCATTTCGTCATAGAAAGGATCTCCATTGAAGCTGAAAGATTGTACCTGACCTGTCACCATTGTTGAACTAATGGTAATTTTATTGCAGCATCAGCAATGTTATTTCTGCATTGCAGCACTGCGATGGCTTTTCACTTCAATTTGGCAAACCAAAAGAGCAATATGTTGCATCAAACAATTAACACAAATGCCGATCTTTGTGAGATGTCTGAGAAGGATACTCGTGACATTTAATTTTAAACGCTCCCAGGGATTTTGTTCAGTACATTGTAAAACTGAAAATTCTTCAGATGGACTAGACAAGATGCAGCACTTCAGACAGCAAAATATTGAGGTACATTTATCTCTGAAATACAATTTTGGCATTGATTAATTACACTGTCGAATAAAAATTTGTATTGTGTGCAATTTCTCATAACTTAAGAGTATGTTTAGAGTAATTACGAGTTGACCACAAATGAAATCATTGTTGCCTCAGATCCAACCTATTCATGGTTTTGGATTCTAAATGTATTAATTTCCAAATTCCCTCTTAAGTTTTCCTGAATTATTGATTGGTGTTGTATATTTATGCCTAACAGTACACTTTCAGAGAGAAAGGAATTAAATAACTTTGAGTAAGCCCTCCGACAGACTTCAAACATCAAAAAATGAAACCGAGGTAGGAAGTGGGTTTCATATAAAAGAGATGGATGGCGTGACATTCACCAGTCCCACCTGCTATTTTATAATATTTCAGTGTGCCCTATACATTCTGACATTAACTTTATGTAGTGTGGAAACAGGCCCTTCGGCCTAACTTGCCACACCGGCCAACATGTCCCAACTATATTAATCCAAACTGCCCGCATTTGGTCCATATCCCTCTAAACCTGTCCTATCCATGTACCTGTCTAATTGTTTCTTAAATGTTACAATAACCCTGCCTCAACTACCTCCTCTGACAGCTCGTTCCATACATTCACCGCTCTTTGTGTGAAAAAGTTATCCCTCAGATTCCTGTCAAATCTTTTCCCCTCCACCTTTACCTTCAACCTATGTCCTCTGGTCCTCAATTCCCCTACCTGAGTAAAATATTTAAATAAACAGTCCTAAAATCAGTTAAAAATTCAGATAAGTTTAATAGACCAATCAAATTAATTAGTCCAATTAATTTATGAATTCATTTATTTATTTAATATATTGTCTTTGGTCTCCTCTCAGAAGTATAGCAGTTTGCGATGGTAGTGTATTGAGTTTCTTTCGACACTATCCCCGTGGTAATGCAAAATAAACTACATTTTACATTTATGGTCAGTGCCCATGGTCAGTTTGACAATGGAAAGCTTGCAGAGAACCAAAAATAAATGCTGCTTGCATGTAAACAAACCCGAACATACATACCTGCATTCAAGATGAATTTTATGGAAGTACAAATGAGGGCACATGAGAGGTCAGCATTTAAGAAAAGGTGGTGAGATGCAATATTCTGACCAATGATAAATCTTTATAAAGCACTGGTTCAACCACAACTGGAGCATTATGTTCATTTCTGGTACCACACCGCAGGAATGGTTCATTGAGTCATGGAGAGGTACAGCACAGAAACAGGCCCTTCAGCCCACCGAGTCTCTGCTGATTATAAGCCTCCCATTCACGCTCATCCTACAATAACCTGTTTTATTCTACCAAGATTCTACTAGTCAACTACACTCTTGGATTAATTTACAGTAGCATATCTTTGGTGTGTGGGAGGAAACTGGAGCCACAAGGGAAACCCACAGGCAGAAGGTGCAAGATGCATACCAACAGCAGCCAAGGTCGGAATTGAACCTGTGTTGCTGAACCTGTAGAGAGGTGGCTCCACCCGCTGTGCCTGTGTGCTGCCCACATTCATGTTCCTGTCCTTCATGCATGGCCCTGCAAATACACATCACTTAAATCCCCCCCCCCTCATACCCTTTTGGAAGCCCAGTGGAGGAGGGAGTGGGGGGGAGGTAGGGTTTGTGCTCGGTAATACTAACCTAGTATGGAGAGTGTGGATGAGATTTACCAAAATGATTCCAGGGATGTGAGTTGCACTTTGGATCTGACCAAGCAATTTAAAATCATGAAGGGTATAGATGATGTAGATAGAAAGAGAATGTTTCTATTGGCAGTGGGTTAAGAACTAAGGATATAGAATGAAGGCATCAGCAAAATAATTTAAAATGAAAGGAGGAAAACCTATTCTACACAGGCAGAAAGCACTACCAGGGGACTGCCAGGGGAAGTAGTGGAGGCAGCTTCAATTCAAAAGGGAAATAGGTAAGTCTCTGAATAGAAAAAAAAAAGCAGAGGTTTGGAGAGGGGGAGAGTGGGACTACTTTTACAGAGAAATGCTACAAAATCAGACTCTTACATTGTAAATGTTCTGATTCTCTGAAATGAACTGTAACATTTCACTAAAATAAAACAGAGCCTATTATCACCCTTGACATTGATCTGATCACTGTGTAGAAAATTAAAATAATTTATTTAGAGTCAAGTTCCAGGAATTGATCACTGCAGTTAAAATAGATTTATGCTGCAGTACTGCTGGCAATGATTGTAGACATTCAGAATCAACCAATGGGTTTGCATTTAATTTGGCCTAAGTATTTAACTTTATTTTCAGGTTGCAATATATAATAATGCATATGTGATCTTAAGTCAGCTGATCCAAGAAGTCTATTGGAATCAGATCATTTGAATCACATTTCAAAGCTACTGTGCTGTCCCTTTATCATTTCCTTCGAGTCCAAGCATAGCTTTGTAGTCAATTAATCAGAGATTCCGAAAAGATAAATAATGAACTTGAAATCTGGTCCACTCTGCAGTCTTTTCCAAAAAGACCAGGTGTGATTCATCCTGTCTATGCAGATTCGCAATATTTCTCATTCAGATGAAATTGGCCCCTAAAATTAGAATGTGTCAAATGCTTATTAAAACAGACAAATTAAATGCTGTGCATGCTAGCAGGGGAAACTGCAACCAGGGACCACTGAGAAATAGACTATACATCCTTTCCACACTTCATCAGAAGGCTGGAGAACTCAAACAGACAATTTGACTTGATCAGTGGAGACAACCATTCTGGCAATTGCTGCAGATTGTAATTCACTTCCAATACACAAAGCACAGAAGCATAACTGAGAAGGAACACAAATTGGTCCTCTGTGCATCTGCATTGGCATTTCCTTAAACCAACATGCATTGGAACGGGAGTAGAATTTTGTAATTTTCTTCCATTTGGATCATGCCAGACTACCAATTTGGATGTGGTGTATATCCCCTCAGTTTTTTTTTCTATAACTCTTAAGTAGTTTTCTTATAGTATTTAGTGACTGAAATGGCGCATCAAATTTCCCAGTGCCTGTTATCCAAAATCAATCAGCCTTTTCCATATTATTGATAGAAAATATGCAGACTATCCTTGAAATAAGGACTAGGAAGTTGCCACCTGTTGCAAGCTCTCATAGAAACATACATTGGAACTGACCTGTCTAGACCTGGTCTATTTTGTGGCCTTCAACTTGTTCCTCTGGCTGTATTTGTTGTTATCTGTTACATTTCAACAAGATGTAACTATGTGGTATTTTTACCTAATCAAATATATCATATCTTAAAACATTTTTCTCAGCTTGCTCCATCTGTGTTATATATGTACCTTATCTAACTAACCTTTTTCCTTCTTCTAACACACTATGACTCAGTCAGTCTATCTGCCCATCTAGTCAACACTTCTTTTTATTCATGAGTCCAGAGAGTCAAGAGCATTTAATTGTCATATGAACTGGGAAAAGCGTGGTGAGTTTCTTAATTGTTGCCGCTGTACAGGCACTTTATTGCACAACTAAACAAATAAATATACAATAAACAATAATGCAATAAATTACCAGTAATATATATTCTAACTCTAACAGTGCAAGCCAAAATATGCAGTGCAACCTATGCAAAGTCCTTCGTAGTTTGCTACTGAGATAGACTGTGGTTAGGGTTGTGTAGTGTGGACCAAGAGCCTGATGGTTGATGGAATGAAGCTCTCCCTTGAACCAGGACATAATGGTCCTCATGTTCTTGTACCTTCTTCCCAACAACAGCAGCGAGATAAGAGTATGACCAGGGTCGTGTGGGTCTTTGATGATATTAACTGCCTTCTTGAAGTAGCGCTTCCTGTAGATCCCTTCGATGGATAGGAGGTCGATTTGCAATGGATTAGGCAAAGTCCACAAAGTTCTGAAGCCTCCTTTATTCTTGGTTGGTCGAGTTACCGAATCAGGTCATGATGCAACCAATTACCAAATACCTGTCAAAGTTCGATAGAGTATTCAGAGACGTGGCACATCTCCTCAAACATCTGAGGAAGTAGAGGCATTGATGAGCTTTCATGGTTATTGTATCAATGTGTTGGGCCCAGGATAGATATTCGGAGAATCGCACGCCTGGGAACATGAAGCTATTGACTCCCTCCACGGCCATCCTGCCAATGAGGACAGGTTCATGGATCCTCAGTTTTCTATATCTGAACTCAACAATCGGTTCGTGGTTCTTGCTAACATTAAACCAAGATTGTTTTTCTGGCACCATTCAAGTAGATTATGAATCTCTCTCTCACACTCAGACTCACTATTACCTGTGATTTTTCCAACAACAGCGGGTTTTATTTCATCTTCCATCAATTAATTCAGATGGCAACCCTTGACAATGACAGGTCTAATATTGTTTATTAAAGCTGACATTGCACATGGAAAATAGAGTCTTTGTTACAGAGATGAACACAGGCCCTTTGACCCATCAAGTCCTCAGCGACCATCAAACATCTATTTTCCACTAATCCAACCCCAACTTATTTTATTCACCTCACTTTCCCGTCGATTCTACCTCTCATCCACACATTGGGAATAATTTCACAGTGAATAATTAACCCACCAACGTAGAAGGAAACGGGAGCACCTGGAACCAAGTCTCGCATTCACCGGCAAAATGTACAAGTTCTGTGCAAAGAGCATGAGGTCAGGATTGAACTCTAATTACCACTTTGTTTGAAGTTATCATCATCTATATTTCAATCATGCACTATTTACTGCAGATAAACAGACTAATCATACCTCTTAGAACATTTTCATTAATGTTAAGCATGGGTCATGTGGTATTTTAGTCTCTGCATAGTGATTCATATATTTGATAGACTGGAGCAGCTTGAATTATTTTGCAACAGCAGAGTACTAAACAGTGGGAGACATTGGGGAAGTAATTCTGTGTGAATCTTGGAGGATTAATGAGTTTTATGATTATTTGTGACAAGAATGTGGGATACATTTCAAATCTGGTTAAAACTTGGAATAAGTAGATCATTTTCTTTATTTTTGACCCACTAACCATTATATATGACTGAAAATGTCTACCACTAAATCAAAAATCATGACCTTATCACCATACATCATGACAAGATGAATTTTAAAAAGTGATGAGTAGATGGATATATAGACAGATATATGGATATCAAACTCTGAATAAAGGTTCCGAACCGAAATGCTGTCTGCTCCAGAGATGCTGTCTGACCCGCTGAGATGTTCAGCATTTTGTGTTTTACAAGGGGAAAAGATATTTCAGTGAGGAATATAACACAGATAGAGAAATGTGAGAATGGAATACAATGTTTTTTATAATTGTATATATTATGGTGAAATTAATGGCAAGACTGGCAAGATAACAGAATGGCACAAATTATATTGCAAAGATGCCACCTATTTTTTATATTAATAATTTCTTATCATTCCTTACCACAGATTTGGCTGCTTTGGAATGAGGATGTTTCATAGAAATATAACGCATCGGAATATTCTTAGATTCTTCAGATAAACCTGAAAGATTGAAAATGTTTATAGTGTTACAAACTTTATTCGGTGTATCTTTTACAGCTTAATTTAAACTATTAACAAGTGAACTGCATAAATACACAACATATGTAAACGTTCTTCTGCTGCAGAGAAAAATGAAAAAGGGAATGAGGGGAATGAGCCTTGAATTAAATGCATTTCCTTGTCTGGAACCTTCGTTTGTTTCCCAAGATGACTTGATTTATTGAACATGTTTACAGCATCCATCTACGTTTGAGCACAGACCATTGAGTGATGGGGAAAAATGTTCTATATTCAGTGAGCTATTAAACTACCAAAACGATTTTGACGTCATGATAGTCATGCACTAAAAAAGATCAACAAATAATTTAATATTGTGTTTGTGTTTATGGATGAACAGGCAATTTCATAGATGTTAGCAGAGTAGCCCGAGTTTAGTTCTAAGAAAGAATCAAACGTAAAAATGGTGAGCCTAGATACTCTGAAGTAACATCCTGGTATCTGGCTGGTGCAGTATGCAGCATGTTAATGGACTGGTGCAGTATGCAGCATGTTAATGGGCTGGTGCAGTATGCAGCATGTTAATGGACTGGTGCAGTATGCAGCATGTTAATGGACTGGTGCATCATCTGCATCACTGATTTTCCATGTATTGAGCTACCGAGCTCAGTCTGTATTCCTGACATGGAATGGGAAAGGTACAGAGAGGTTCACTGATGTTTCTTCCACTCACCTCTTTGAAAATAGCTCCAAAACAAAATAAAAACAAATGGAATTTACATTCTAGCTTGCTTTGAGCTTAGAAATACAGAAATTCACAAAGTACAGGGTTCTCCATAAGTTACCAAATTAAATTTCGAAGTCCAATTATTTTAAAATTTGATTTCACACGATACAACTTCAGTAATCGGTTGATAACTACAGAGAGAATCAAGCATTATCTCATCTTTTATTTACTTCCATTGGTTGGGAGGTGAAGATCATTGTGATTTACCTCAAGAAAGAAGGATAATGACACAGTATTAGACAGGGTGCAAATAACACATAAAATAAAAGATCGTTTACATAAAATAAATTCCTGAACTGACTGCCGACAGAATGGTCACTTGATAGCTGTCTCATAATCATAATCATAATCATACATTATTAGCCAAGGATGTTTTGAAACATACGAGGAATTTGATTTGCCATACAGTCAAACCAATAAAAAGCAACAATATTTTAACATAACCATCCACCACAGTGACTCCTCCACATTCCTCACTGTGATGGAAGGCGAAAACAAAGTTAAATCTTCTTCCCTTCTCGACCCTTCCGTTGACAGGACGATCTTGGCTCCCATAGCCAGCGGTCGGGCCCTTGACGTTGGGGCGATCAAGCTCCCGCATCGGGGGGGATCTCAGCTCCCCCGCGCCGGGCGATTGGATCCCGGGTCGGGGCTAGTTGAACCTCTTGCGACTTTGGAGCTTCCTGACATCAGTCTTTACCCGAGACTGTGAGCTCCTCGATATTGAAATCCACAGACCGCAGTTGGAGCGTTGATCTCAGGCAAGGGATCGCAGGCTCTGATGGTAAGTCCACGGCCCCGCAGTGGGGCTCAAAGACAGGTTCGAGCAAGGCCTCCAGTTCCATAATGTTAGGTCACGGAGCGAATGGAGATATGATCCGGAAAACAATCGCATCCCCGGCAAGGTAAGAGATTGAAATAAAGTCCCCCCCCCCTACCCCCACCCCCTACATAAAACAAACCAGAGAACAATAACACATACTTTTTAAAACACACTAAATAACACACTTTGCTGTCTTAACATGAAACTTAGCTTTGTTCAGAGCAAAATTGCAGTATGATTGTTTGACTTAACATAAGCCTTTAGAAGGGAAGGCTAAAATATATTATTGAACATCAAAAAAAGAAATGTTTTGAATTAATGGGCTTTGAATGTTCAGAACATCCGTCGGAAGAATCAGTTTAACATAAAGTTGAAACTAGTTTAATAAACAACAGATCTGCAAACTATCTTTCAGGAGCTCCAGGCAAGAAATCTTTCTTTTCCCATCATTGTGTAATTGAAGATAATGTTGACTTCAGGTGATAAAATAAAATGAATGATATTAATTCTGTCACTCACTAGACACCTACTAAAAAAATCTTACTTGTGTTGATTTCATTAAAAGGGAGTGTTTAATGTTTAATGTTTAATGGAATGTTTAAGGAAAGAGCAATTTGAAGAGTGGCTACACCAAGATTATACATGTGATACATTAAGTCCAAAGTTAAAATTAGCCACATGGGGTGCATAAGGGATAGCCATGTAATATTTTGCGATATTTGATTTAATTACATGCAAGAAACACTTGGATTTCTCAATTTTGGGATAAACTGTTAGGGTAAAAAGTGAAATATTTTTGAAATAACATGGGAAAGAATTGGAGGGACCAAAGGGATAAACTGTGTCTGGAGTCAGGTGAAGTGGGCAAGGTCCAAAATGAATACTTCCCGCCTGTATTCACCAAGAAGAAGGGTGTGAAGGATAGCAAGTTCAGGGCATCAGGGAGAGGGTGGGTGGGGGGGGGGGGGGTGGAATGGGGAGGAGGGGTGTACTTGGAACAGGTCATTACAAGAAGGAGAAGGTGTTCGCTGTTATAGGAAGCATAAGTGTTGATAAATCTCCAGGGCCCAATGACATCTGCACAGCTTTGCTCTGGGAAGCTAACATGGAGACAGCTGGCAGAGATCTTTGCATCTTTGTGGGTCACAGGTGAGGTGCCAGCAGATTGGAGGATAGCCATTCCTCAGCCTACTTGCCCAGCTGATCAAGATCCTGCTGTCATTATTATTAACCATCTTCACTGAGCATGATACCATCTACTTTTAGTATCATCTGCAAACTTACTCATCATGCCTTGCACATTCTCATTCAAAACATCGATATAAACCACAAATAACAGCGATCCCTGAGGTGCATCACCAGTCACAGCCGTCCAGTTGAGCAAACGATCTTCCACCACCACCACCCGCAGCTTCCTTATAATTCTGCATCCACTTAGCTAGCACTTCCTGGATTCCATGCAATGTAAACCCACACGTGAATACCAATTAATCTACCAACTCGCATGTCTTTGGTGTGTGAGAGTAACTGAGAACACTGCAGGAAACCCATATGACCAAAGTGAAAATGTGCAAATTCCACACAAATAGCACTCGAGGTCAGAATTAAACCTGTGTGGCAGCAGCTCCCCAGGATTCACCACTGTGCATCTCTCAGGATGTAGGTGAGGGGTAAAATTTGGAGGAAAGTTGATATGAAGTTGGAGAAAATAAATAGGAATAGTATAAATGGGTGCCAGTCACGGATAAGTAATCTCTGGACTTATTTGGTGCCATTCTAAGTTCAGGAAAAACTGAGTTTCAGAGTTGGCTCCCTGCAATCCTACGCCAGGCAGCCTGGCACTGTGTCAAAATCCCAGGTTCCCAACCTCGACATTTTGGAAAGAAAAGTAAACACATTTATTCTTCTTGTTGTCCTTTATTTTCATATTTGTACTTGGCTCATTTTTGTTATATTTTAATTTTTTTAAATCATTTAAATCAGTCGAACTCATTATTTACTGCCCCCGTGCATCAGAAGCTTCTCAAAGCTCTTACAAAATGTACAGGTTTTGACAAAATGTGACAGACTTCCCCCAACTTTACTTCCAGCCAAAGACTGTAAGGCAGCGGTGAAATACAACCTCAGAGTGACAGCAGGTGAGGCCCAGTTACCACTGAGGCCTAACCGGACCTCACCCTTATCCAATTTCTGGGTCAGGAGGCCGCTGATAACTAGAACTACACATTAGCTCCGTTACCCCAGGAGAGGGCTTGGCAAGTGCAGGCAATGGGGCAAATGAAATACATTTAAACATTTACATTTACATTTAAACACATTGTCATCATGTTGACTATGTTTCTGCCCCACAAATGTTGGATGATCTGCTTTAATTCCAACATCTGTAGTATTTGGCTTGTGAAGTGCTTCTAAAATGTAGGAATGTGGCAGTCTGTTTGCACGGAAAAGTAATTTGATAATCACCATATAATTTGTTTCCATGATGTTGATTGAGAGGTTCATCATGACCATAGGCACTGGGGAAGAAACCCTTTAAAATTATGCTACTTGATCTTTTGCAAGTGGATAGATAGGGGTTTGGTTTAACATCTCGTCAGAAAGATAACACCCTGGAGTACTGACTGCTGCACTGAATATTCTTTCCAGGTTTTATGTGTGCTCATGTCTCCAGAGTTTAAACCGACAATCTTCTTGATTCAAGGATGCCCCACGATGCAGACACCACCGACAATATACAGAATAATGACAATGTGGAAATGATAGAGATGAGCATTATCTGGCTGCATGACAAGAAGAGGAGAGCAAATTGCTATTCCAAATAGCTATGCTGCCACTGGAACAGAGGTTCAGAAACTATTTTCCCCACACCCAACTACAAAAGGTTTTTGCTCCTTCATCCTCATCGTTCTCCATTCTAATTAAAACCTCTGAACATATGGTCATTTTATAATTAGAACTCCCTTCTAACATTATCAAAACCACTTGGGGCCTCGCCACCCAGTTTGAAAACCCAAGCAATAGAGACTAAAGAGAATACCATTTCCTGAGTTATGTTGCAAATTGCTTAATGAGTCAGTGCCATAGGAAGGTATGCGCAAATTGAGATTTGAATATCTCATCAGAAAGGAAACTAAGAATACATATACTTCATAGCAATGAAGAATGATAAATTACTGTATAAACATGATATTTGTTTATAGTGTTTTAATATCTAATGAACAAACATAATATTACATCAACTGCAGTTCATTTCTAAGTTCATTTGAGTCAGCATTGGAGTACTAATTGGATCATTTTATCTTCTGTGTAAAAGTTCAGCAGTACAGTAATGTCAAAGTAGTTTATGTTTGGTCTGTAAAAATAAATCTAAGGCACCATTTATTTGTGTTCTACAAGTTAAAATAGTGAGTGACTTGTATATTACAGAAGCTTATGACTTTCCAGCACTTTGCTTTTACTGCGGTAGAATCATGATTGATTCAGGATGTTTTGGCCATCTATCTCAGTCTTTCATCTGCTGTACTACAAATTTACTACAACTGATGTAGGGCCAAGATAATAGGCCGCTGCAGCCTGAGTTAATTACACTTGAGTACTGAAGAAAAACACCACATTTATGGAGACAATGTGCAATGATAATAAAGCAAAAACAAGCAACTAATATAATACAATGCTACTTTTTGTCAAATAATGTATATTGCTCAACATAATTTTGCAACACACTAATAATAATTGTTGATAGACACCAAATGCTGGAGTAACTCAGCGGGACAGGCAGCATCTCTGGACAGAAGGAATAGGCCACGTTTCGGGTCGAGACCCTTCTTCACACTGATGTCAGGGGAGTGGGTGATACAGAGATAAAATAATAATTGTTGAGTATCCTAATGATGGATATGGTATTATATAATTACAAAATGCGTGGCTTGTTTCCATATAAATGAAAGGAAGAAATGTAAATCAAATATTATAATTTTAAGGCCACCATTTGCTTCTGCATCTAGTGTCAGTTGGCATTATTGGGGATCATGAGAATGGGAAAGCTGTGATACTGTGATTTAGATTGCCAAATGCAAAACAACACACTGATCTTACTCTACAGTATAAAGTTAGTAGGACGACACAGTGTAGTGGTTGAATTGCTGTCTCACAGCCCTTGCTGTGTCGAAGACTCACATTCGATCCTGACTACGGGTGCTGTCTGCACGGAGCTCGTATGTTCTCCCCGTGACCTGCTTGGGTTTTCTCCGAGATCTTCGGTTTCCTCTCACACTCCAAAGACGTACAAGTTTGTAGGTTAACTGGCTTGGGTTTGTGTACTTGGTATAACAGTAAATTGTCCCTAGTGTGTGTAGGCTTGCGTTAATGTGTGGGGATTGCTGGTCGGTGTGGACTCGGTGGGCCGAAGGGCCTGTTTCCGTGCTGTATCTCTAAACTAAAGTAAACTAAATAATAAATGACAAAGGTTGTACTGTCAGTTGTTTGTTAATTACTGCTCATCAAGGTATAGTTCTTTCAAAGATGGTGCAAAGGCAGATGTGAGTGATACAGCAAATGATCAAGCTGGAGAGCTTCTCATTACAAAAGTATTAATAATGGACAACATAATGCAAATACCTACCGAAATAGTTGCCATTAAACAAAGTACTAGCAATAAATCACTCCTCTGAAACCGAGGGTCCACTGTATTAAAAGAAAAATCATAAGGCTAAAAACATATCTGGAGGCTGTCAAAGGGTGACATTCCTGACCAACACCTTGTGGACAGAGTAAATGTTAGGCAATAGGACACTCTCTCCAGGACACCCAGACTTTGACTTTGCTCTTCTCACCATACTATTTGCGTGGTTGGTCCAGTTGAATTTCTGGCCAGTATTGGAGGAGAGGACCTCAACACTTCATATCAATACAATTTTTGGCAGCAACCATGGAGAAAGATTTGAATGCTAGGGAATTCATGGAAGTTAATAGTGAAGTCTTGAAGAGACTCCACATTACAGAAGAGGAGGTGCTGGAGATCTTAAAATGCATTAAGGTAGCTAACACCCCCACAGCCTTGATCAAATGTACCCTAGGGCATTGTGGGAAGTTAGGGGAGAAATTGTGACGACACTTGCAGAGATACTTGTATCATTGATACCATAGTGGCCTCATAAGTGAGGTGCGAGAAGACTAATAGAGTCATAGAGTGATACAGTGTGGAAACAAACCCTTCGACCCAACTTGCCCACACTGGCCAACAATGTCCCAGCTACATTAGTCGCACTGCCTGCGCTTGGTCCATATCCCTCCAAAGCTGTCCTATCCATATACCTGTCTAACTGTTTCTTAAACGATGGGATAGTCCCAGCCTCAACTACCTCCTCTGGCAGCTTGTTCCATATACCCACCACCCTTTGTGTGAAAATGTTACCCCTTGATTCCTATTAAATCTTTTCCCCTTCACCTTGAACCTATGTCCTCTGGTCCTCGATTCCCCTACTCTGGGCAAGAGACTCTGTGCATCTACCCGATATATCCCTCTCATGATCTTGTGCCTTTATTTAAGAAAAGCTGCAAGGAAAAGCTTGGGAACGACAGTCCAGTGAGTCTTATATCAGTGGTGGGTAGGTTATTGGAGGGGATTCTGAGAGACAGGATCTATAGGCATTTAAAAAGGCAAGAAATTATGAGGAATAGCCAGTTGGCTTTATGCCTGGAAAATTATGTTTCACCAATTTGAATGAGTTTGTTTGAAGAGATGACCAAGAACGTTGATGAGGACAGGGCAGAAGAAGTTGTCTACATGGAATTTAGAAAGGCCTTTGACAATGTACCGCATGGTAGGCTGGTTTAGAAGGTTAGATCACATGGGATCCAGGGCAAGATGGCCAATTGGATATAAAATTGACTTGAAGGTAGGAAATTGAGGATAATGTTAGAGGTTTGGTTTTCTGAATGGAGGCCCGTAACAAATAAAATACCACAGGAATTGGTGCCGGGACCAATGCTGTTGTTATTTATATTAATGATTTTGATATGAATTTAGGTGGCATGGTTAGTAATTTTGCTGAAAATGCCAAAATTGGTGTTATAGTTGTCAGTGAAGGTCATCTACAGTTACTACAGGATCTTGATTAATTCAGCCAATGGGCCAGGAAATGGCAGATGAAGTTTAATTCAAGTAAATGCCAGGTGTCGCATTTTGGTAGGACAAACCAGGACAGGACTTACACAGTAAATGGTAGGGCTCTTGGGGGTGTCACTGAAGTGGGAGACCTCGGGGCGCCGGTACAAGGTTCCATGAAGATGGCAACAGGGTGAGGAAGAAGCCATTTAGCATGCTTGCTTTTATTAGTCAAGAAATTGAGTACAGGAGTTGGGACATCATGTTCCAGCTGTATAAGATTTTAGTAACCCCATATTTGGAATACAGTATATAGTTCTGGTCCTCCTGCTATGGAAAGGATGTTGATAAACTGGAATGGGTGCAAAAAAGATTTATGACAACGTTACTGGGTCTTGAAAGTTTTAAGGAGAGGCTGGATAGGCTGGGTCTTTTTTCCTAGATCACAGGATGCTGACAGGTGACTTGCTGAAGTATGTTAAATCATGAAGAGCATAGATAAGGTGAATAGCCATAGACTTATACCCGGGGTAGGGAAATTGAAAACAAGATGGCATAGGTTTAATGTGAGAGGGGAAAGATTTAAAAGGGACCTGAGGGACAATATTTCCACCCTGAGTGTGGTACATTTATGGAATAAGAGAAAGTGGTGCTACTGTATTAGGTATTATTATCGCTTTTAGAAGACACTTGGGTAGGTTCATTGAGAGGAAAGGTGTGGAGAGATATGGGCCAGGCACAGGCAAGTGGGGATAGTTCAGTTAGACAACTTTATTGGCATGGATGAATTGGGCCAAAGGGCCTGCTTCCATACTATATAGCTTTATGACTGCATAATAATAATGGCAATCAATGCCAGGCTTTGGTAGTTCGATTCTCTTCTTGGAGATTGTCAGTGGCTGGCACTAGTGTGCCATAAATGTTATTTGTTACTGATCACTTAGCTAGACCTTGCTGCAAGCAGGAACTGACTGGTTCATTTACTATGAAGTTTTACATGAAATTGTGCATCATCAGCAATCGGAAAGTCATTTGCTGAAGCATCTGTAGATGGCTAGCCTATAACACAGCCATAACACAGCCCTGAGGAACTCGTGAAACAATGTCTTGGGGACAGGAGACTGATCTCCGGCACCCACAACCTGTGATCTAACATTTAATGCCTATATTTCTTTACATTGTGCTTTTCTGAAATTGTAATCTGTTGAAGTAACTGATTGTCTCTTAAGTGGGACAGTGATAGTAAGTGTAAGATACTTGATTTAAATTATTTTAACCATATCTATGCCTGACATATCACTCTTTCCCATATCATCAAAACTGGAAGCCCTTATCATGCAATCCCTACAATTTTCAATTTTTTAAAACATAGTTTTTATATAAATCACCATTTCCTCATCTACTTCAACCATTTTAGTTTAGGAATCTTTACTTCAGTGTTGTTCCAAAACATCTACTGTCCATTTCCCTTCACAGATGCTGCCTGTCTAGTTGATTTCCTCCAGCAAATTGATTTTTTCCCTTTAGGTAAATGTCTTATTCCCTCACCTGGATTTCTCAATGAATTTTTTTATTTGAAAAAGTTATTTATCAAAGTATGAAAGAGCCACATTTCCAATGATTCACACATTGACTCTTTCCCTTCTGATTTACGAGGCATTTTAAATGGCAATAGTAGTCTTCATATAACATGAATTGCTCAGCCACAAGGTCTTCTCCTTTGTTTCAAATTAAGATTTTGGTAGGTGGAAGATTTAATTCTGCTATTGTAATTTAAATCCTATCATTCTAAAATAGTTTTACTCCCGGCTATTTCAACATAGAAGAACGCAATATTGAAAATCATCAAAACAAAATTATAGCTTCAGGTCTGGAATTGAGGCCTATTCTGAAATGCCTTAACATTCACCTTTAAATATACTGGGGTGAACCTATTATAGCTGAGAAGAAAATACATGTGTTTGAAATGTAACTCTAATTTCCTTTTGTGTAAGAGCTATAATGCGAGCAAGTAATTGATGCAATATAAGGCATATGCTATTGCAATTATTTAGAAAATGGCAGCATTCAATCAAATCAAGTAAAGTAATGTCCACACTCTCCCAGTAGGTTCAACTTGCACTTCAAATGACACCATTGATTTTATGAATACTTCAGGTGAACTTCATGGATATCAATCTATAGCACAAGTATCCACTAAAAATAATTTGATGAATGGGAAGTCAGGGCAGTTTTCCCCAGATGTAGGATTAATGAGTTGTGAGATTTGTACAAGAAGTGGTATTTGTTTCATTCCAGTAGTCAAACCTACACTGAATTATTTTCATGCGAGTCTTGCAATATTCAGGGACCTGAAGCAATTTCTGCCAATGAAATGAAAGTTGTAATCGGGTAATCAACCATCATCTCGGCTTCCAGCTTTGTGAAATATCAGGTGCAGCATTTCACTCAGCACTTTTCACAAAGCTGAAGCCTTATAAAAGGCATGCTGAGGAGATCATGATTGCTGCAATAGCAGTTTTCTATGATGGCAAGGTAATGCCAGAGAGATGCTCTCTGCTGAGAAATGGAATATCCTGTATGGAGTATTAGGTGCACAAGAGTAAGGGACATGAAGGTAGTGCAATTGAAAGATGCTTAAAATCTCATAAATTGCATTTGAGCATTACAGCTGGCAGTTACGTATATATTATTTAGGTTTTGTGCTTTTACTAACCAAAAATAGCTATTTTAATGTGAAAATTATACTTCAGATATGCTGAATGATATTTTCAAAACTGAAGTGAAGTAATGTAAGGAAGTGCAACTAATTGTGAATTCTACTTGGAATAATTACTGCAATAATAATGAGCAATTGTTATTATGTATTTCCCAGCAGTTTACCAACTTGCCATTTTTTACAAATTGAAACTTGTTCATTCACAATTGCACAGAATAACCTATCATGCTTCAATAATAACTTTAGAAGAGAAATGAAAGCAAATAACTATTTTAGAGTTTTCGTTGCGATAAAGCCTCTCATTCCCGTGATCTCCAGCAAAATGAAAACCTGAAGCCACTGATCAGAACCAGAGAATTACTCAAGAGTAAATTTGACCGAATGCAGACATTGGTTTAACATCTTTTTTATTCTTATTAGAAATGCACCATTTTGATGCAAAAAATGTTACTTTATAAATCTCAATTTTAAGGTTTTATAAATTTATAAGGTTTATAACTCTTGCCATAAATTATGTCTTTCAAAATAACTCTCAATGTATAACGGTAGATGTTGAACCTGTAATTTATACTTCACTCGGTTTTGTTTTAATCATGCTACTGAATAACCAAGAGTGGATTAGCAGTTCCAGGCAGAACCTGAAGTGGTGTGTGGGCATCACTTCCTATTTGCATTGTCCCTTTCTAATCTTATGGACAAACTTATAGATGAACCTTGTAGCTATCAGCCTCTATCCACGTGTCTTCCTGATTGTCATGGTCACATTATGGGATACACTTCACATTTCTTTGTATTGAATTCCATCAACCGTTCCTCAGCCCACCTGCCCAACCGATCAAGATCCTGCTGCAATTTTTGACAACCATCTTCATTATCTACAATATCACCCACTTTAGTGTCATGTGCAAACTTGCTAATCATGCCGTGCGCATACGTACGTACACACACACATATATATAAAACAAACAATAATAGTGCAATGACAAAACCAATGCCCCAAATTGATGTAGTTCAGAGCTTATTTGGAGGTTGTAGTGTTTAATAGCCTGATAGGTGGAGGGAATCATAGATTATCAGTGCCAGAAAAGATCCATTGTTTTGATCAAGAGACTCTGCTCTATGGGGAATGGTCATTATAATTCTTTCTTCTGCGCTCAAGATGGGATGGGAGGAGAGAGGCACATCTCAGAAGGAGTTCAAGACTGCTCCACTCTCTTATTGGTGCAATGGGCCTGATTTGTGTTGACAGCTGCACAGGAATCACAGCTCCATGGACAGGATATTTGACAAATCAGCAGTTCTTTAAGTGGTGCGACTCTCAGTTAAAGTACTATAAATATTTATATACTTGCTGTAAGCATTAGAAGATGAAAATCTAATTTCAAATTGATTTGGTCCTGTTTTGAGGGTTCAGTCCATGAAAAGCAGAAAAGAAAGGTTGCATTCTTTAAAACTGTAAGGGGCGCCTTGATTAGCTGACTTTTGTGTGGATAAGGCTATATTCTCATTCATTGTTTTTGGTCAGAAAGAAAAAGTATTTTTTACTCAATGCAGAGTCTGAGCAAGCCCATTTCCCACTGAAATGGCAAACATAGGCAATGAATATTTCAATTGCATTGCATAGGCAGGTATATGGGACACACCTGTAAAGTATTTGTTTTTTAGTTTTTAATTTTAGGGGTACAGAGCAGAAATAGGCCCTTCAACCCATTGAGTCCATGCCGACCAGCGATTCCTGCACATTTACACTATCCTACACACACTAGGGACAATTTACGTTTATAGCCAATAAGCCTACAAAACCTGTACCTCTTTGGAGTGTGGGAGTAAATCGGAAATCCCGGAGAAAACCTTTGCAGGTCACAGGGAGAACGTACAAACTCCGCACAGACAGCACCCATAGTCAGGATCAAAACCATGGTCACTGGTGCACTAAGGCAGCAACTCTACCACTGCACTCCTGTAATATTTGAATGTTTGTAGAATATGTACGTTTCAGTTGTTTACTGTTTATAAGTTATTAAGAAGATGTATGTGACTAAGGATTCATTTTGTATTATAAATATAGTATCTGTAAACATTGAGGAAACATGTTTGAATAAGGAAAGAAAGGAAATGCTTCCTTGATATAAATAGGAAAGCATACATTCAATTGGAAAATCAAATTGAACCGAAGTGTTAAAAAAGGGGTTAGAGAGGTCAAAGCTAAGGACATCAAGTTTGTACTAAAATAGAGAGACATGAAGATACCAAGTTTTAAGCTATTAATAAGATAAAGATCCACAAATGCCATTTCAGCCTGGGCAAGAAGCACATCTATTATTCACATACCATATTACGACCTAATTTTGTGTAAGGAATACATTTCTTTCCCCACCGTAAAGCAATTGTGCATGCATTGTGAAGAGAAAGGATAAATAAATCAGAAGGAAGTTGATAAGAGTCAGGAGATTAGTAACATTTCCATCGATGAAATACTTCATCTGAACCCAGACGTTAATGGATCAAAAAACAGAGTTCATAAGAGAAGTGGGATGATTTTCTGTAGGCGTTCTCGAGAAATACTGTTCATAAAAAGGTTGTTGTGGATTAGAGTAGATACTAAAAGCATGGAGAATTTATAACAATTATGCTGCCAAGCATGCATAGAAGGGTTTTAGAAAGTCTAGTTGTCTCTATCTCCATAATTTAAAAACACAAAAATATTAAGGATGTGACCTGCAGAACTGTAACTTTAAGGAATATAAATATTTAGTCTAAATCTAAGTGTCTATTGAATAATGCAGATCTCACTAGACGAATCAAGGGATCATGAGGGAAAGGAACAAAGTACGCAAGATGCACAAATATACTTCCACCAGCTATTTGGTCTGATTCGGTCCAGTAACATTATGCTCGCTTGGATCATGTGTCTGCTATGTTTAATGTATGTGCTATGCAACTGATGACTGACTACATTGACTTTGAACTCTGCTCTTGAGTTTGGTAGTACGTTTTTAAAGTTTTTAAAAACTCCCAACTTTCCATCTCGAGATAGTGTCCAAGTGAGCCGTGAAGCCCTGCTACCAGACACAGGAATATAAGAAATAGGAGTACACGCATGCCTGATATTCCCTTGACCCTACTCCACTATTGTAAAAAATCACAACTGATCTGATCTTGGCTTCAACTCCATTTTCCAGCCTGTTCCTTGCTGCTCTTGGTTAGCCTAAACTTTGATACAGGCACCCTTTGCCAATGTTTTTTCATAATTGAGTTAAGTTCCCAACTATTAAAGTCACAGTGAGTGACACACTGAAGCCACACTATTAAAGGATCAGTGAGTGTTTCTAAAAGGCTCTAGTTGAATTTCTCATAATTGCCACACTTGAATGCTTATTGACTAACTTTTAAAAGCACAGCCACACAGCGCCTGGGGTACTCCAGAAGCAACTGGAGAGTGTCTTTACTTGTAAGGGGCAGCCCATTGATTCCTGATGGCAAGGATTATGTTCCCAAGTTTACTGGTAGATTTCATCAACTGGAGGAGGGATGACCTCGCTGCAAGGGGACTGCAGAAACTGTTCAGGGCTACAGAGGGACACCCCAGTCAAGTAGTTGATGGGGGGGGGGGGGGGTCAGTGAGAACATGAGTGCAATCTATGAAGGCTGGCACTTTAGTGAATGGCTGATGTGGGGAAATGGATGTGTGGTCACATCAGAGAGCATTAATGGTCTCCCAAATGCAGTATGATTAGCAAACTGCAATTCATAGCAAATATATTCATAGATGCGAGGTGACGAGAACCAATAGTTACAACCCCATTGTAAAGATTGAGCCATTCAGACCTGAGTTGAGAAGAAAGTAGTATACCAGAGGCATGGGAATAGTGCAGAGAACTGGAGATGAAGTAAAAGATTAGCCAGGATCGTGCTGAATGGTGGAGCAGCCGCAAGGAGTCAAACAGCGTTCTCCGCCCTCAATTGTTTTGTATTGCTGTGAATTCCTGGGAATTTCGAAGCAAGAGTGACCACATTGCAATTCACATAGCCACGTATGCTTGCATTTATGTGATTACAGATATGAACAAGGAAGCATGGCATTTCTCTTCTGAGAAGTGGAGAAATGGATGAAGTCTGGTCACATGGCTTAGAGAGAATCAATGATCTCTCTGGTGCACTGGTGATTAGCAATCTCAAATTTAAAGCGTATATATTAGCAAATACATTGTTCCCTGTGAAACCAGGTGTTCAATGCTTTGCTCTTTCATGCCTCATGCAAACTTGATCCTCGAGTATCCGTGGTGCATGGAAGGTGTCTTTTATTCATGGAGAATAATGTAAGGCCGAGACATAAGGGCATTGTAAGGATTTGATGATGCAAGGAAAACTCAGTGTTCACTGTGGGCAGTTTGCAGTATACTGCAAACTGTGGTGTACAGATTAGTGTGCTGAGAAACTGGCTATGGAAAAAATAAAATATAGAGTGTGACAATGATTGAAAGTCAGGTTGCATAAAAAGGTTTCAAAACTGCAAAGAAAAATAATTCAACAGACTGGAAGACTTAAAGAAAACAGCAACAGGATACTTAAAAGGTGCTAGAATTTAAAAATAAGGAGAACATTAAAAGCATTAGGCAAAAGACAAAGTAAGAAAAGCATACTAAAAGAAAGTAGTAAAGAAGAATAGAGCTTATGAAAGACAAAGGAAACCAAGACTATCATGAACAAAAGAAAAACGCAGACTTGTTTGTTAATAGGTAGAAAGAATGAAATTGTTCATTTTGATGCCTTGTGTTAACACTAAATTGTGGAATATTTTCAGTCAGATAAGCAAACAGAACATGCAAATGTGGACTTTGTTTGTTTCTCCCAGTGCTCCAGCAGTAGGGTGGGGTGAATCAAAATGGGTTAGAAGTACTGGCAAGAAAGGTATAGCAATGCAATGTTGAAAACCATTCTAATGCAGTGATGTACTTGTCCAACCCTTAGCTGTTTGGAAGTGATGTAAGTGAACAGGAGGACTGCAAATGCTTCAAAAGAGCAGAGCAATGATGCCACAGATCATTTGGATTGGTATTTCAGTTACGGAATATTTTAGAGACAAAAATCTGAAACAAAAGTAATCACATTTTTTTAAGTATAAACCATTAAAAGAAAAGTCACCGTGGACTTGTGCAAGGCAAAATCAAAATACTGTGAAATCTGAAAGCATAAAATAATGGAGAGAATCAACAGTCCAGGTATCTGAAAGATTCATTCTGTTTTTTATCCACAGAGATGTAGCCTGACCTGTCAACTATATCTAGCATCTTCAGTTTTATTTGTTAAAGACAAGTTATATTGAATCATATTTGGGGAGGTAAAGGAATGGTTCATGAGCTTCACATAGTTGAATTTCAAAAGACATTCAGCAAGCTGCAACATAATAAAAGGCAATTAGTTTAAGAGAACATTGACAATATGGGTATCTAATCAGCTTAAGGAGAGTAAGTAGAGTTTTGTGGTAAATGTTTGGATGCCGAATAGTTGTTTTTCAGTCTTGAGAAAAAATGTGAAGTGGTGTTCCCGGAGGCTAATTTTTGAAAAGGCCATGGTTCATTTTGATACATATTAATGACCTGCTTTTGGGAAAATGGGGTATAACTTCAAATCTGCAACCTATACAAAATTTAGAAATGTAGGCTTCAGTTTTACAGATCAATGTCAGCCAACTATCAGCATTTACTATAGTTTTTCTCCAAAGACTGCTGGAACTTTAGATTTCTATGCTTGCTTGTAAACATAGAAATCCAGAAGTTAGTAATTTGCTCTGCTTTAATTTGCAGTGCTTTGATGGTGAGCTGATCAAGCAGTTTAACAAGGAAACAATATTTAGGCTAATTGCTTAACAAACATAATACAAATTCACAAAAGACTGGAAACCAGACCTTGGGTTACCTGCCAGGGAGACAAGGGCTAGTCTCGCATTCAATGGGCGAAATAGTCTCCTCTGTGCTACTTCATTCCATGAAATTACAGCCAACATTATTCTTGCAAATTATGGAGGTGAAGTAATATAATACCATAAATTCAATTTATGGAGCTACTTAAAATTAATTACTGGCCCCTTAAGCACACATAAGTAGCATGAAATTCCCTATGCAATAGATGGAAGAAATTATTTAAAGCTTGCTTGGCTGATTTTCAGTCTCCGGCTTACCTGACTGTCCTTGACATTTCCAGTTTCTTGAACAAATTTACAATTATTTTTGCTTGGAATTCTTTGTATATACATGGTGAAACATCAAATGATTTACTTTGTTTTGTAATCTGTTGGTAGCATTGGCCCTAATTTTACTTTATCTTTAGCCAGAGATACCACAGAGAACACTAGCTGGAGTGTTGCCAGGACTAGAAGGTTTGAGCTGCAGGGAGAGGTTGAGTTGCCTGGGATTCTATTCCTTGGAGTGCAGGAGGTTGAGGAGTGATCTTATAGAGGTGTATAAAATCATGAGAGGAATAGAGCAGGTCTTGTCCAGAGTAGGTGAATCGAGGACAGGGGGACATAGGATTAAGATGAAGGGGAAAAGATTTAATAGGAATTCTGAGGGGTAACTTCTTCACACAAAGGGTAGTGGGGATATGGAACAAGCTGTCAGAGGAGGTAGATGAGGCAGGGACTATCCCAAACGCAGTTAGGTGTTACTAATGTAGCTGGGACATGTTGGCCAGTGTGGGAAAGTTGGGCCGAAGGGCCTGTTTCCACGCTGTATCATTCTATAACTATGATTCCATGACAGCAGGTCAGGCAGCATCTCTGAAGATATGGATCAGCGATGTTTCAGGCTGTGACCCTTCCTCAAACTGGGTCCGCGCCGCCCAGCGATCCCCGCACATTACCACTATCCTACACCCACTAGGGACAATTTTTACATTTGCCCAGCCAATTAACCTACAAACCTGTACGTCTTTGGAGTGTGGGAGGAAACCGAAGATCTCGGAGAAAACCCACGCAGGTCACGGGGAGCACGTACAAACTCCGTACAGTACAGCACCTGTAGTCAAGATCGAACCTGAGTGTCTGGCGCTGCATTCGCTGTAAGGCAGCAACTCTACCGCTGCGCCACCGTGTAGTCGGCGTGAAAAAGATCAGGCAAGGGTGTGTCAGGTACTGGACTTCAGAGCTCACTGCCCGAGATCTAATCACCTTCTAGGTTCACTTCAAGGGTCAAACCTTGACTCTGGAGGGCCATTCCATATCCACAACAAGTTCGTGCATGTGGGCAAGCACCACAAATGCCATATTTGGTCAGTGAGCCAGACCCAACATGATGCCATCCATTGTTGGGCTTCTACCCAGTTCCTCTTTGGATAAGCAGAATTATATCAGGAGAATGAGGAAATGTCCTGGAAACAAAGCACTATTTTGGGAATTTGGAAACTGCTAGGTTAAACGACAAAGGTCATCTATGGGTTTTTTTACACCATACTTGCAAATAGATGATAATGAGATTGTTGACTAATCCATCTCATGTTGTGAAGAAAATTCTAGGCTTTCATGATATTATGAAGTTGTGCATAGATCTAAGTTCCAATACAACCAGATTCAATAACTGTATTTTCAACAATAATCCTTCGGAATGGAACACAGAACAAGCTGGAAATCTTATAACATGTTGCAGCTAAATCAAGAAGGAGTTTACTCCAGACAAATGAAAATCAGTGTTCATTGATTGAACATAATGCACCACATTATCTGCGAGTTTAAAAGCAAAATCTTTTGTTCAATATTTTGAACTGAGATTAAGTCTCCCATTCAGGTGGACGTCAAGGATGATATAATGCCATGTGAAAGAGCAGGGGGCTCTCAGGCTGCATGTTACATTCCTGCAATGTTGATGCGTTATTAATTATAATTGGATATTCATTTAACTGGTACTGGTTCTAGGGTATTGACAGGCGCAATTCTTTTATATATTTCAAGGTTTCAAGGTCAGTATATAGTGACATGTACCAGTTAAGGTACAGTAAAATTTGAGTTACCAAACAGCCATACTAAGTGAAAAGCAACAAGCCACACAGCCACATAAAATAAAAGTTAACATATACACCCACCACTGCGGCTCCCCACATTCCTCACTGTGATGGAAGGTAATAAAGTCCAATCTTCTCCCTCTTTATTCTCCCGCAGCCGGGGCTGTCGAACCATCCGCAGTCGGGGCAGTCAGAGCTCCCACAGCCGGCGATCCAAAGGCCTCGCGTGGGGGTGATCGAAACTCCTGCTTCGGAATGGTTGAAACTCTCTGCGGCTTGAATCGGTCTCTAACCAGGGACCACGGGCTCCACGATGTTAAAGCCCAAAGGCCCGCGGTTGGAGCACTCCACAGTCGATCCCCGTGGATCGCAAGCTCCACGGTAGTAAATCCGCTCTGCACCTGCGGCTGAAGCGCCGGCTTGGTCTCCAGGAAAGGCCACACCACTCCACGATGTTCGGCCGCAATGGGGACAGAGGTATGATATGGAAAAAAATTGCATCTCCATCGAGGTAAGAGATTGAAAAAAGCACTTTGGAAGAGTAACCACTGCTGCAATGTAAGGCGGTCAATTTACATGCAGGGAGGACACATATAGACGGATGTGATAATAACTAATCTTATTTTTAATGTTGTGGTTGGAGGAATAAATATATGCTGAAGGAGTAACATTCCCACGTTCTTAAACCTAGTTCAAGTACCATGAAATCAGTCTGAAGAAGTGGCTTGACCCGAAACGTCACCCATTCCTTTTCTCCAGAGATGCTGCCAGTCCCGCTGAGTTACCCCAGCTTTTCGTGTCTATTTTCAGTTGACACCAGCATCTGCAGTTCCTTCCTACATGAAATCTCTTATATCCACCTGAGAGGGCAGGCACTTTGGTGAATTCTATGTTACATATCTTTTAGTTCAACAGTTCTTCTGTATGATAGCATTTTTGGCAAAGCATCACCACGGTAAAGAAGAATCAAACACAATTTCAATGTTCAGAAAGCTGCTGCAGAAAAACTCAACTCCAAATCCCTTGACCCAAAGGCAAAAGGGTTAGCTGTTGCATCACAGCCAGGAACAAAACATTGAGAAGACTACAAAGACTGATAACATTCATGCAAACATATGGAGTGTTAATATAAGAAAATAATTGCAGATGCTGGTACAAATCGAAGGTATTTATTTCACAAAATGCTGGAGTAACTCAGCAGGTCACGCAGCATCTCAGGAGAGAAGGAATGGGTGACGTTTCAGGTCGAGACCCTTCTTCAGACTGTTAATATTAATAATTAATTCAATTTTTAACAATGAATTAATATTAATTAATTGATTAATAATTAATTAATTAATAAGTATTAATAATCACTTCAAATTTATATTCTCCTCTGTGTCCCACAAGTAATAATTAAATTGTGATTCAAATTCTCAGAGATCTTTTGAGATTAAAAAACAATGGGCACATACATGATAAATTGGTAGTAACTGTGAGAATAGCTAAGGACGTGAGTTAATGTAGAGGTAGCAGCAGCACCAGCAGTATCTGTGAGATCAGCAGTAAATAAGAGGTATAAAAAGAGGAAGGTAGGGTGGGTGAAGCCATCTTGGGAGCGACCATTTTGTGAGGGGCTCTGAGGTCAATGTCAAAGTGTGGGCTCAGGTGAGCAGGGCGAGTGGTGACCTTAATCACTGACACATATTTAACTCAGTCCATCAATACAGAAGATAATGGAAACTATTTTATTTCCTGTCTTTTCATGATCCTAAACATCTCAAAGTGCATTAGAGTCTTGTAAACCGTTTATTTGACATTAAACATTTTAAAAAGATGCACCAGTCAATATCTCACACTGAGTACCTTTTTCTTTGTATGAGGGACTGGGGATAAAGGATATGTAGGAGGTGGGCAATGGTATGCTCCTCCTGCAGGATGTGAAAGGTCAGGGACATTTACAAAAATTGTGCATCTTATTGAAACATATAAGATTATTAAGGGGTTAGACACGTTAGAGGCAGGAAACATGTTCCCAATGTTGGGGGGAGTCCAGAACCAGGGGCCACAGTTTAAGAATAAGGGGTAGGCCATTTAGAACGGAGATGAGGAAAAACTTTTTCAGTCAGAGAGTTGTGAATCTGTGGAATTCTCTGCCTCAGAAGGCAGTGGAGGCCAATTCTCTGAATGCTTTCAAGAGAGAGCTAGATAGAGCTCTTAAGGATAGCAGAGTCAGGGGGTATGGGGAGAAGGCAGGAACAGGGTACTGATTGAGAATGATCAGCCATGATCACATTGAATGGTGGTGCTGGCTCGAAGGGCCAAATGGCCTACTCCTGCACCTATTGTCTATTGCCTATTGCAGGTACTTGGATCTTTGGGATTACTTCTACATTTCATGGGACCTGTACAAGAAAGACTTGCTGCACCTGAACGGAAGGGGACAAATATCCTTACATAGGAATTTTCTCATGCTACTGGGCAGGTTTAGCTTAATTTGGCACGAGGTGGGGATGGTGGGATGTACAGAGGTGGGGAGAAAATTGTTGAGAATAAATCAAGTAAGTCCAGTGACTCCAGCAATCAGAGACATGTTAGGGAGCATGGGGGGACTGACAGGCTCAACTGATTTTATTTTTATACAAGGAGCATCTCAGGTAAGTCAGAGGTGCTTAGGCCACAGATCAACACTTGGAATTATATTACATTAATAAAACTGGTTGGGAGTGGGGGTATTGACAATTCAGGTGTGACAATGGGGAATACAGAAGAGGAGTAGTTATATTATTGATTGGGGAGAACATAACAGCAGTACTTGGAGAGAATATCCTGGCGAGATCATCCATTGTGGGTATTTCTATCCTGTACAACTCTGTCTTGTGACCCGTTTAGAAGCATCACTATGGATTTTCTTCATTCTTACTGAAAGTGAAAATGTCAGTCTGTGCTGAAACGTCTTCCACTGGGATAGAGGTGAGTACCTTGAATTTGCTCATTGCTTTTGAACACTTTTATAAAAGTTCAGTAGCTCTGAGCATTTCTTAAGTGATTGAAGCAGAGTGAAGGCTACATCCATTACTTCTAAGGGAAATTTCACTGCAATGATTAATTCAACTATGCAAAAAATATCAGGGAATTTTCCCGAAATGTTTATTTCAAAGAATAAATGGCCACGGTAATTTTAAAATACAGCATTAAATTAATTACACATCAGTTGTTCTGCTGTTAGATTTACATAACTGTAGTTTGGTCAAATGGTTTACAGAAATTTTACTGAATTTCTTATCCTCTTTGACATGATTACTTGAATGTGAATATATGATTAACTACACTCACTTGATAAAAGATGTACAACCATCATATCAGACCTAATAATAATATGGTCCTGACCATCAGCACTTCAGTGCTCTAAGTGTCAGCTGAATATGCAGTCACCCTTAATGCTGGAAAGGGATATGGGAGATATAGAGTCACCAAAGTGCCATTAGTCATCTTGGGAATGTGTAAACATGCAATATTTAGGCTTTATGTATTAAATGGGTCATCTAATCAACACTGGATTTGTAACACAAACAAAACGAAAATTTGGAAAAGTGCTATGGAGTCTGCTTCTGTGATCATATTATAAGTTCGATAGAAATGTAGTTTCAAGTTTTAGTTATGGAGCGCATCGGAAGTTTTTTGTTTTGTAATGCCTGTGATCATCCTCAGTTGGGGAGGAAGATCTAGGTTTTGGGGGTCAAATGTTTTTTTTTTGTTATTGTGAGGGGATGAAGGAAATGTTTTGGGTAACGGCAGCTTACTTTTTGAACATCACGAATGCAATAGACCTTTTTTTTTTTTTTTTACATGCAGCCTTTGCGTTGTTTTGGATGGCAGGCCCCGTATGTGTTCTTGAAATATGTATTTTAAATTATGGCTAATGGTAACATTGATGGAGGCCATCCTGTGAGGTTTATATCCTGGAACGTAAAGGGGCTTAATGGTCCTGTTAATGGTTCTTATTTAAAGCAATTAAAACCAGATATATTACTTCTACAAGAAACTCACTTAAGATTGGAAGATGATAATAGACTGCGTAAAACGTGGGTGAGTCAGATTTTTCACTCTAGATTTAATAGCAGGTCCAGGGGTGTGGCAATATTAATCACCAAAAGAATACAGTTTACACCATCTGAAGTAGTCAGTGACCCTAATGGCCGGTTTATTATAGTTTCTGGGTCTCTTTTTCAAAAACCTGTCGTCTTAGTGAATGTTTATGCCCCTAATTGGGATGATGTCTACTTTGCAAATAAGGTTTTGTCATTAATACCTGATCTGACCTCGCGCCAGCTAATCTTTTCAGGAGACCTGAACTGTGCTATTGATCCACTGCTTGATAGGTCTAGTTCCAAGGGGATATCTTCTGGTATGGCAAAGACCTTCTCACTGTTTATGCAACAAAATGGCCATGTGGACCCCTGGAGATTCTTGAACATAATTGTTAGACAATTCTCTTTTTTTTCTCATGTTTGTTCTTTTTCCAGAATAGATTACTTCTTTATTCCTATGGTTAAGAAAATTGAATATACTGCTATAGTAATATCAGATCACTCGCCTGTGATACTGGACCTAGATTTTCCTTTAAACATTAGAGAACGACCTCTTTGGAGACTCCCTTTTGCTTTCCAATGAGAAATTCTGCAGTTTTGTATCAGCTAACATACTCCTCGAGACTAATAAAACCGAGTCGGTACCATGCTCTTTACTTTGGGAAACCTTAAAAGCTTATCATATCATATCATATCATATATATACAGCGTGGAAACAGGCCTTTTCGGCCCACCAAGTCCGCGCCACCCAGCGATCCCCGCACATTAACACTATCCTACACCCACTTATTTGAGAGGTCAAATCATATCTTATATCTTATACGCCAATAAAGAACGTAAGAGGTAAATGCAAACCCTGTCACAATCCATCTTATCATATCATATCATATATCATATATATACAGCCGGAAACAGGCCTTTTCGGCCCTCCAAGTCCGTGCCGCCCAGCGATCCCCGTACATTAACACTATCCTACACCCACTAGGGACAATTTTTACATTTACCCAGCCAATTAACCTACATACCTGTACGTCTTTGGAGTCCTTAATATATTCTGTCCAACAAGAGCAACCTTAGTTATCCTCGTCTATCCATGACCCATTGGCTAGCATCCCTGCTGCTGCTCTCATAAATTTAAACTGTGCAATATCTTGACATCATTCCCAAACTATGGCCATATAGTCCAGCTGGAGCCTAACTAGTCTTTTATAAAAATATATGCATCAAGTTGTGGGGATCGCTGGGTGGCACGGACTTGGAGGGCCGAAAAGGCCTGTTTCCGGCTGTATATATATGATATATGATATGATATGATAAGTTTTCTTTTGTTCTTTTTGTTGCTATAAAACTAGAAACCAATCTGCTATTTTAACAGCTAAATCAACTTCTGTTGTCATCTTTTTTCTGTTCCTTCATCGTCTTTAGAATTTTGGGATAGAATATACAATAACGTTAGTTATGTAGTGTTCAGACTGAAAATTTCCCATTGATGGTCTTATCTATTTCACTTCTCAAAAAAGACAAAGATCCGACTCAATGTGGATCATACCGCCCTATCTCACTTTTGAATGTAGATGTAAAAATTTTGGCTAAGACACTGGCTTGCCGTTTAGAACGCCAACTTCCCAAAATAATCTCAGAAGATCAAACAGGTTTCATTAAAAATCGTCATTCCTTTTCTAATATCCGTCGACTGGCCAGTGTGGTTTATTCGCCCAGTGCTTCTCTGCGTCTTGGGACGCAGAGAAGGCATTTGATCGAGTGGAGTGGACATATTTGTTTAGAGTCTTGGAGAGGTTTGGACTTGGCAAAAAAATTGCAGCATGGGTCAAGCTATTATATCACTCACCTTTAGCATGTATACAGACAAATTATTGGCGATCTGAGTATTTTCCATTAACACGGGGCATTCGCCAAGGCTGCCCACTGTCTCCACTTCTTTTTGCGATTGAAATTGAGCCTCTTTCTATTGCACTTAGATCAACCACAATATTTCAGGGCATTAGGAGAGGAAACATGGAACATCGTGTGTCTCTATATGCCGATGACCTCCTTCTTTATGTGAGCGACCCTACAGCTAGCATCCCTGCTATTGTGTCCTTGTTAGATCAGTTTGGAACTTTCTCTGGCTATAAACTAAACCTCCAAAAAAGTGAATGCTTCCCCATCAACCCAGCCCTACAGATCCGACAGGAATCCTTGCCTTTTCCCTTATCTCAAGATGGTTTTGTATATCTAGGAATACGCACTACCCGCTCTTTTACATCTCTGTTTGAAGCTAATTATACGCCTCAAGTTAGCCAAATGAAGGCTGACTTTGAGAGATGGCGTAGTCTACCCCTTACTATGGCTGGGAGAGTACAGTCGGTGAAGATGACTGTACTTCCCAGATTTCTTTATTTGTTCCAGTGCTTGCCGGTCTTCCTATCCAAGTCATTTTTTAACTTAGTTAACCAATCTATAACCTCCTTTATATGGGGCAATAAGGTTTCAAGGGTTAATAAATGTACTCTCCAAAGTGGTCGTGAAATAGGTGGACTGGGCCTTCCTACTTTTATTCATTATTATTGGGCATCTAATATCCAAAAGATATTATTCTGGCTCCACCGACCAGATACAGACTGGTGTCTGCTTGAGTCATAGTCTTGTTACTCCTCGTCTCTTCCAGCTTTAGTATATTCCTCACTGCTATTGAAATCCTCTCGAATCACATCCAATCCTGGCGTACTATCCACCCTCAAAATTTTTAACCAATTTCGCTGTCACTATATGTTCACATCAGCTTCAGTTCTGGGTCCCGTTCACAGTAACCATTTATTCCCCCCTCTACACTTGATTCAACCTTTAGACAATGGGGTCTGAATGGTCTTAAGTACATTAAGGATTTATACACTGACAACATATTTGATAGTTTTGATAACCTGTGCAAAAAATATGGCCTCCCATATAATAATTTCTTTAAATATCTTCAGATCCGCCACTTTGCCATGAAAAAATGTCCTTCTTTTCCTGATCTCCCGTCTGTCACAGTGTTGGATAAACTCACTCTTACCGTTGCAAATAAAGGACTGATCTCTGTATTATATTCTCAATTGATGTCTTTAGGAGATCAAAACCTGAACAAAATTAAAACTAGGTGAGAGGATGACCTTGGTATGGATCTGTCTGAGGAATGCTGGACAGAAGCACTGAAAAGAGTCCATTCCTCGTCATCGTGTGCAAGATTGGGGCTCATACAATTCAAAGTTTTACACAGGGTTCATTTAGGCAAAGCCAGGCTTGCTGACATATATCCGGGGACAGACACTGGTTGTGACAGGTGCTCCTTCTCTCCAGCCAATCTAGCTCACGCATTCTGGTCCTGCCCCAAACTTGGTGACTACTGGGCAGTGGTTTTTAAAACCATCAGTGAAGTCCTTGGGGTGACAGTGAGGCTTTGCCTGCTTGTAGCTGTATTTGGTGTAACAGATGAAACTTTGGGTTTAAATGCAAACCAATCTGACATCATTGCATTCACATCACTTTTGGCCCGTAGGAGAATTTTGCTGGTCTAGAAATCTACAACTCCTCCATATGCTGCCACTTGGCTAGAGGACGTAATGTTTTTTCTAAAACTAGAAAAGATCAAATTTACACTGTGAAAAGGTTTTATTCAAAATGGGAACCTTTTCTGTCATACTTTGAGAGTCTAAAAGAACTACCCACTGACTGAGGGCACTTGATTGTAGTTGGGGATCTGCCTTTAATTATGTTTTACTTTTATTTATTTACGTATTTTTGTTTACACAAGTGCCGATTACCTCACAGGATGGCTGATGCATAATGAATGAGTGTATCCTGAACCATCTGACATGTCGTAGATATGTATGGGCCCGCGCTTTGGAAGAATGTAGAGGTTTTGCTGTCAATTTGTGCATTTGTATTTGTGATATGATGTATTGTGAACACATCAGCTGCAAAGGGGTGTCCAGGGAAGGGTGGGTGAGGGTTATTATTTTTGTTGTTATATATAAAAAACAAAATGGAGGGGAATGTAATGCATTACGCCATTCGTATTGTATCTTTCCTTCAATAAAAATAAATATTTGAAAAAAAAAGAAATGTAGTTCAAGTTGCAATCATTCTAACTCCCTTGTAAAAGAAAGCTATATTGTAGGACATTTATTCTGGTAATAGGCAAACCACAAGAATATCTCTCTCAGGTGGCAGCACAGTCACTTGTTCTTTAACCTACATCTATAATGCCTCTATGTTGCACTTTATTGTTGGTTGGTCTAAATCATCAAATATAGGGAGAACCATTCAGAGATCAACTGAAAAAAATATATATTTTTCACATGGCTTCCAAAGTGATGGCATTAAGTGGGATGTTTTCACCATTTGTCTGCCCCAAACTTCATAGAATTATAATTCTTGTAGTTACAGCAGGTCTTTCGATCTGCTGGGAGAAGGTAACTTTCCACTGGTCCTCAGACATTCCTGGTTATTGCATAATGGTTTGATGAAATATAAGGTACACTAAAACTCTGATAATCAGTTATCCATTTGTTCAGAAAACCTGTTGGGTTGGCATCTATGTTCACTGGGCACTGATTCCTATGTTTTCTTTCACACAGTGGCCCAGTTCCTGAGTTCCCTGTAATATAACTGGTATCCACACTCCAATTAAATTCACCAGGAGCATGTTTTCTGTGCTCTATTTAAACTCTAAGACCTTGGTTGCAGTGGATCCTTTGAATTCATTGGTCACCGATTCCCACGCTGCCTCCAGATGTACAAGGAGTTTAAAGTCATTTTATTAAGTAATCAAATAGAAAGAAAAACAGAAATGTGCTCATTAGTTAGCACTGCAAAGCCACTGACCTCACATCCTAAGAGATCTTTCCTCCACAGACTCCATTTCCACTCCCAAATCTTGCTCAGTCCATTTCCATCTCTCCTCAAGATCCACAATCAGGACTAAATGGGCAACATAGAAAATAGGTGCAGGAGGGGGCCATTTGGCCCTTCGAGCTAACACCGCCATTCATTGTGATCATGGCTGATCAGTAACCTGTGCCTGCCTTCTCCCCATATTCCCTGATTCCACTAACCCCCAGAGCTCTATCTAACTCTCTTTTAAATTCATCCAGTGAATTGGTCTCCACTGCCTTCTGCAGATAATTCAACAAATTTACAACTCTCTGGGTGAAAAAGTTTCTTCTCGACTCAGTGTTAAATATCCCCCCCTTTATTCTTAGACTGTGGCCCCTGGGTCTGGACTCCCCCAACATTGGAAACATTTTTTCTGCATCTAGTTTGTCCAGTCCTTTTATAATTTTATATGTCTCTATAAGATCCCCTCTCATCCTTCTAAACTCCAGTGAATACAAGCCTAGTCTTTTCAATCTTTCCTCATATGACAGTCCCGCCATCCCAGGGATTAACCTCGTGAACTTACGCTGCACTGCCTCAATAGCAAGGACGTCCTTCCTCAAATTAGACCAAAACTGCTCACAATACTCCAGATGTGGTCTCACCAGGGCCCTATACAACAGCAGAAGGACCTCTTTACTCCTGTACTCAAATCCTCTCGTTATGAAGGCCAACATGCCAGTAGCTTTCTTCACTGCCTGCTGTACCTGCAAGCTTACATTCAGTGACTGGTGTACAAGAATACCCAGGTCTCATTGCACTTCCCCTTTACCTAATCTGACACTATTGAGATAATAATCTGCCTTGTTTTAATATGTGTGGATAACCTCACATTTATCTACATTATATTGCATCTACCATGCCTCTGCCCATTCACTCAACCTGTCCAAGTCACCCTGCAACCTCCTAACATCCTCTTTGCAGTTCACACTGCCACCCAGCTTTGTGTCATCTGCAAACTTGCTAGTGTTACTTCTAATTCCATCATCCAAATCATTAATATATATTGTAAATAGTTGCGGCCCCAGCATCGAGCCTTGCGGCACTCCACTCGCCACTGCCTGACATTCTGAAAAGGACCCATTTATTCCTACTCTTTGCTTCCTGTCTGCCAACCAATTCTCTATCCATGTCAATACCCTAACCCCAATACCATTTTACTCACCAACCTCCTGCGTGGGACCTTATCAAAGGCTTTCAGAAAGTCTAAATACACTACATCCACTGGCTCTCCTTCATCCATTTCACTTGTCACATCCTCAAAAAATTCCAGAAGATTAGTCAAGCATGATTTCCTCTTCATAAATCCATGCTGACTTGGACCAATCTTTTTACTGCTATCTAAATGTGCCATTATAACCTCTTTAATAATTGACTCCAGCATCTTCCCCACCACCGATGTCAGGCTAACTGGTCTATAATTTCCCGTTTTCTCTCTCGCTCCTTTCTTGAAAAGTGGGGTAACAGTAGCTACCCTCCAATCCACAGGAACTGATCCTGAATCTATTGAACATTGGAAAATGATCACCAATACATCCACAATTTCTAGAATCACCTCCTTGAGTACCCTGGGATGCAGACCATCAGGCCCTGGGGATTTATCAATTTACCCAATACTATTTCTCGCCTAATGCAAATTTCTTTCAGTTCCTCTGTCTCCCTAGATCTTCTGCCCTCTCGTACATCTGGGAGATTATTTGTATCTTCCTTAGTGAAGACTGATCTGAAGTACCTGTTCAACTCTTCTGCCATTTCCTTGTTACCCATGATAATTTCACCCGTTTCTGCCTTCAAGGGACCCACATTTGTCTTTACCGTTTCTCACTGTTGAGAACACTGTTGACTCACTGTTTCAGCCTGCTCTTATCCCACAGACCTTATTTTCTCCACTTGTTCACTTCCTTCTTACTTACATCTGTAACCCAACTGTTACAGACAGTTTGCAATTCCCAGCTTTCAACTGACTCAGTTTTAGTGGCACAATAGTGCAGCGATAGAGTTGCTGCCTTACAACACAAGAAACACGGGTTTGATCCTGTCTACAAGTAAATGGAGTTTGTATGTTCTTCCTGTGACCATGTGGGTTTTCTCCGGGTGCTCCGATTTCATCCCACACTCGAAGGCGTACAGGTTTGTGGATTAATTGGCTTCTGTAAATTGTAGTAAATTTTCCCCAGTGTGTAGGATAGGCTAGTATATGGGGTAATCGCTGGTCGGCGCGGACTCAGTGGGCCGATGGGCCTGTTTCCAGGCTGTATCTCTAAAGTTAAATCTAAAGACTCAATTGCCCATTATGGGCATTCATGTCACACCATGGGCATTCAATCCCTCTTCAATCCATCTCCATTTCACTTCCATCTTCTTGCAGTACTTTCCCTGCAACATCTGCTCTTTCCCTACCATCTGGGAACACAAACATCCCTTCCAGCTGAAATAGCAATTCACTTTCACTTCTTCCAATGCAGTATATGTCACTTGCTGGTCATAACGTGTTTTTCTCTATGCTGGAAAAATCAAAGGGAGATTGGGAAACCATTTTTCAGAAAGTCTCAGGCCAACCCCAAGCTTCCTGTCATCGGTGACTTTAATTCTCCATCACACTTACACTCCGAACTCTGCTTTGGGCAACCCACATTATTCTGAGGAAACCTGATGTAGATTTACAGATTAACACCATATCTTTTCATTTACATACATTGCAATCCTGGGGACCCAATTTGAATGAAAGAATTTTAGATAACCACCTTTTCTCATTTGTGTCACAACTGGCCTGTTCTGATATAAAGTCATCAATGAAGCTGAAGCCTCCAGGAGACCACATGTGGATGAGTATCCCAGGACGCTGCAGCACTTCCAAGAAACGCTGAATCGTGTATTGCAGAAGGAAGGCTGCCAAGTGGGTCTCCCTGCTCTTTGGACCTGGTGGACAGTCAGACTGGGAGCTACCATGCCGGCCCCTGCTCGCCCACAGAAATCCAGAGATTGGGAGGGTGGAGCCAGTGCTGATGGATGCGATGGGTGAGGAACAAGGCCGGGAGGAGGAGTGGGATCTGGAGTCTGGCCAACCGCACCCACGTGGTCGACTGCGGAAGGCACCCGCTGGGAACAAAGGTGAATGGGCGAGGAGAGGGATGTCACGTACAAGGAACGAGATGGCTGGAGGCCTGCAACATCCTTGAGACTTGCCGGGAACCAGCACTGCACTTAAAAACTAAAGCATGGACTTTGAAAGTGGCGCCAAAATATGGTGCCTCTTGCATTTGGGCTCAGTAGCCTATTACTCTACACTTGCTAATTGAGGTATGGCAATACTCTACTGGACGTATGTTTGTATGAGAAAGAATTTCACGGTGTCAGCACTTTGCACATGAGACAATAAAAGCATAATTGAACCAATTTCTCTCTCTCTCCATAGATACTGCCCACATCTGCTGGGTATTTTCACCACTCTTTTTTTGTCTCAGATTTCGGTCACTGTTGTGTCTTCTACCTCTCACTGTTACAACACGTTGTTTTGATGTTCATTTCCTTCATCCATTATTTGGCTAGCTCAAAAAACATTGTGTTACTTGAACAACTTTGGGCTCTATCCCACCACAGCCATTCCCATTGTTATGTCCGCCTCTCCATTTCTCTGTAATTTAAAACAATTATTTTCTCATATCTCTAGTTCAGAGGCATAACTGACCTGAAATATTGACTCATTTTTCTCTTCACGGACTACTGCCTGACAGTTGAGTATTTCCAGTGATCTGCTTTTATTTGAAATGTAAGGTGCTGTGCTGTTAACAAATTGCCTTAAGTTTTGAGAGATATCACTGGAACATTTTCATCTGTCTTTGTGACATTTTTGTTCACCCTACCATCTTTACTTGATCTCTAAATTATGTCAATAGTAGGGGAAATACAAAGTTCATTTCCATTATAATTTTCAACTTCATTGATCTGAAAAATTACAAGTCTTGTTTACTCACAAAATAGCCAGAATTTACTCACTTCATTTCTCCCAGAAGTTTGCTGGATCAAAGGCCAATACTCAAACTTTATTCTTTGTCCACATCAAGATCTGTCATCTGCTGCAATCTTAAACGCAGGTACACGTGTGCAGGATACCTTTGCTCACAGAAGGCAGCCTCACAGTTACTCCCAGCGTCCTAGCCCTGCAATTGTTCCAGGCTGCATCTGGAGATCTCTACCATATTCTCATAGTTTGCTTTCACTATACACTATGCCACCCAAATTCCACTGTCAACCACAAGATTTCTTCTACTTCTTCAACCCACAGGATTGCAGATATGCTTTGTTGCAGTCATGTAGTATTACTCCTGCTAGCTGCAACCATGAACGGTTATTATTGCACAAACATCATTACTCCTGCCTCACTGTGTTTTAATAGCCTGTTCCCTGAGAGCACTCTCATCATTGTGACGTCCATTCATTACATAGCTGGTAGCTGCATATCCCTTTAAGAACTGACTGCTGCATTCATACCCACAAGGTTAAATGCAGGCAGGCGCAAGAACTTGTAACAGATTGATAGAATATGAAACTGCAGGGAAAACTAACAACCTGGGTTGTTAGTTCTGGGTTCTTCCAATTGAAGATCAATTTTAATGGAACTGTCACAAATGGAATTAGCATGGCCCACAGAGCTACTCTGAAGCAATTTACGGGTTGCAAAGCAATCAAAGATACTCCATATCAGCAACAAAATTATAAAATCAAACATAATTCCCATTCTTTGCACTCAGATTTTATTTAATTGACTTTTATTTATTAAACATCTTAACAATTATAGCTGCATAGTACATCTTTTTTGCAAAACACTGTTACACTCTGATTGTCATCATATCAATATGTTTGAAAGTTGTTTAATTAAGCAATTAGTGCCAAGGAGAATGCAGTTTGCCCTACTAAAGCAAACTGCCATTATAATTCTACTAGTAATGGAGTCCCCTGGCAGCAGCAAATGCAACAGTCATCAATAGCCCTCTATATTACTCAAGATCATAATTAAAAATAGATTGATCCAAGAAATAAGTTTTCAAGCAAAACAGTGTTCCCACAATCTTTCTGCTAAAATAGACTCCTAGCAACAAAGATATACGCCTATCCCCTGTTTATGACTCTTAGAACCACCGACAAGATGAAGTCCTCTCCATCAGTGGAATGAAGTCCTCTCCATCAGTGGAAAATCTCCTACTTTTAATACATATCATCAAAGAATGTCCTGTTATGTGAAAAATCCTTCCTGTTGCTTAACATATCACTATAATGAACCATCTTTAATGAATCTGTTTAACACTTTAACCATTATTACACCAGCAGTTTTTAATTCTGCATATCACAAAGTGTTAAAAAACTAAGGAGCATGTATAATGTCAGTATTTTAAAACATTTACAAGGTTTTTAGTCCCTTTTGCATCACACTAATACAAATATCACTGTACCTTAATTGGTACACGTGACATTAAAAGACTTTTGAAACCTACGACTTTAATTTGAAAACTTCCAAAAGGATATAGCCAAGTATTTGTAAAGTAATTCTAGTTTTTTTTTCATTATTCCCACTAATCTACAATAAATATGGAAAATTCTTTAAAGGATTTCTATCAGTGCTAAATGTACTTTTATACACTTGTCCCTTGTCTTTCTTTTGCAAGTTCAAGTAGTGTTCTCGGTTTATGGTTTTCTAACCATTTACTTATATTTCCTTCATTTCCGTAATTAATATTGTATTAGAATCATTAATTCATTCAGCAGTTAGATACTGAGCCTCTATTGGCCGAATGAGTTTTAAATCATCAATGTGGAAAGCATTCAAATATGTCCAAACTAAGTTGATTATGAGGAGGAATAAAAGCTATTTTGCCCATTCACAAATAATAAATGCCCTAAAACCAATGGGTAACTGTGTGCCCCTTTGGCATATAACTAAACAAGTTTCAAAGGAATTAAAATGATTAATGTTGTTAATGTTTTTTACTCATTTACCTCACATTTTGATTTGCAAAATCTCAGAATGATTGTCAAACTTTATTTCTCTTCGCTTTGATAGATGCTAAGACTAGAAAGGACTAATCTGTCAGCTAAAAATGTATGTGGCCAAGTACAAATGCATTGAGAGCAGCTAAGTAAAATATTTATTGTTGAACTAAAAGCTGCACCATTACAAATATAGTTATGACAATTTTAGTACCTAGGTTCCACTGTGAATTGAGAAAGCACAAATTAGATCAGTCATGCGTCTGAACAGCTGGTATCATTTCAGGTACACGTGTGAGAGAGAATTTGATTGGGGCAACTAATTGCTTCCTAGCCTCTATCCCAACAACAGATGTCCTTCTCTAAACTACTCCCGCCATATGCGCTCCAATTGATTTATTAAAGATAGGAGTATAAATGAGTACTGAGGACATTTAAAAGGCAAAATTCTGTAGGTTGTAACATTCATATTGCTTTACATAGATTGAGTGTTTTCTGTTTGAGTGGATGGTGCTGTTTAATGCAGAAGCCAGTAAAGCAGTATTTTTAACAATGTTTGAATGTAGAACAGTTCAGCACAAGAATAGGCTCTTCGGTCCACTATGTCCATGCTGAACCTGACGCTCAGACCAATGCTTATCTGCCTGCACATAATCAGTATCCCTCCGCTCCCTGCATTTCCATGTACTTATCCAAAAGTCTCTTAAATGCCTCTGTCGTATCTGCCCCCACCACCACAATTGACAACATGTTCCAGGCACTCGCCACTCTCTGTGTAAAAAAACTTGCCCCACACATCTCCCTTAAACTTTGATCCTCTCACCTTAAAGGTGTGCTCTCTATTATTTGATATTTTCATCCTGGGAACTAAGTTCTGACTGTCTCCCCTATCGATGCCTCTCATAATTTTATATACTTCTGTCAGGTCTCCCCGCAATCTCCGGGGCTCCAGAGAAAACAATCCACATCTATACAACCTCTCTCTCTTTAGCTAACACTCTCTAATCCCGGCATCACTCCGATAAACCTCCTCTGCACCCTTTCCAAAGCTCCCACATCCTTCCTGTAATGGTGCGACCAGAATAGCATACAATAATCCAAATGCGGTCTAACCAAAGTTCTGTAAAGCTGCATCAGGACTTCCTGACTCTTATATTCTGTGCTTTGACCAATCAAGGCAAGCATACTGTATGCTTTATTTGCCACTCGACATGTGTTGCCGCTTTGATGGAATTATGGACTTGGACCCCAAGATCCCTCTGTACATTAATGCTGTTGAGGGTCATGCCAGTAATTGAATATTTTTCCCTTACATTCAATCTCCCAAAGTGCAATACCTCGCACTTGCTTGGATTAAACTGCATATGTCATTTTGCCACCCATTTCTGTAGCTAATCTATATCCCGTTGTGTACACTGACAGCCTTCCTCACTGTCTGGGACCCCAGCAATTTTGGTGTCATCCATAAACTTACTAACCAATCCGCCTACATCTATGCATATTTAAATTGTCTGAAGAAGGGTATGGGCCCCACAACATCACCTATCTATTATCCATTTCCTTCTGAAATGCTGCCTGACCCGCTGAGTTATCCCAGCACTTTTAGTGCCTTTTTTTGTAAAGCATCATCTGCAATCCCTTGTGTCTCTAACCCTAAATATGTCTTGAACATAGAAAAGAGAACACACGAAATGCACAAGAACGCATAGGAACAGGCACTTTAGCCCACAATATCAATGCTGAACATTGTGCTAAATTAAACCAATCTCCTCAGCCTGGATCCCTTTATTCCTTCATAGTCATGTGCCTTTCCAAAGGCTTCTTAAATGCCACTGTCACATCTACTTCCACCATCATCCTTGGCAGTGTCTTTCAGGCACCCATCACTCTCTATGTAAAAACAAAGAAAATTGCTCTGCACATCTCCTTTAAACATCCTCCTTCTGACCTTAAACATCATCCCCCAATATTTGACATTTCCACCCTGGGAAAAAGGTTCTGACTGTCTACCCTATTTATTGCCCTCTTAAATTTTATAAATTTCAATCAGGTCACTCTTCAATCTCCCCTCATCCTCTGACACTCCAGGGAAAGCAACTTAGGTTTGTCCAACTTCCTCTTGTAGCCAATACCATCAAATCCATTTAATACCCACTAATCTAACATTTGAAAGCCACTAGCTATTATTTATGCTACTGTAGTTTAAGGAGAATTCCAAATAGAATTGTGTTTTGTGAGAAGTTGCAGAACAGTTGTTTAAATAATATAAATGCATCTAATTATTTTCAATGAGGCTAATAATTGTAAAATCCCAGAAAATAACATTGACTTTATTCCACTTGTTGCAATTGAAACGTGCCATACAGTGTGAGTCCATGATGGGCAACTGTTTGTGGCCCTACCAAGACTAAACATATTCCATCCAGAAGGGTGGTTGCTCAGTAATTTATTAAGCTGGAAAAACTCAGAATATTGCATAAAAATAAACATTTATTTTCTAAACTGGAACATTTAACCCTTTTGAAGTAAAAGATAATGAATGATTCAAGTTGTTTGGTGCGAGATCAATAGAGGATTTCAGCATGGAATTGACCATGCATCAAAGAAGCCGCAATTGATCTTAACAAGTATGCTGCAGCAGAAAATCTCATCAATTAGACCAGTTCTTGCTTTTTCACTCAAATTTCCTCATCGATGTAAAATGGAAGCAGACGGCATCACCCTTAATTCATGGAAATTTAATTTGGAATATGGTGCTAATGTCATTTTGGTTAGGGTTTGCCTATTAAGTCGTTGACATGGGGTGGTAGTGGGTCCAAAGGAGAGCCAGATAAGATATGTCAAGGGATCTGCCCAAATCATGTTTCCATTGCTAACTTGGCATCTGCTCAACAACTCGGTTTTAAAACAAGTTGAAGCCAGCTTCTCGTGTGATGCGGAAAGCGTGTGCCTACATGAATGGCCCATCGACAATACAGATGATGTACGTGCTAATGAAAAGTGACAAAGCCAACTAGGAATTAGACCCTTCTGAGCCTGTCTGTTATGTATAGATCAAACATTAAAAAAGTGTTTCACACAGGTTTTGAAACATTTGTGCCCATTTGATAGAAGTTTGGACCATGCAAATGATCATTCTTTCTAACACTGGTGCCACACATTCATTCCACAAATGTTGATGCCATCAATGTGGATGATATCCATTGGTTATTTACCACAGAAATTGGATCAACAGATTCTAACCTATCACCTTCATTATTAACTCTCAATCAAGAGTACATCATGCTGAAAATAATGAATTGTACACAATTTAAAATGTTCCTTCTGCGGCTTTGTTTTTCATATTTTATAATTCCCCCTTGTTCATTATAATGTATTAAAAACCTAATTGCTTGTAGCCTTAAGAAGAGAACTGTGGACTGACACCATCAGATCATAGATGTCCTGATCAATGACCTTACTTTGCCATAGTGTTTTGGAGCAATCTGTGGCATGGAATAAGATTGTTCCAGTCCATGTGTTCGGGATTGGGGGGAGAGGCATCCTTCATAAGGAGACCCATACTATGTTACCTTGTCCCACTGCACCTCACAATACGTTTCCCTCTGATTCCCTGTTTCACCTCTGCAGTAATTACCTGTTAATGCATCAAAAGAGAGAAAACCACAACAACGATTTCTTTAAATTAAGGTTAATCTAATTTTGTGGTTTCTTTCTGATGTCATCTGATTTGACGTTACTTCAAAAGATAATCCCCATTAAGCGCACAAAAATAGAGTAAAATCCAGTCTCTAGGGACCGGTGTCCAGATGCACATTGCACTGTCCATGTCCAGACTCCGCTGTTGTTCAAATCCACAGAGGACTGAGAATGAAAATCATTTCCTTTGTGCAATGTGGTGAAGTTCCCAATACGTAATTGCATTTGACTTTTTAATGAAAAGAAGTCTTAAAGCACACAAAAACCTGACACTGACCCATAATGAAAGACGTGTTCATGTTAACACAAAAACAAGCATGATCTTTCAATTTTCCAATCCTATTATATAATCAGTATTCCTATGCCTATTTTTAACAATAAATTCTTGTTATGGAATCATTAAAACACATTGAAGAATCCTTTGGCTCTCTGAGTATGCACCAACCATCAAAATCCATTTACCCTAATCCTATCTTAATCCCGTTTCATTTACTCTGCTTTCCCTTCAACTCCCTCCAGATTCTACAATTTACCTGCCACACAAGGGATAATTTACAGTAGTTAATTAATCCTTCAACCTGATAAGGTGGGAAGAAATCAGAACACCTTGAAGGAAATCCACATGGTTCCAGGGATAACATACAAACTCTATGCAGAAAGTATCAGAAGTCAATTTTAAATCCGAGTCACTGAAGCTGTAAGATAGCAACTCTACTGGCTGTGCCACTGTACAATTCAAACAGAATAATGTAGCAGGGAAAGTCCTTAACATGTTATGTCTTGATATTCTGAAACAAAGTACTTCTGTTAAAGCTTCCAGGCTCCCTGATATTTGCATATCTTTCATTCATCTAAATTTATACTAAAACTCTCGTTTGTTTGTTTGTTTGTGATTGAACTTCAGCCAAAACGGTACACGATAACGCAACAATCTTAGGCCCACCTTACTCGCCGTCATCGCTTTAATGGTAATGCAAGTAGTTTTATTGAAATCGGTGTTATATTTTCAAAGTTATTCACATTTTAAAGTTTAAATCTATCTCAGAGGAAGGGAGGGGGGGGTGGAAGGAGGGGGAGGGAGGAGGGAGAATAATGGGGGTGGAGTGGGGGGGAGGGGAAGGAGGAAAGGGGGAGGGGAGAGGAGGAGAGAGGGGGTGGAGGGAGGAGGGGGAGGGGGAGGAAGGAGGGGGCGAGAGGGGAGGAGGCGAGGAGAGGGAACTGCACCAATGCAGGAGAGGTTTGTGCCCAACGGGTCCACTTGGTCTAGTTTGTTCTATATCTCTCTATATCACTGTCTATACCTCATTTCCCTTTCTCCTGGCTCTCGGTCTGAAGAAGGGTCTCGACCGGAAACGTCACCTATGCCTTTTCTCCAGAGATGATGTCTGACCCGCTGAGCCAGCTTTTTGTGTCTATGGTTTAAACCAACATCCGCAGTTCCTTTCTGCACATTCCTGACATTGAGGCTCTTTTAAGGTAAAATACTAAATTAAAGTTCTTTGAACAAATTGAAATTTAAGCAAAATGTGTACCGGTTCTGAAAAAAACAACTATTTTTGGTTTTCGTGAAGTATACTGAACCATTGTATTTTTGTTGTAGATTTAAAGGCACAGTTACAAGTGCCAAATAAAATGCAATAAGGGAATTTGCGAGTTTCTCACTGACTCAATAGAACCTGAGGTTGAAAGTGAGCTGAAATTTGCCGTTGAATCTGGTCTAAAATGCACATTTTTTGAATTATTAATGAACATTGGTACGATGTAAAACCATTACAAAATAGGCAATAGACAATAGGTGCAGGAGTAGGCCATTCGGCCCTTTGAGCCAGCACCACCATTCAATGTGATCATGGCTGATCATTCTCAATTGGTACCCCGTTCCTGCCTTCTCCCCATACCCCCTATTTGGTTCCAGTTATTGGTTCCAAAGTTTCCTGAGAGAATGCAACTGGCACGAGACTGTGTGATTGCTGACCCGGAGTTCATATTTCCCACCGTCAGGAAATATTTTGTGTGCTGCAATTATGTTTGGTTACAGTTGCCAGAATACAACCAATAAAGATATGTTTGACAGTGTTAATCAGCCTGGGTTAACTTCTTTCATCCCGCGTGTCTGAGAGTATAATATACTGTGATTGGAGAGCTTCTGAACAAGCCTCCAGTATTACAGTTAATCAGACATTCATATAAAGTTCCCTGGAGTTTAGAAAAATGGGGGATATCTTTAGTTTAGTTTAGTTTAGTTTAGTTTAGTTTAGTTTAGTTTAGTTTAGTTTAGTTTAGTTTAGTTTAGTTTAGTTTAGTTTAGTTTAGGGAAACAGCATGGAAACAGGCCTTTCACCCCGTGTCCACACTAACCATAAATCACCAGTTCACACTAGTTCTGTTATCCCATTCCCTACAAACTAGGAGGCAATTTAGAGGCCAATTAGCCTACTGACCTGCATGTTTTTGAGATATGGGAGGAACCCGGAGGAAAACCACGTGGTCGCACAGGGAGAACGTGCAAACTCCTTACAGACAGCACCTGGGTCTCTGGCACTGTGAGGCAGCGGCTCTACCAGCTGTGCCACTTGAAGCTTTTGAACAGAAATGTTATTGAGGTCAACAGACTGTATCCAAAGAAATTATTTTCTCAGGCTGAATTTCCACGCAGGGGTCACAAACTCAAACTAAGGGATAAGCTTTTTAGGACTGAGACACAGAGAAATTCCTTCATTGAGAGTGTGGAAACAAAAGTTGGAATTATTATGGGAATGTTACTGTACAGAAGGAGGGAATTTGCCATTTTCTTGCTGACAAACAATAAAGCAGCAGCTTGCACAACTGCACCAATGCCCCGCAGATCACAATTCTTCAAGTACACATAAAAATACTTGTCAAATGTGGCATTTGGACACAACCTACCTCCTTGGCAATGAGTTCCAGACTTGCATTAGCGTGCATGGAAACACTTTTCCCTCATGTTCCCCCTAATCTCTCTATTAATTGCTTTAAATTTATGCCCCCTGGTTCTGACCTGTCTATTAAGGTAAACAAATCCTTCCTATTTATTCTCCTTTCAGCCTCATCCATATGTAGTCTTTCTGTACAATTAAAGCAACACCCAATTCAGTTCTAGCAACACCCTCATAAATCTCATTATAACATCCACATCGCCATGGCATCTTTCCTGCAATGAGGTGATTAGAATTGTGTAATGCAGTGCCCTCCATAATGTTTGGGACAAAGACCCATCATTTATTTATTTGCCTCTGTACTCCACAATTTGAGATCTGTAATAGAAAAAATCACATGTGGTTAAAGTGCACATTGTCAGATTTTAATAAAGGCCATTTTTATACATTTTGGTTTCACCATGTAGAAATTACAGCAGTGTTTATTAATAGCCCCCCCCCCCATTTCAGGGCACCATAATGCTTGGGACACAGCAATGTCATGTAAATGAAAGGAGTCATGTTTAGTATTTTGTTGCATATCCTTTGCATGCAATGACTGCTTGAAGTCTGCGATTCATGGACATCACCAGTTGCTGGATGTCTTCTCTGGTGATGCTCTGCCAAGCCTGTATTGCAGCCAATTTTAGCTTATGCTTGTTTTGGGGGCTAGTCCCCTTCAGTTTTCTCTTCAGCATATAAGAGGCATGCTCAATTGGGTTCAGATCGGGTGATTGACTTGGCCACCCAAGAATTGACCATTTTTTAGCTTTGCAAAACTCCTTTGTTGCTTTAGCGGTATGTTTGGGATCAGTGTCTTGCTGTAGAATGAACCACCGGCCAATGAGTTTTGAGGCATTTGTTTGAACTTGAGCAGATAGGATGTGTCTGTATACCAGAATTCATTGTGCTACTACCATCAGCAGTTGTATCATCAATGTGTTCTCTCGAAGTACTTTCATATTTCAACATTTTTGTTACGACATATTCATGAACAGATCGGACATGGAGGAAGAAATCATATGCTGTCGCAACTTCGTAAAAAATACTGGATTGTCAAAGCTGACTCCGCTGCAAGAGAGGTCATAAGGAATTGTGTTGTGTGTAGACGACAGCGTGGAAAAGTTGGAGAACATAAAATGGCAGACTTGCCTCTGGAAAGGATTCAACCTGATAATCCTCCATTTACAGATGTAGGAGTTGATTATTTCGGTCCGAAAGAGGTCATGAGAGGACGAAGTCTGGTAAAAAGGTATGGTGTAATCTTCAGTTGCATGGCAAGCAGAGCGGTACATCTCAAAGTTGCATCTACACTTGACACAGACTCCTGCATTCATGCATTACAAAGATTTATTTGTCGACGAGGTCAAGTTTTATCATTAAGATCAGATAATGGTACAAATTTTGTTGGAGCGGAAAGAGAATTTAAAGAAGCGCTTAAAGGCTTGAATCAGAACTAGATCCAGACTGATATGCTTCAGCAAGGGATACGATGGAATTTTAATCCTCCAGTGGGATCTCATCACGGCAGTGTTTGGGAACGATTGATCCGCATGGTTTGAAATAAGCTGCGCTCTGTTCTTAAACAACAAGTTCTGGACGATGAAGGATTGCAAATTTTATTTTGTGAAATTGAAGCAATTTTGACTGATTGACCCATTACCAAGAGTTCTGATGATCTGAGTGACCTGGAAGCACTTACACCAAATCATATTCTTCTGTTGAAAACCAAGCCAATACTACCACCTGGGCTCTTTGTGAAGGAAGATTTGTATATTAGATGCACATGGAGACAGGTACAATATATGACGGACCTTTTTTGGAAACGGTGGACGCAAGAATATTTGCCTCTAATCCAAGAATGTCAACGATGGTTGAGAGTAAGAAGAAATTTTATTCCAGGGGATATTGTTTTGATGGCTGATTCTACTGCACCACGAGGTTCTTGGTTGATGGGCAGAATACTGGAGATCATGCCAGACGGTAAAGATTTTGTGCGTACTGTATGACTTCAGACTAAGGCCAACATCTTGGTAAGACTGATACCCAAGATATGTCTACTTCTCGAAGGTGAAGGAGGAGATTGAAGAATCGCTAAAGAGGTCTGAATGCCAACATATAATGCATATTACTTTTGTTTTTGATATATGTTAAGCTTTTATAGCTCCTTTTAATATCTATTGGTAATTGCTTTGTTATATTCATACAACAATTAGGGGCTAGTGTGTAGGAGCCATTTACACTTAAATTAAAGATTGAAGACTTCATTGACCGGGTACCATGAGTAGTCATGACTGTTTAGTCGTAATTTTAAGCATAGAAGTTTAAAAATTTAAAAGCCTGTGGGAAAATTCAGCACAGGTACTGTTTGATACAAGAAGCTTGTTTATGCTACATGAAGATAAGCAAACCAAACTCGGAGATTACGACCTTGAAAATAACGATGTTGTGAACTTCTACGAGATAAGGTGTACTCAGGTATAGAAACTGCCATTACAAGTTTTATTCTTGTTTCTCAGTCTCGTAATGGCTTCTTTGACTTTCATTGGCACAACTTTAGTCCTCATGTTGATAAACAGCAATAAAAGTTTCCAAAGGTGATGGAAAGACTGGAGGAAAGATGAGATGCTGAGAGCTCTCTGACACCTGCATTAAGGAGGCAATTAAACACACCTGAGCAATTACAAATGCCTGTGAAGCCATGTGTCCCAAACATATGGTGCCCTGGAATGGGGGGACTATATATAAACACAGCTGTAATTTCTACATGGTGAAACCAAAATGTATACAAATACCCTTTCATAAAATCTGACAATGTGCACTTTCAACACATGTGATTTTTTCTATTACAAATCTCAAATTGTGGAGTACAGAGGCAAATAAATAAATGAGGGGGCCTTTGTCCCAAACATTATGAAGGACACTATATTTAAAACATGGTCTAACTTGTTTATGCCTTTCCAGTGTATCCTCCCAGATCTTACATCCTTGTACCTCACTCTTTGAACCAGTTTATTTGACCTATAATGAACATATATTCCAAGTTCCCTTGTTCTTTCACAGTACTCAACATCCTCTCACATTATATTTCTGTGCTACCTTATATTTCTCTGGATTAAATAATTTTGTTTTAATGCACCGTCCCAAGTACATTGTCAAACATTTCTCTCAATTAAATTGCTTTAGCCTTTTCTCTGCTCAACTGATAAGACCACCTGTAATATTTTGTAATCTAAAGTACTCCTCCTTTGAAACCAGTTTTTATTCCTTCCACAAACCGCTTTATCATATTCCCTACATTTAACAAAATAATTCATATACATTACACAAATCAAGAGATCAAGTACTGTGCCCTGTGGATCTACACTAGTAATTCTCTTCCAATCCTAAAACATCCAAAAGCCACAATCCTTTACTTTCTCCCATTTTCTGTCGAATCTTGTTAGATTTAGTTTTTGACCAGCCTCCTGTTGGTCCTTGTTAATAGCCTTGCTGAAATCCATGTACGGTATAACAAATCTATTTTCCTCATCAATCCTCCCTTCCACAGCCTTAGAAAAGCTCAGACAGGTTAGTCAGACATATCTTTCTTATAATTAAACTATGTTCTCTCTTCCTTAAGTTGGTTTATTATTTCCACTCAACCATTGCATTACCTCTGCCCATCCCACAATCTCCCTTTAAGTAACAAAGCAACAATAGCTGTGTTCCGGTTTTCTGTAGCAACTCCAGTAACTAGGGAGGATTGAAAAGTGATTGTCAAAGCCATTGCAATTTATTTCTTGATCCTCTTAACAGACTTGAATATATCTCATCCAGGCCTATTGATTTATCTACTTCAAGATGCTAAAACCCACTAAATACTTACTTTTTTATTTTGTTCATCCCATCCAACATTTCATGGCCTTCCTCTGCACTAAAGCTTCTGCGACATCACCTATTTTGCGAAGACAACTACAAAAATTTTCATGTCACTAATTTGTCATGTCTCTTTTTGCTTTCTGAACTTCAATTCTGCATTTCATGGGCTTTCTGCTGCATTAATACTTCATATATAGATTTATACTGCACAGAAACAAGCTCTTCAGCCCAACTTGTCCATGTTGAGCAAAATGCCCCACCTAATCTAGCCCTATTTGACCATTTTTGACCGATATCCCTCTATACCTTTCCTATCCTGTACCTGCCCAAATGTCTTTTAAATGTTGCCTTGTACTTGCCTCAACTACTTTCTCTGATAGCTTGTTCCATATACCTACCACCCACTATGTGAAAAAATTGCCCCTCGGATTCTTATTAAATCTTTCCCCTTGCACTTTAAAGCTATGCCCTCTAGTTTTTGACTCCCCTGCCCTGCATCTGTGATTGTGCCCACCCCTGTAATTACAGTAGGTGGGAGGTGTTTGTGGGCAGGGTTCTGCTGCTCATTAACTTGTCTATACCTCATGTAACCTTTTCTCCTTTTACCTTATCATCCCTGCCATGCACCAGGATACTCTTTTATGACCTCAGCTTCTTTCTCTAAAACTAATTCCAGAATTTCCCCACTCTTCTTGGGCTTCCCACAAACTGCCAAGATCACAAAATGAACAACAGTCCCACTTTGGAGATATACATGTAATTCTCCAACTGGGTTTTGTTGATCCTACGTTCAAATCAAGAGAACTTATTCATAAAATACAAGCTGACATTGACTCATAGCTTGTTACTTTAACAATAGAAATACTCAATTACATTCTGCATTAATTTCAATGTTTGCCAGTCAGTAATATACTTAACTTTAATTTGCTCTGCTTTTTCTAGAGAGGAAGAACCTGGTAATTTTCCACACAGGCAGATCAATTCAGTGTCACAACTGGACTTGATTAATTCAGTTTGGAGTGGTGGGAGGCAACGGCATGAGGTGAATGGAATATTTTGTGCATATATTCATAGGGAGGCTGTTAGGGTCCATATATATCACTGTATCCAATACAGTGAAGCTGTTAAATGCCATGTGGAATAAAGCAAATGCAAATCAAAAATTGAACAATCTCATCATAACATAACCATAAAGTGAAGCAAAACCATCTTGAAATAAAATACATTTCAAACATTATAATGTTCTGCCAAGGTACAAAAGAGCTGTACTCACTAAGATCAGTTGGTGGATTAATGTATGCATTGACAGAAATCCTGCTCAGATTATATATTTTAAATTTTAGATATACATGAGAGAATTTGTCTCCATAAAATCCTAAATCTGTATTAAAAGTAATGCATTTTCAAAATAAACATCCTTTCATATTCAATGAAAAAACATGAAATATAATATAAATGGAAAGGAAATAGTAATGGTGAAAATATATATATTTTTATGTTTCATTGGAATCTGATGAGAACAACTGCATTCATTTGCATCTGACTATAAAATACTAAAATGTTGTCAGACTACCAGCCAACATTTGAATACTAATGTATTTTATTCAATTTTAAAATCAGGAATATAATGAAGATAACCAACTCGCCTTTCAAGCAGTTTTGTGGATAGATTCATGGTTTAATTATCGGATTCTTTTGCAATTAGTTGCTTCCAATGACAGGTTTCAAGGTCAATCAAATCTATTCAATTGAAGTTTCAAAAGTCACATTAATTTTTTCATTTCAAAGTTTTGACTTGGAGGCAATTTTTTCCCCTTGTTCTTCTTTTCTTCATTCCAAAAAATTCTCTCTGAAGTATATCTCAGAAAAGAGTTTGTTGCATTTTGATCCCTCACCCACGTAACTATTCTTGACTTCTGAGCCTCAAGATTGAGAGCTTACCTTGAGGATTGGGCTTCAAAAGTGAATCATATCCTCATATAAAATGGTATATTTTATCAGGAGTCACTGATAGCACTTTAACTGCTGATATAAATAGATTTGATTGGCTTTTAAACCTGTCATTAGAAGCAGCTAATTACAAAATAATCCAATAATTAAACTATGAATCTGACCATAAAAATGCTCGAAAGGAGACGAGGAGGAATTTCTTTAGCCAGAGGGTGGTGAATCTGTGGAATTCATTGTCACAGATGGTTGTGAAGGCTAAGTCTTCGGGTATTTTTAAAGAGGATATGGACAGGCATTTGATTAGTACGGGTGTTAATGGTCACAGGGAGAAGGCAGGAGAATGGGGTAGAAAGGGAAAGATAGATCAGCCACGATTGAATGGTGGAGTAGACTCGATGGGCAGAATGGCCTAATTCTGCTCCACTGACTTATGAATTTATGAACTTATCATTCTATCATCTGGATGACCTACCTCATCAAGTAGTGTAAGAAAATAACTGCAGATGCTGGTACAAATCGAAGGTATTTATTCACAAAATGCTGGAGTAACTCAGCAGGTCAGGCAGCGTCTCAGGAGAGAAGGAATGGGTGACATTTCGGGTAGAGACAAGACGGGTCTCGACCCGAAACGTCACCCATTCCTTCTCTCCTGAGATGCTGCCTGACCTGCTGAGTTACTCCAGCATTTTGTGAATAAATACCTCATCAAGTAGGTCTACTTGGTATAGGTGGCATTTAAATCTGTAATCAAAATATGGGCAAATAGTTGAATTTGGGACTGATTGCCCTTGAGATCAAGGTAGCATCAAGTATGTCATAGTCATAGCCATACATTGTGGAAACAGATCCTTCAGCCCAACTTGCCCACACCAACCAACATATCCCATCTACACTAGTCCCACCTGCCTGTGTTTGGTTCATATCCCTCTAAACCTGTCCTATCCATGTACCTGCCCAAATGTTTCTTAAAAGTCACAATACTATCTGCCTCAACTACCTCTTCTGGCAACTCGTTCCATACACCCGCCACCCTCTGTGTGAAAAGGTAACTCAGGAGGAAAGCTCCAGTCACCATAAAGACTGTTAAGACATGGCCTGAAGGAGCTTCCTCGCAGCTGCAGGATTGCTTCGAAAGGACCAACTGGGATATTTTTGAGGATCATGACTTGGAGGAGTACACATCAACTGTACTTTGCTACATCAAAAACTGTGTTGACAATGTCACCGTCGACAAACGCATCCGGTTGTATCCCAATCAAAAACCCTGGATGACAAAGGATGTCAGGTCTCTCCTCAAGGACCGTAACACTGCCTTCAGGTCTAGTGATAGAGCTCTATACAGTGCTGCTAGAACCAACCTGAAGAGAGGCATCAAGGATGCCAAAGCGTCCTACAAGAGGAAGATTGAGGACCACTTTTCCAACAATGACCCACGGCGGGTGTGGCAAGGCATCCAGCACATCACCAACTACAAGACCAGCAACCGCACGACTGCCGACGGCGACGCCTCGCTGGCAGAGGAACTTAACTGTTTCTTTGCTCGTTTCGAGATGAAAGCTACAGTGGCAGACATAACACCCTCTCCAGCACCTGACAGCAACACCTTCACTGTGCAGGAGTATGATGTTAAGCGCGTGCTCAGAGCAGTGAATCCCAGGAAAGCTGCAGGCCCCGATGGTGTGACGGGCAGAGTGCTGAGGGAATGTGCAGACCAATTATCTGAGGTCTTCACAAAAATCTTCAACCTGTCCCTTTTAAAATCCACCATCCCTCCCTGCCTGAAGTCCGCCACAATCATCCCACTGCCGAAAAAGTCTGTCATCAGCGGCCTTAACGACTACCGTCCGGTAGCACTCACACCGGTCATCACAAAGTGCTTCGAGAGACTGGTCCTGCAGCACATCAAAGCCAGCCTCCCACCCACCTTCGACCCACACCAGTTTGCCTACAGAGCAAATAGGTCTACAGGGGATGCCATCGACACTGCTCTTCACACTGCACTGACCCACCTTGAACACCAGGGGAGCTATGTGAGGATGCTCTTCCTCGACTTCAGCTCTGCCTTTAACACGGTCATCCCGAGCAGACTGGTCACCAAACTTTCCGACCTTGGATTTTCCCAAACCATCTGCCAATGGATCAAGGACTTCCTGACCAACCGCCCCCAGACCGTCAAAATAGGCCCTCACCTCTCCTCCACCATTACACTGAGCACCGGCTCACCACAGGGCTGTGTGTTGAGCCCCATCCTTTACTCCCTCTACACTCACGACTGCGCCCCCACCCATCCCACCAACACCATCATCAAGTTCGCGGATGACACGACTGTGGTTGGACTCATCTCAGAAGGAGATGAGACAGCCTATAGGGATGAAATCCAAAGGCTGGCAGCATGGTGTTCAGTGAACAATCTGGTCCTGAACTCCTCCAAAACAAAGGAACTTATAATTGACTTTAGAAAAACCAGTGGAGATTACGACCCACTCTACATCAATGGGGTCTGTGTGGAAAGGGTACCAGCTTTCAGGTTCCTGGGTACGCACATCGCAGAGGATCTTACCTTGTCTACCAACACCATCACCACAGTAAAGAAGGCACAGCAGAGACTCCACTTCCTGAGGATCCTCAGGAAAACCAACCTGCAGGAGAAGCTCATGTTGTCCTTCTATCGCTGCTCCATCGAGAGTGTGCTGGCATACTGTATAACCACATGGTATGCCAGCTGCTCAGAAAAGGACAGGAAGGCCCTTCAGAGGGTCATCACGACGGCCCAGAAGATCATCGGCTGCTCACTGCCCTCCCTGGAGCACCTGTTCAGACTACGCTGCCTCAGTAGAGCAGGCAAAATAATAAAAGATCCATCCCACCCCGGCCACCGTCTGTTTGTTCATCTGCCCTCTGGTCAACGTTTCAGGTCGATCAAATCCCGAACAAACAGACTTAAGAACAGTTTTTACCCCAGGGCCATACGAGAACTGAACTCTACCTTTGCACTAGGCAACACCGTTAAAAAATCTTGTACTTAATATAATTGTATTTAATTGTATTTATGTATTTATTTGTTTTTGCATTTATTGCATATATGTTTGTACGCACCGTCAGGATTGGCTATTTTTTAATTTCGTTGTACTCGTTGCAATGACAATAAATGAATATTATTATTATTATTATTATTATTATTCCTATTAAATCTTTCCTCCTTCACCATAAACCTATGGTTCTTGAATCCCCTGGTTCTTGAATCCCCTATGGGCAAGAAACTTTGTGTGTCTACCCGATCAATTCCTCACACGATTTTGTACACTTCTATAAGACCATCCCTCATTCTTCTGCACTCCAAGGAATCGAGACCTAGCCTGCTTAACCTCTCCCTATAGGTCAGGTCCTCGAGTCCTGGCAACACCCTTGTAAATCTTCTCTGCACCCTTTCCAGCTTCACAACTTTTTTCCTATAACATGGTGCCCAAAACTGAACACAATACTCTAAATGCAGCCTCACCAATGTCTTATATAACTGCAACATGACCTCCCAACCTCAATACACTGACTGATGAAGTTCAATGTATGAAAAGCCTTTTTGACCACCCAATCTACCTGTGGTGTCACTTTCAAGGAACTATGTACCTGCACTCCAAGATCCCTCTATTCTACAACACTCCCCAGAGCCCTACCATTCGAGGGTGTAGGTCCTGCCCATGTTAGTCTTCCCAAATGCAACACCTCACATTTCTCTGTATTAAATTCCATCAACCATTCCTCAGCCCATGTGCCCAACAATCAAGATCCTGCTGCAATTTTTGACATTTCTTCAAGGAGATCTGATAAAAATGAAGCCAATAGGAATTAAAAGAAATCTCTCCACTACATACTACATACTACAATTATATAAGCCCCTTGTGTAACTGAACCTGGAATATTATATACAACTCTAGCTTCGCTATCTAAGGTAGTATGTAATCATCATAGAGGGAGCTCATCAAAGGTTTACCAGATTAATTCCTGGAAGGAATAAATTCACCTGGGCATCCCAAGAAAAGAGATTAAGCAGATTGGATCAATGCTGTCTTGAGATCAGAAGGATGAGAGGTGATCTCACTGACAAATATATAATTCTTATAGGACTTGATTTATTGATGTGTTCCGAGAAAATATTTCATTAAATTAAATTGTGTAAATCGATAAGGTTGGACAAATCATAGAGTGGGTAGTTCAATTTAGTGTATTCTCTGCTCAGAGAGTGGTGCAGTATTCATTATTATGGAGTATAGCTTCATGAATTAAAGACACACAGTCCTCTGCTCCAGAGAATAATATTGTAATAGTGAAAATTCATCAACTAAACATCTGTAAATTGAAGAAATACTTAGAGAAACACTGGGAAAGATGAACAGAAAATTTAGAAGAATAATAGCAGAAATGAAAATGGGTGAGGGATCAAAATACAACCAATTCTTTTCTGAGGTAAACTTTAGAGACAATTCATATCACTGAAGGATAAATGGTTTATTTTCTCTTGAAAGTGGTGATTTGATGGAGGTTTTAAAAACTATGAAGCATTTTAACAGTGGATACAGATAAACAGTTTCCATTTCTTGGAAGGAATATAATTAGAAGCTATCAATATGAAATATGAAGCAATCAATAAGAAATAGTCACCAAAAAAATAATAGAACACATAGAATAAAGCAGAGTACAGCACATGAACAGGCCCTTTGGCCCAGGATGTCTGTGTCAAATATGATCCCTAATTAAACTAATCCCTTCAACCTGCACATGATCCATATTCCTCCATTCTCTCCATAGTCCTGTCCTATCTAAAAGCATCATAAACACTTCTATCTCATCTGCTACCACAACACCTCTGGCAGCATATTCCATGCACTTAAAACAGTCTGTAATAAAAACCTTGCCCCGCACATCTCCTTTAATCTTTCCCCCTCTGGTCTTACTATGCCCTCTAGAATGTAACAGTGCTACCTTGGGAAATAGGTTCCGATTGTCTATCCTGTCTATGCCGCTCATCATTTTATAAACGTCTAATAGGTCTCCTCCCAGCCTCTGATGTTTCGAGGAAACAATCTAGGTTTGTCCAACTTCTCCTTATGGTTAATCCAGAGAGCATCTTGGAAAACATCTGCTCACCCTCTCCAATGCCTTTATATCCTTTCAGTAATAGGGAGACCAGAACTGCAATACTCCAAATGTAGCCTACTCAAAGTTTTATAAAGCTGCAATATGACTTCCTAACTCTTATGCTCAATGCCTCGACCAATGGAGGCAAGCACACCATACAACTTTTTAATCTCTTTATCTACTTGTGTTGTGGCCTTTAGACAGCTATGGATTTAGATCTCTCTGTACATCAATGGCGTTAAGAGTCTTGTCATTAGCTATATACATTCCCCTAACATTTGATCTCCCAAAGTGCAAAACCTCATAAATGCTCAGATTTAACTCAAACTGCTATTGTTCCACCTATATCTGGAACCAAGTTATATCCTGCTGTATCCTTTGACACCTTCCTCACTGTTGGCAACTCCACCAATTCTTGAGTAATCTGCAAACTTATTTACCAACCCATCCACATTTTCAGCCAAGTCAATTATATATCACAAACAGCAGAAGGTACAGTATTGATCCGTGTCAACACCACTAGGCACAGACCTCCAGCCAGACACTATACAACCCTATCCTCTGTCTTCTATGGGGAGGTAACTCTGAATTCAAACTTCAGTCATCATGGCTCCCGTAGAATTCAATCGTCTGGATCAGCCTACTGTGGGGGACCTTTTCAAATGCCTTACTAAAGTTCATATAGACAGTCACTGCCCTGTCCTCATCAGCTACCTTCATCATCTCCACAAAAACCTAAATCATGTTGGTAAGACATGACTTGCCCCCAAAAAGCCTTGCTGAGTGGCCCTAATTAACCAATTACCTTCTAAAAGTGAGTAAATCATAACCTTAAGAATCTCTCCAATAGCTTTCCTACACTGACTTGAGACTCACCAGCCTACAATTCCCTAGAATCTCTCTATCATTGTCACTACATACCATTTTTCATCCATAATATCTCCATGCTGAAAATACGTGAAGTGCATTCATGAGTTCACTGAGAATATGAACGTCCCTGGACCCAAAAATAAATATTAAGATGTATATTACCCGGGGCCATCCTAACCAAATAAAATGTGTCATATTATTGAGCCGAACGTTTACGGGTCATAATTTCAACAAGATGAAAGTCAATGGAGTTGATTAATAACAAATTAATATTGAATAGTTTGGGAATCTCAATTCCTGATCATCAAAATATTCTTGATATTCAAGATTTCACTGTCCATTGATTGTTTAGTGTATTTTTAAACCGTGCTCGTTTTAAAATATCAGAGGTAGCCTAAAAGGAAAAATAAATTGAACAGCACTTCATAATTTTGGCTGTTGGCCAACCAACTGTTTAAATCTCCTCAACTGTTGCAGAGAAAACGAAGACCTTTTAATGAACCAAGTGTGCACCTGGTGGCAAGTACACATAAAGCAAGTGTGAACTTTGTCCCTTTCTGTGCTTAGTGACAAATTAAAGCTTTCAAAATTAATTTAGAGTTAAATGTAAGATGGTGCTCTCAGCTCTTGTCAGCTGCTAAATAACAATTTACTAAGAATTAACACAGCTGAGCACTGCTCTGCTCGAAGCTCCAGCTTTTGATTTGACAGCTACCCTGCAAGACATTATCAGACTATTATCATTACATGTAGTGATCATTTGTTTATTAGGAACATTTGGGACGTCCAAATCGATGACCATAACTTGATTCCAATCTGACACACGATGAAAATTCCCAGAAATCTGACATATACACATGAAGAATGAAGATCTGTCATAATGACCTATAAATCTGGCTGCACAACAGGCTTTTTTAGCAACTGAAATCATCCGAGGAGAAAAACGGTATGCAGTCAACATATTCACAGTAATGGTAGTTCATCATTGACCATGGCAAGTGTCAAAAATTAGCATTTAATATTCACAAATGAGAAGATATTCTCCAAGTTCTAAGCTAGTGGTTCTTTATATTTCATAGTTCTGCTGTGTTTGAGAGTTGAATGTTCCCCAGATAAGTAATGCAATAATCTGTACTAATTAAGACCATGTTCTACCGCTCACAAATCACAACTTCACCACCTGGATCCTATTGGCATTAAATTAACGTCCAAATTATCTCAATTAATGTTTCAATTTTTAACCCCTTTCCTTATTTATCTCAAATAATTACCCACATCTATCTGCCCTGGTTCTGTATATGCCCCCATACAAGGACTCTGCTCTCCTTTACACTTCCCACCACAATCCCATTTATTCCCACTCCTTTCTGTACCCACCTATCTGGTGCAAAAAGATTAAACGGGGCAGAATTTGTTAGATGTATCCAAGAAGGTTTCCTAAAACAGTATGTGGACAGTCTTTTCCACATCCACTCTATCTATGCCTTTCATTATTCTGTAAGTTTAAATGAGGTCCCCCCTTAAACTTCTAAACTCCAGTGAGTAGAGGCTCAGTGCTATCAAGCACTCATCATATGCTATGCTAAATTCACCAATAACACCACTGTGGTTTGCCTTATCATGATTGGTGAAGTGTCAGTGTAAAGGAGAGACAACACCTGGCTGAGTGGTGCTGCAACAACAACTTCTCACTTGATGTTAATTGAAACATGGAACTAATCATTGACTTCAGAAAGAGGATGTCCAGAGATAGATATATTGTAGAAAGTATCCTAACTGTTTGCATCGTGGCCTGTTATGGTAATTCTAACAGATAGGAACACATGAGGCCGCAAGAGGAAATGCAAAGCCTAATGCAAAGCCTATAGGCCTAATGCTGACCAATGAGATTAAGGTTGTCAATTCAACTCAGTCCATTTTGGGCACAGCATACCCCACCATCAGAAGCATCCAAATGAGGCACTGCCTCAAGAAGGTGGCATTTATCTTCAAAGATAACCACTTTCCAAGCCATACCATTAGGCAAGAGGTACAGAAAACTGAAGTCTCACACCACCGGGTTCAGGAACAGCTACTTTCCTGCAACTATCACTTACTGAAGCGACAGGCACAATCCTAATCCAACCTCAGCAAAGGAACACTACAGACCCCATCTACACAACCATGAACTTCATTTTTCTTATTGTGTTTTGCATTAACCTCTTGCTTATTTGCATGGCTGTTCTCTTTTTTTATTGTCTTGCTGAATTTATGTATAATTTATGTTTTTGTGTATTGTCTGAGTCTAGGTGTCTATGGTGCTGCAACAAGCAAGATTTTTGGTATACCTCTCCATATTACAATAACCTCAACTCGACCTGGCTTGGCTATAGTTTCTTGAGTTTAGAAGAATTACAAGAATTTTTATGGGGGAGTTTTAGCAAGCTCTTTCTGGAGTCGATGTTGCCCCCCTGCTGTTGTGTACATAACAAAGGTAATTGTTTCAAAATAAGGGGTCAGCCAGTCAGGACAAAGATGAGAAGAAACTTCTTTATTGACAAGGAAGTGAATCTTTTGAATTCCTGACCCATGAAGGCTGTGGAGATTCAGACACCGTATAAATTCAAGACATAGAATGATAAATAATAAAGAATCAAGGCATAGGAGGTTAGTCCAGAAAAGTGACACGGAGATAGAATATTAGTATGATCTTATTGCTTGGCAGGACAGACATGATGAATTGAATAGCCTTCCCCTTTCATCTATTTCTTGTTTGGTTCTTATGTTCACAAAAAAGCTAATCAAATCCTCACTGGCTAACTTTAACCATTATCCATGTGACTGTGTAGGTTTTCAACTTCCGTTCATTATCCCAAAAGCATGCAAGTTGGTAGGTTAATTGGGCATTGTGAATTGCTCTGAGTATATATAGTTAGCAGGAGAATTGCATGAGGAGGATGGAAATGCAGGAGAAAAAAAAAAAGAGATTAGTATAGATATGTGCTTGATGAACAGACCATGGGCGGAAGAGCCAATTTCTGTGCTGCCTGACTCCATGAATCTGCCTCTACTTGCACTAGCAGGTAACATGGCTCCTCACTGCTCCAATTCAAACACAATCTCTGATAAGGAATCATCAATGACTTAGACGAAGGGATTAAAAGTACCATTAGCAAATTTGCAGATGATACTAAGTTGGGGGGTAGTGTGAATTGTGAGGAAGATGCAATAAGGCTGCAGGGTGACCTGGACAGGTTGTGTGAGTGGGCGGATACATGGCAGATGCAGTTTAATGTAGATAAGTGTGAGGTTATTCACTTTGGAAGTAAGAATAGAAAGGCAGATTATTATCTGAATGGTGTCAAGTTAGGAGGAGGGGGAGTTCAACGAGATCTGGGTGTCCTAGTGCATCAGTCAATGAAAGGAAGCATGCAGGTTCAGCAGGCAGTGAAGAAAGCCAATGGAATGTTGGCCTTCGTAACAAGAGGAGTTGAGTATAGGAGCAAAGAGGTCCTTCTACAGTTGTACCGGGCCCTGGTGAGACCGCACCTGGAGTACTGTGTGCAGTTTTGGTCTCCAAATTTGAGGAAGGATATTCTTGCTATGGAGGGCGTGCAGCGTAGGTTCACTAGATTAATTCCCGGAATGGCGGGACTGTCGTATGTTGAAAGGCTGGAGCGATTGGGCTTGTATACACTGGAATTTAGAAGGATGAGGGGGGATCTTATTGAAACATATAAGATAATTAGGGGATTGGACACATTAGAGGCAGATAACATGTTCCCAATGTTGGGGGAGTCCAGAACAAGGGGCCACAGTTTGAGAATAAGGGGTAGGCCATTTAGAACGGAGATGAGGAAGAACTTTTTCAGTCAGAGGGTGGTGAAGGTGTGGAATTCTCTGCCTCAGAAGGCAGTGGAGGCCAGTTCGTTGGATGCTTTCAAGAGAGAGCTGGATAGAGCTCTTAAGGATAGCGGAGTGAGGGGGTATGGGGAGAAGGCAGGAACGGGGTACTGATTGATAGTGATCAGCCATGATCGCATTGAATGGCGGTGCTGGCTCGAAGGGCTGAATGGCCTACTCCTGCACCTATTGTCTATTGTCTATTGTCTATCATGTTCTCCCTGTGACTGCATGGACACCCCTCAGATGCTTCAATTTGACCCCATATCACAAAATATGCATATATTGATGATGCTTATAAGCTATCATCACTGCTGATGATGCATATAAGCTATCATCACTGCTGGACGACTCCTCCCACCCCATGCAGGACACTGTCACTGCACTGAGCAGCTCCTTCAGTGACAGACTTCTTTACCCCAAGTGTGTGAAGGAGAGATATCGAAGGTCCTTCCTTCCTGCTGCCTTCAGACTGCACAATCAGCACTGCTCCAAGCAGACCAGTAAATAAAGTAAATAAAGATAATTACTGCTATTTTAATTTTTTAATGAATGCTTATTTATTTTTGCTATCCACTTTGTTGCTGTAACCCTGCAAATTTCCCCGTTGTGGGACGAATAAAGTACTTATTATTATTATTATTAAAGGTGCTCGATAATTCAGGCATGGGTTATTAAGTAGCAAATAATATTCATGCCAGGCCGTGATGATTTTCAACAAGAGTGCTTTCCCATTGATGAATCCCCCACCATCAATATCTGAGGAGCCTCCACTTTTAAGAAACTCATCTGAATATTTTTTTACACTTCAGAGCATTTTTACCATCTATAAGGAGAAATTGAATAAACTGGGTTTTATTATCACTGGAATTTTGGAGGCTCGAGGGTGACCATGTGGAGATTTATAAAATGACGTGGGGGAAAAGACAGGCTAGATAGTCAAGAGTCTATTTCCCAGAGCAAGGGAGTCTAGAAATAGAGACTGCAGGTTTAAGGTGTGAAGGGAGAAATTTAAACGAGATCTGAGGGGTACAATTTTCACACGGAGAGTGGTGAATATCTGGATCGCGCTGCCAGAGCAAGTGGTGGAGCCAGGTACAATTACAACATTTAAAATGTATTTAGGCAGTACTTAGATAGGAAATGCAAAGCCTAATGCAGAGCCTACAGACAATGCCGGCTAATGAGATTAATGTAAATCGACATCATGGTCAGCATGGATGAGGTGGGTAGACAGACCTGTTTCTGTGTTGTAAAATTAAGGTCTCACATCAACAACCAGAATTAGTTCACTCATGTGAATGCATAGCATATCAATTGATATATGTATATATCCACTCTTCCATGTAAATTTCTGTTGCTGTGTCTTTCATTAATCATATTCAAGACAGTCAAGTTGTATTTACTTAAATAGGGAATATATATCTGTATGTGGTTGGAGTACCAATTACCAGTTAATGTTGATTCTTCTAATTCAAAATAGTTTAATATCAAATGTTTCAGAAAGTTATTACAGATTTAAAAAGCCAATCACATTATCTAAGCAGCTGTCAACATCAATTGCAGTGTATCTTTATTTAACTTCAATGACTACCTCCAAAAAAATAGTTCTCTTGCTGAAGTAATGAAATCGAATGTATTACTGCCAACTTCTCAGACAAATCCACTATTTCTTTTTTGTCATCTTGGCCACTACAAGTTTCCAATATAAATTGCAATTGAATTCAGTCAAAACTTCCACCACCATTCAAAGCTACTGCTATAATTAAAATCCATTCCAGGAATTAAGATTGTCTTTCACACAAAAATGACTTGTTGACATCTTTGTTTCTTTTGCATCACATCAAAATTAATCAACCGTTTATTTTTATACTTTATTTGAAAATAATTGTCAAGCAATTACTCAGCAACAAATCAATTTCTAACTGAAGCGAGCAGCTGAAGTTCCAAAGATTAAGCTGATCATCATTCATAATGTCAAAGCTAGCAGCATGAAGAAAGTAGAGTTAATAGTATTTCAAACAACTCATTAGTTCAATAAATTTGAACAATTGTAAGGGCAACATGTTATCTAAAGTTGTTATTTAGAATTTTAAGATTTGACTTAACTCATAATTCAGTTTAGTTTATTGCCACATGTACCGAGGTACGGTGAAAAGCTTTGGTAGCGTGCTAACCAGTCAGCAGAAAGACAATACATGGTTATAATCGATCCATTTACAGACACATGATAAGGGAAGAATATTTAGTCCACGGTAAAGCCAGCAAAGTCCGATCAAGGATAGTCCCAGGGACATCAATGAGGTAGATAGTAATTCAGTACTGCTCTCTGGTTGTGGTAGGGTGATTCAGTTGCCTGATAACAGCTGGGAAGAAACTGTCCCCGAATCTGGTGGTGCGCGTTTTCACACTTCTATACCTTTTGCCTGATGGGAGAGGGAAGAAGAAGGAGTGGCCAGTGTGTGACTCGTCCTTGATTATGCTGCTGGCCTTGCCGAGGCAGCGTGAGGTATAAATGGAGTCAATAGAATGGAGGTTGGTTTATGTGATGGTCTGGGCTGTGTCCACAATTCGCTGCAATTTTTTGCGGTCTTGGATGGAGCTGCTCCCAAGCCAAGCTGTAACACATCCTGATAAAATGCTTTCTATGGTGCATCTGTAGAAGCTGGTGAGAGTTGTAGGGGACATGCCAAACTTCCTAAGTCTTCTAAGGAAGTCTTGATTCACTTGTCAGGAACTGATAAGATGAATACATTGTTGGTTTGAAACATGCTTGTTTAAAAAAAAATTAGCACACAATAATATTGGGCTGAGAGCAAAACATGTAGTATACCAGATTCCATCCATTTTCCAACAGCAAAGTATAAAGTATAAAGATAAGTATAAAGAACTTTATTTGTCATTCGGTACCGAGATACCGAACGAAATTACATTTCCAGCAGTTACAAAACACAACAAAAAAAGAAAAGAACACAAGACACACGACCCCAACACAAACATCCATCACAGTGACTCCAAACACCCCCTCACTGTGATGGAGGCAACAAAACTTCCCCTCTCTTCCCCCACGCCCACGGACAAACAGCTCGACCCCTACCGAGTCGACCGACCCGCACAGCCCCCGCAAGGAGATGGAAGTCCCCGCGGCCGAGCCGCACCGGGCGCTGAAATGTCCCGCGGCCGTACCGGGCGATGGAAGGCCCCGCGGCCGAGCCGCACCGGGCGCTGAGACGTCCCGCGGCCGAGCCGCACCGGCGATGTTAAGTCCAGTGGCTGAGCCGCGCCGGTCGATGGAAGGCCCCGCAGCCTAGCCGCACCGAGCGTTGAACCGTCCCGCGGCCGAGCCGCGCCGGGCGCTGAAATGTCCCGCGGCCGTACCGGGCGATGGAAGGCCCCGCGGCCGAGCCGCACCGGGCGCTGAGACGTCCCGCGGCCGTACCGGGCAATGGAAGGCCCCGCGGCCGAGCCGCACCGGGCGCTGAGACGTCCCGCGGCCGAGCCGCACTGGCGATGTTAAGTCCAGTGGCTGAGCCGCGCCGGTCGATGGAAGGCCCCGCAGCCTAGCCGCACCGAGCGTTGAACCGTCCCGCGGCCGAGCCGCGCCGGGCGATGGAAGGCCCCGCGGCCGAGCCGCACCGGGCACTGTTAAGTCCAGCGGCCAAGCCGCGCCGGCGATGTTAAGTCCAGCGGCCGAGCCGCGCCGGGCGATGGAAGGCCCCACGGGCAATGGAAGGCCCCGCGGCCGAGCCGCGCCCCGAGGAAGAGACCTAAAAAAGAAAGGTTTCCCCCACACCCCCCCACCCCACCCCACACCCCCACACCCCACCCCACCCCCCCACACATACACAACCATAAACAGAAACAAAAACCATCCCAACACCAACACACAAACAAAGAAAGGAAAAAAGACAAACAGACTGCCAGCGAGCCGCAGCCGTTAGGCGCAGCACTGAAATAATAATAATATGTTAACAATATTCAGATTTATTGTAGAGAATTTTGTTGTAGGAAATCTGAAGCAAAATGGATGTGCTACCTACTAAATGAAAGGTCAGAACTTAAGATTTTCTAGCATATTAGAAGGTCATTCGACCAATTCACCCGGGCAGTTGGACCATCACCATCCCATTTCACTGCTCTTCATTCTTAGCCTTCTATTTAATGCCTTTAAAAGTGAAATTATGATTGCTGCCTCACAAGAATTTTGAGACAAAGCATACTCTTTTCTTGTAATAAATATAATATGTGAAATAAATGCTTCTAACTTCCACTTCCATTAAAATGGCACAAATGTTTATTGTACAATTTTGCTTTGATTTTTTTTCCCAGGAATTAATATTAAATAACAAATATTTTAAATTTCAATGCTCTCCATACAAATTAAAAACAGAATCATGTTTGTTCCTCCAGCATTTTGTGTCTATCATGTTTGCCTTCTCTCATTGCTTATTCCAGCTGTATTTCTGCCTATGGAATTCATGGGGTCAGTTTTAACTCCTCTTACCTTATGGGTACTAGGTTTAAAGATTGTGGTGAGGAGAGGTGGCAGGGGGAAGGGGCAGCATAATTGATGAGCAACTACAGAGGAAACAGAAATCATGCCAGATTTGAGAGGGTGATTCACAATGGGATGTGCTGGTCACATTGCCAGTGGTGTGATTCAGCCCAGAAATGTTTCTGATCATTGACACAAAATGCTGAAGTAACTCAGCGGGACAGGCAGCCTCTCTGGATAGAAGGAATGGGTAATGTTTCGGGTCAAGACCCTTCTACAGTCTGTTCTATCCAGAGATGCTGCCTGCCCGTTGAGTTACTCCAGCATTTTCAGTCTATCTTCGGTGTAAACCAGTATCTGTAGTTTCTTCCTATAGAATGTTTCTGATCGTGTTTTGCTTTGTAAGCAAGTAAACTTCAAACATAGTACTGAGGAAAAAGAAAACACTATTCATAAATTTTCAATATTTTTACTCTTCCTCAAATAAGTCTGTGAAAGGACCAAATCTCCCATGTGCACCAATGTACCAATGTTCAGTACAACCCATACCTAATTGGGCCTGCATGTGGCTCCAGGCCCAGACCCATGTAGCTCAGTCCTCTGAAATGGTCTACCCGATTTCTGAGCACATTTCCGAGCTACATCTGAGCACAATATGATTAAAACTGAACAGAACTCCTGACATCAATCACAAAACTTGGCATTTGCCTTGATTCTCCAAGTAATAGTACATTGCAAAGTTCTCCTTACAAGTGTCAAGCGGCAAGAAGGAAAATATTAAGCGATGTCTTCCTTAATACAATACTTGCTTGTATTGTGCTGCAATAGGCTGATATAGTCATCTAAATGAAGTCACACTTTTCAGCAAATTTCCCAAATTCAGGGAAGCATTGAGTAGCAAGAACACAATGTGTACTCTGGATGCCGATCACCAAGATTGACTCAGTAGCAACAAAACAGGCTGAGTTCTAAAGGACATAGCTGCTAGAATGAGTCTATGACAGGTGATAAAAGAACCTATACAAATGCTAAATCTATTTGACCTCAACCTCACCAATCTACCTGTTAAAGATTTATTTTCCCATAATAGCATTGGTACGGTGACACAATGCTGAACACTAGTAGAGTTTTTGTCTCCCAGCTTGAGTGGTACATGTTTGATCCTGACCTCTGGCACAATCTGTAGGGAGTTGTATGCTCTCCCTGTGGCCACATGAGTTTCCACCAGGTGCTCCTGTTTTTTGCCACAACCAAAGACATTTGGGTTGATGGGTCAATTAACCATTGCAAATTGCCCTAAGTGTGTAAGTAAGTTACAGAATCTCAAGAGAGTTAACGAGAATGTGAGGAAACTAAAACGGGATTAGTAGAGGCACAAGAGAATTCAGATGCTGAAATTTACAACAAAAACAGGGGGGTAGCTGGAGAAACTTAGCAGGCCATTCAGCATATATGGAGAGAAATGGACAGTTAAAGTTTCGGGTTAAGACCCTTCATCAAGACTGGGGGATTAGTGTAAATGAGACCCTAATGATCATCCTGGGTATGCTTATGAGACAATACAGCAAAGAGAAGTCAAAGTCCTGCCTTCACACTTAAGAAATGTTCTATGTTGTGTGGGACATCTTGTTAAATGTGATATATTAGGAATACGTGTGGTAGCTCAGCATTTGGCCATAGAATTGTATTTCACTGCAACCTATGGGCTATGAACATGTGCTATGGCTGTGGGCTGTGAAGAGTTCACAAACCTCTTTAGTGATTTATTGCAAATTTTCCAGTGATTGTAATAGAAAATAGAAAAAATAAGTGTAGGAGTAGGCCATTCGGCTCTTCGAGCCAGCACCACCATTCAATATGATCATGGCTGATCATCTAAAACCAATACCCCAATCGTGCTTTTCCCCCATATCCCTTGATTCCTTTAGCCCTAAGAACTCTCTCTTGAAACCATCCAGTGAATTGGCCTCCACTACCTTCTGTGGCAGAGAATTCCACAGATTCACAACTCTCTAGGTGAAGTTTTTCCTCATCTCAGTCCTAAATGGCCTACCCCTTGTTCTTAAACTGTGATCCCTGGTTCTGGACGCCCCCAACATTGGGAACTTTTTCCTGCAACTAGCCTGTCCAATCCTTTAAGAATTTTATATGTTTCTATAAGATCCCCTCTCATCCTTTGAAACTCCAGTGAATACAAGCCCAGTCGACCCATTCTTTCATCATATGTCAGTCCTGCAATCCCAGGAATTAACCTGGTGAACCTAGGCTGCACTCCCTCAATAGCAATAATGTCCTTCCTCAAATTAGGAGACCACAATTGCACACAAGACTCCAGGTGCAGTCTCACCAGTGCTCTGTACAACTGCAGCAGAAGCTCCTTGCTCTTAAACTCAAATCCTCTCGCAATGGCCAACATGCCATTAGCTTTCTTCACTGCCCGCTGTACCTGCACGCTTACATTCAGTGACTGATGTACAAGCACACCCAGATCTCGTTGCACCTCCCCTTTTCCTAATCTGACACCATTCAGATAATAATCTGCCTTCCTGTCTTTGCCACCAAAGTGGATAACCTCACATTTATCCACATTATACTGCATCTGCCATGCACCTGCCCGCTCACCCAACCTATCCAAGTCACCCTGCAGCCTCATAGCATCCTCCTCGCAGCTCACACTGCCAGCACCGAGCTTTGCAGCTGCCCACTAGTCACTGCCTGCCAATCTAAAATGGACCAGTTAATTCCTACTCTTTGCTTCCTGTCTGCCAACCAGTTCTCCATCCATGTCAATACTCTACCCCCAATACCATGTGCTCTAATTTTGCACACTAATTTCTGGTGTGGGATCTTGTCAAAGGCTTTTTGAAAGTCCAGATACACCACATCCACTGGCTCTCCCTTATCCATTCTACTTGTTACAGCCTTAAAATTTCCAGAAGATTAGTCAAGCATGATTTCCCCTTCATAAATCCATGCTGACTTCGACCGATCCTGTCACTGCTTTTCAAATGCGCTGCTATAACATCTTTAACAATCGATTCAAGCAACTTCCCCAGTACCGATGTATGGCTAATTGGTCTATAATTCCCTGTTTTCTCTCTCCCTCCTTTCTTCATAATCTATGAATTTTGAATGAAACAATGACAATATGTTTTAAGGTAACTCATTGCCTCTCACTTTTAGATCTATGGATCAGCATTAGGAATCTCCAGACTTGAAATATACTGATCATACAACTGGAAACATTTCAATAGCACGAGAAGATATTATCAAATAGGATACTCTGAAACCCCGTGGAAAATGGCTATTATGTAATGAATATATATTCCAATTTGTGTTCAGCCAATTCATATCAGATAGAATTTATTCTGCAAGGATAGACTTAGCATATCATTTTTGAATTTATTTTAAAGACATGCATTAGAAGAGTCAGACCAACCAAGCCCAAGCATGACAATAAGTTTTGAAAGTTTAATGTATGAACAAAATAACTTGTAAATGAAACTATCAAATCAAGTTTAACGAACTTCCAAATTATTACAAAAGTACCACAATCTCTGACTATCCCCATCACAGGGGACAGACAGACTCGTGACTGATGTGCACTGTACACCCACTGATTACCACAGATATCTGGACACTGCCCTGCCTTTGGCAAAGATGCCATCCGCTATTTTTAATTTTTCTGTCTCCGCCGTACCTGTTCCCAAGGTAAGGGTTTCCATTCTAGGACAACTGAGATATCCTCAGTCTTTAGAAAATATGGTTTCCTGCCAGCTGACATAGATGGATCCCTCTCCTGCGTTCCCTGTGTCCTGTAATTCTGCTTTCACAACCCCTTCCCCAACACAGACCAAGGATAGAGTTCCCCTTGAACTTACCTTTCACCCCACCAGCCTCTGCATTCTCTGACGTTTCCACAACCTTCAACATGATCCCACTACCAGTCACATCTTCCCTTCCCCACCCCTTTCCAGTTTTCACAGGGATCACTCTGTCTGCAACTCCTTATTCAATTCATCCCTTCCCACACAAACAATGTCCAGCCCAGGTACTTTTCCCCGCAACTGCTGGAGATGTAACACCTTCCCTGTACCTCCTCCCACACATCCATCCAGGGACACCAGCATTTCTTCTAGGGGAGACAGGGATTCACTTGCACCTCCTCCAATCTCATCCACACATTCAGTGCTCTTGATGTGGACTTTGTGAGACTAGTATAGATGAGGCAACCGTTTTGTTAAGGCCTGCTGAATCTTTCAGTTGTTAACCATTTTAACTCCTCTTGCTATTCCCATACTGACCTTTCTGTCCTGGGACTCCTCCATTGCCAGAGTGAGTCCACACAACACATATTCTGCTTGGGTAGCTTACAAGCCAACAGATATGAACATTGAATTCACATGTCTTAGGTAAACAACCACACACCCCCATTTCCCCCCCTCTCATCCTCATCTGGATGCACACCCATTTCCATCTTTCCCCTTCCCCTGTCCCTGTCCCCTTCCACCTATATTCCTTCCTCTAGCTTCACATTTCACACCTCATCTATCCTTAACACATATTTCATCTTTTTACCTCAGGCCTTTGTCCAACCATCTGCCAATCAAAAATCCACCTGACCTTAATCCACCTATCACTTGCAAGGTTTTGCCCTGCCCCAACCTCTTTTCCAACTCCCCCTGCCCCCCCCCCCCCTCACCACGATCAATCTGAAGAAGGGTCCCAACCTGAAACATCACCTATCCATGTTCTCTAGAGATACTTCCTGACCTGCTGTTTCTTGTGAGCACAAAGGTTTTTACTGGTGTGAATTACAGACAACCTCCACCTCCACACTGTGCCACTGTATCAACTAAAATGAAGCCCATTCTGACACAATCAAGAGAACACATTTATTTTTCCAGTATATTTATCATGAAACTAATCAGAGATGTTCAATCTATCTCACCAGTCAAGTTTGATCAATTTCTCATGTCACCAAACAAACAAAGGTCACCATCTGGTGATAAGTACCAGGTAAGTGTCTCTCAATTGAATCTAGGTTGAAAATTATAGTTTCTGCATTATCATTGACTATCACAGTGAGGTACCAGTGCCTACAGGAGTTTTATTGTGATTAAACCAGGTTGTGCCTCCAATGTATCTACTGGACGTGGCATAATGACATTGATTTAACTGGGGTGGAATAGCGGGAATAGCGTGGCCATTCATTTGTTCAGAGTTACACAGCCTGCCCTGTTTTAAATGATCCTCCTCACATTTCTTTAGTGAAAAAGGCAGAGATTCCACAATTAAAATCAGCCCAAGATGGTTCTGTAGAAAATTGTATTCCTGTCTCAAATATAAATCAAATTTTATTCTTTCATCAATTTGAAGATTTTGATTTATGACACTGGTTAGTTGGAAGGACACCAAACATTTTAGTTTCTCTTTGGTGTTCAGGGTATGGTGACACTTCCCAGAAAATCTTACCATTTGCAAGAGCCATCAAAACCCAGACATCAAATATAATTCCATCAGCCCGAGCCATTTCACAGTAAACTTAATGAGTGTTTCCAGACCAGCTTCTTTTTAACAAAAATATGAAATGTTTCTACATTAATATCTTATACGGAATTTATTTTGGGGGAGAGAAATGTGCAATGCTGTTAATGATTACAAGTTTTATAATACTGTAGCTCTTCAAAAATGAATTGGAATAGTTTGCAAACTGAATTTGAATTCAATTAAAATGTTAATAGGATGTTACAGAATAGAAATGGTCTTACTGATATTTTGTTTACCACTTTGGAGATGGAGGTAATCCCAAAGAATACACTAAAATGAGTGTAATAGTCTTTATCTAAAAATCAATGATCTGGTCAAATGATGAATTTAATCATCCACGAACAAATAACTGAGGAACTAATTTAAAATTTCCTATGAAGCCGTGCTTATTTTTAAAATCACTACTTTTATTTTTCAAAATAACTGCTCCCCCTGCACATGTTAAGACCTTGATGAAACAGTTAAAACATTATTTCCTTTTGGTGGTCCATGTTGTTCTTTAATGAAATAGAATTCCAGCAGGGAGGTTCCACATGAGTGTTGCATTGCTATTTACATCCATCAAGCTTTGTGTTCTGGGGCATTTAGTGCACTGAAGTTCAAGCAAGAAGTTCCCATTACAAGTGACGTGTTCTATTTCACCGTTCATGTGAAACAAATGCTTCAATCTGATTCAATCATGCAGAACTTAAAAGAGCAAGTATAATAGGAGAGAATTTATAGACTAAGCACTTTTATTCAAACTGACAGATTAATTTATTCATTAACAATTATAAAATTGATTCTTAAAAATGTTTAGTTATATTTTTGCAGGATTTTTGCTCTGTGCATTGCCCTAAAACAGGCATAAATCTGTTTTGTCATTTATAATGTTTATGCAGTAGCAAATACAATATCCTCTGCAACAGGTTTATAAATCTAGTTTTTCTAGCACTATGGTTCCTTTAAAATGAATTTCTGAAGTACTTTCTCATAATTAAATGATGGCATTCTGCTGGCATTCCTATTAAAAAAACAGCTTTCCATACAATTTCATTGGAGATGGTACCTTGATAAAATTTTCATTCACTGAATGAAAAAAACCCAACAAATACTGCAAGATTCTCGATAATGTTTTTTCTGGGGACAATACGGCCAGATTCTGAACACAATCAAGATATTAAGTAAAGATAATTACAAATTCTTTCATTGTAAATTAAAATATAGTTAAAATATCCATAATACAATGATTATTACTGATCCACTGTGGAGGAAATGGAACTGTCAACAAGTTGTTTCTTGAAGATAAATATTTGAAATTATTTTCATTTCAAAATATCAAGAAAGATACTGGAAAAACTGGGAATCTGAAAAAAATCCAGAATAAGCTAGAATTATTCAGCAGTGAGGTCACATCTGCGAAGAGAGAAAAATAAAATTAACATTTCAAGTTGATGTCCTTTAATAGATGCTACCCGACCTGTTGACTTTTTTGAATTTCAAAAATGAGTTTAAATCATTTTTACAATCACACAAAATTCAATCAAGGCAATGATTTTACAGTTTAGTTCAGATCTCCATGTAGGGAAAGAAGAGAAAATATGTAAATATGTCGTGAAAATGAATACAGTTATGCAGGGGCGGTACGGTGGCACAGCAGTAGAGTTGCTGCCTCACAGCGCCAGAGACCCGGGTTTGATCCTGACTACGGATGCTGTCTGTATGGAGTTTGTACGTTTTCCCCATGTTCTGCGTGGGTTTTCTCGGGGATCTCCAGTTTCCTCCCACACTCCAAGGATGTACAGGTTTGTAGGTTCATTGGCTTGGTATAATTGTAAATTTCCCCTAGTGTGTGTAAGATAGTGCAAGTGTGTGGGAATCCCTGGTCAGCAAGGGCCTGTTTCCGCGCTGTATCTCTAAACTAAACTAAAGTTATCGTTCAAGTCTAAAAGACACAAAGTTCACATATAATATCACATTTTTTATAAACATTGGGGTATAAAACAAATTTATTTCTGGAAATGTTAACTTCAGTTATTAACCATCTCACTCAACAATAACACAAACCATTACACTTCTTCATTGTAGGATGCCTGGCCTTTTATAAATCTGAATTTCAGGTAGGGAAAATCAAATCTGGCTTAATTCTTCTTTGTATTATATTGTTCTGTGCACCAGATGGGAATTAGGCCATCTGATCTGGCTGGGATTTTATTTTTGAATGCCATGAGAAATAAAGATTAATGTCTAGCAAAGTAGCTTAAAAATCTAATTCCAAAGGTAGTTGATTTTCAACAGAGAATGGTAAAAACAAGGAAGAAATGATATGAACATACTTGTCCCTAAATCAACCATATTACACGTTCATGGTCTGAAGACTTCTTACACAAAAGGAAACCCAAAATATCGTCAGTTCTAAATATATTGATTTTGGTCTCCTGGGTACACAGTCAATTGGATATATTTTTCCAGTGTTTTTTTCTTTTCTATAATTTATTTACCAGCGTCGACTATATTCCTATTCTGTACTCAAAAGTTCAGAGCAACATGAGTCAAATTTATATGTGTAACTAACTCCAGTATGCCTTGCGTAAATTTTAACAGACTAACTGAACAGAAGTAGAATGTCCCCTTTACCAATTCTACCATTTCCTAATTTAAGACTGTAGCCGGAGACTTGATGTCAAGTATTCCTAGCTAGAAAGAAACGCTGGGAACAGGAGAACAAAGAAGCACTGTGAAAATGGTCATGTGATGGACATCTGGTGAGGACAGAGCTGCAAGTAACTTCATGGCTAGGCAGTATGGCCTTGAGAAGATAAGGCGCCTGGGAACAGCCATTTTGCAAAGGAATTGTATAATGAAAATGAAAATATGAACAGGCAACATAATGAAGAACTCCCTAACCTGATAAAGAACGATGAGTTTTGTTTATTCAGCACTTGGATGAGTGACAACTCGAAATGATTGACTTTAGAATTGTGAGAGCCTTGGGTTAGAACAAAAGCTTCCTTTAGGAGATTGAAGGAAAATTAGTATAAAAGAAGGGCGGTCCGAGACATCGGCAGCAACAATCGGGGAACAACCATCGCAGCAAGGAGGAACCTTAGTTCTAAGCTCAGAGAAGACTACCCCCTACCAACCGAGTGAATCTGGCCAATTCATTCATACGGGTAATATCTGACTCCAAGTCATGAGTTTTGTGATTTAGTTGAAGTGATTAGTTGAGATAGTAAAGTAAATGAGAAGTTATTAGAAGTCAATTGTTTGCATGCATGTTCAAGTTACTCGAGTGTTAATAAAGATTAAGTTACTAAACCTTGGTTCTAGAGTCGTGTTTGACACTTCAGTTGTCGAATAGAGGTAATAGGGTCAACAATTTGGCTTCCCTTGGTGGGCATGGTTGAATGGTTAATTTTTGTGGTCCCACCGTGCCGGAATCACAGACGTGCCAAACAAAACAGGATTGAGAAACAGTACAAGTGGATAGGATTGAGAAACAGTACAAGTTGTTAAAGAGGTAGTAAATTGTCCAGGTGTGAGGGTAAACACTGCAAGTCTGCCTTGAGGGGTGTTTAGCAAACCTCCTGTGAAGTGACTCACAGAGACTGGGCAGGAATTTAGCGGTGAAGACAATCACCAAGGATTCAAAAGTCGTCCATACGCCCACCTGACTGCACATCAGAACTGCCGGACCCTTACCCCGGTCGCTTCCCAAGCTCCTTGGATGGGGTCCAGAAACATTACAATAACGGTTGAGTGCCCAGATTGGGACCAGGTGCTCCGGGAATATCTAGATCGTAAATGGCCCATGTGGGTCAAGATTGCAGATAAAATATCAGAGGGATCCGGGACTGGTAGGGCAGAAGTATTGGAAAGAAGCCAGGAAAAGTCAAGCAAAACAAGCCTTAAAGCTTTGTAAGGCTACAGCAATAGCTAAAATTTTGTAAACAACTTAGAAACCTAAATTTTTCTTACATTAAATTTAAATTACCAATAAAATTGATAAAATAAAATACCAACGAGAGAAGGGTCTCAATTACTTTCTTTAATCCCACCAGAGCACTTTGAAGAAAACAAATCACTTGGCAAAATTTGCAAACTTATGGCAAAAGGGCACTATCACAATTTCCATAACTCAATTTTTTTTCCATTCAAATACTACTTCCCATCACTTCTGGAGTTAAATATGGAATGTGTGAGTTGAATGGAATTTAATCAGACTCACATTATGAGCTAATCATCTTTTAAGCAGTGGTTTTCATTTCCTTGTTGCACCTAAATAAAATCACATCAAAAGGTTATTTTCAGGACTTCTGTTTAGCATGATGGCTTAAAAGTAGTTTTCATTCACTTTGATAGGTGTTTTTAATAATTTCAGATTTTCAATCACAAATCTTGTTCATATAACGCATTCCATTCTGGAATGTATCCAATGCTGTTTCTGTGCTGAAACATTATTTTTCACAAAAGCCCTTTTAAATATTGAATTTCTGGCAGTACTAACTTTTTTTTAAACTGCAAATTGATTCCATAACCTACTTCAGAATAAGGAATAGTGTGTTTCATGTTTATTAAAAGGAATGGTTTGAATTTTACACATCATTCTCTGCTCATATAAAGGAAATCTAACAGAGGTATAATGTTTCATTCTGTTAGTTGAAATGATTTAGCATACTGTGCAATTGGTATAGAAATGGGTCAATTTTCTGCATTAGGCATCCAAACAACTTGGGAATGGGGTTAATAATGAAATGTGGACGGCAAGCAAATGTTGAAATTCTCAATCAATTGCAAATGTACTTTTATTGTACATTTTAAATATCTGTATTAAAAAATCTCCGTAAACAAGGTATAGTGCTCCAATAGATTGATTCCTTTTAGTTTTGTGGGTTTTTTGGATTACTGTAATGATATCTAAAAAACAAATCAATTTATTAAGATCATAATGCATGTGCACACCTGCACATATAACTCAAGAGGCTGCTCAACAACCATTATGACACTGGTCAAATTTCCTATTTTAAATAGGCCTCAGGCACAGGAGGAACTTTCCAGAGGCCCTGCATTGTGTATAGCTTGATTGGGAAGTACTAAATCAATCAGAGAAGCACTTCTTCAAGAATAGCATCACTCTATCCAAGCCTTTCACTATTCGGTAAGTTTCAATGAGGTCCCCCTTCATCCTTCTAAACTCCAGCGAGTAGAGGCTCAGCGCCATCAAACGCTCAACATATATTAATCCACTCATTCCTGGGATCATTCTCGTAAACCTCTTCTGGACCCTCTCCAGTGCCAACACATCCTTCCTCACATATAGGGCCCAAAATTGTTCACAACATTCCAAATGAGGTCTGCCCGGCATCTTATAAAGCCTCAGCATTCCATCCCTGTTTTTGTATTCTAGCCCTCTTGAATGCTAGCGTTGTGTTTGCCTTCCTTACTACCGATTCAACTTGCAAATTAACTTTTGGGAATCCTGCACCAGCATTCTGAATTCCCTTTGCACCTCTGATTTCGAAATTCCCGTTTAGAAGTTGTGTCACAGATAAATGGATTGGGTTTTTTTAAATGGCATCACAGAAACACATGGGCAACAATGCTTTCTTTCAGCCATTTGATTATTTACAATACGTGCACTTCCTTTCATCTAGTGATTTCCCAGTATTGCACACATTTGCTGTTTCTTTCCATCAACATGCACACACTGCTAAGTCTACTCGTACACTTTAACAGTTTTGTTTACAAGCTCCTTATTAATCCACATCCATTCATTTTGCTGTGGGAACTGGTAAAGAACAAGAGGGAGACGACGGGAACAGCAGCAAAATGTAGAAACAAGCAGCTACATATACTGGTTTAAACAAAAAGATACAAGGTGCTGGAGTAACTATAAGATCAGCAGGTTCAAACTCACACTGCAAAGAAAGACACTCCATCAATGTTATTATAAGAAGGTCGACATGTAACCTTTGGAGAGGCAAAACTGGAATCATGCATTGATAATGTTTATCCATTTTTCCCTCTAAGTATTTCACTTAACTGTCAAGCGCACACACAGACTGTTGGTATGGTTCTAAAGGGCATATTGTTATACCTCTCATTTTACTACCACTCGCTTCTCTGCTCTTTCCAATGTCCTACCAATTATTTGGTCCACACAATGATTTAGAGAAGAATGACAATTCCACACTCTAAGACTATTATTCATTCTACCCTCTCCAAGCAAAGGCATAGAGATCCAATATCCAGATCCTAGTATCCAGACTTATATACACAGTTAACAAAGTTATACATGTTAAAAGTACGCACAGGATGTTTCATGTAGCACTGTTAAAAAAGTGTTAATGAACAGAAAGCATTAAACTCGCAGCTTTGTTAATGAGAGCAGAGATACAAGCTTTAGGAGCCAACCTTATGGCTTTAGAAGAGAATAATTATCAAGCTGATAGAGCTATACCACTGTCTGTGTAGGAGCCATTTACGCTTAAATTAATTACTGTTATTGTATTATGCCCATGTGTTTAATATTTCTAGTTTCTATCTGTCTGTAATTTGGAAGGTGGGATTTGATACGTCGAGGGCCGTGTCTACATCTGAGGAGGCTAGTGTAGCACAGAGATTGGGGGTCAGTTTAGTCTCGGAGGATGGAGAGAAAAGAGTTTTTTACCACATGGTAACGACCACACGGTAACAACCACACAGAAACGACTGTGTTGTTTGAAGAGGAAACAGTTGATAAGAATGATAAGCTATGAATTGTTCTTTTGATTTGTGCTACTTTAATAAAGACCAATTAATCGAGAAACAGCATTTGGAAGATTCATTTTTGCTATCTTAGAGTGGGGTGTGTGCATAAGCTATATCTCCACCACATCCCCGAGCAGTAATGGCTATCAAAGTTGGACTTTGAGAAGGTATAGAAACTGCCATTACCGTCTGATTCAAACACGCAACATCAGTGTCTACCCTTGGGGGGTGTGGTCATCCCAGTTATTATATTATGCTTGAATCAGATCATGGAACTCCCACAATTATTTTCCTGCAGATTAGTGAAATTATGAAGCAACACAATCTTCAATTGCAGGGAAAATCATGAAAAAGTGAATGGAATATGTTGCTGTCTTTTAAGATGACACTGCACCTCAATTCACATGTCCCTCTCCAAGTAAACATTGGTCGTCTTGGTTCAGCTGATCTACTGCTCAGTGAAATGCTGCCAAAGAGCTCCAGCTATAGACTGATGATCTCTGCCTCTCACTTATATTTTATGATCCTTTATCTTAACTGCATTATCTTCACTCTCAGGTTGAAAATCCTCTTCCATATGTTGTTTCCATTTCACAGCACACTGTGCATGACACAGAAAATTACAACAAAAAATGATAAACTGTTGGAGGAAGCCAATTGACTTATCCAGCCAGAGAGATCATTGTTTATGCTCTCAATCGGTCTGCACAATGATGCCCAAGGCAATCTGTATTTCTGGTTGAGCTGAGGTTTAGCAAATGAAAACAATATTATTTTGAAGGGATATGAACAAGAGTAGCTCTTGTCTTCATGCAGTCAGTTTTTACTTTTTGTGCACAGTCAAATACTGACCCCCTCAAGTCTTTGGGGTAAACAGACAAATAATGTAATATTAAAAAGTATCAACCCAAAGGAATCTAACAAAGACTGATAATAACCATGCAACAACTGTACACTGAGATTCTTGCAGTTTATGAAGAAAAGTATGTACTGGTTAACTTTAGCATGGCATCAGCTACAGAGTACATGCAAAATTATACTCTACATTATTCTTAATTTCCAGAAGCTGGGATATTAAGTGCAGTATTCACTTTGGTCGCAATACACATGGGCAACTCTAGTAGTGTTTTGTCAGTCAGGTGGCAGATGGCACAGTTATACAAAACATACCAAGAGAAAAGTAACCTTCTTATGCACCATTATTCTGAAGAAAATACTGATACATTTCTCTGTAGGGAGGGCAAGGAAATCAGTGAGCATCTTTTTTGGCTCCTAGCTAAAGCCCCCTATCCCCACCCCCTGTCCCACAGTTCTTTGCAAATACTGCACTTCCTATAACCAGGATGGAATAGGAGAGCCAAAATACTATTTTTAGATAAAGTTTGCAATTTTCATCCACATTCGCCACCACCTGCTATTAATCTTCAATCCCACAAGTTTCCTGGAAGTTTCCTAGCTGTTTATGACATAATAACAGCAGCACCAAGTCAGATAAAATAAATGGCATTAGGATCCTAAAAAAACATGATGGTTATAATTTAGTTCATCTATTTGTTTCAACAATGGCCACTTGAATTAAGTCTTGCCTTAAAATTACAATGACGACAGATCAAGATCTGTTTAATTCATCCCAGGTAACATTCAGGCCTTTTTCTTTTGTTTACTTTTAGTTTAATCTAGTTTAGATATATAGCATGGAAAAAGGACATTTGACCAAACGAGTCCATGCCGACCATCGATCATCCGTATACCAGTTTGATGTTATCCTACTTATTACCACACAGAAGGAAACCATTAAGCCCAGTGGATACACGACAGCTCCCAATAGAGCAATGCTGTTAGTTCCATTCACCCCTCCTATGTCTATGTAACCCTGCAATTTACTCTCTCATGCCCATCTACTCCTCTTTGATCGTTGCCACTTACCAACACTAAGGGATAATTTGCAGTAGCCACAAGTAGATCTTTGTAACCACAAGTAGAATGTCACTGGATAGCGCCATGGATCATCAATAGCTCAAATGTTTGAAGCCTTCGAATTGGTTATGTGATTAAATTTAGACAACATTTATACTGAGATCTGTTACATTACAGACAGTACTAATTCCACACATATAAATGCTCCCATTTGTGCTATTTTCCTATAATGAACAGCTATGTTTGCAAAAGCACAGACTTCTGTAGCTACACTTGGAGAACAGGGGCATCGAATGTAAATAACATCTATTGTGTATTCATCGATTACCAATTGGACACAAATCATATTATTACAGTTGGAAACTTGTTGGTTAGTTATTTTTGCTCCAAGTGAATAGAAGCCAATAGAATAACAATTAACCTTCTTATTTGTCTCCAGTGCAGTATTAGGCCTCAATTTAGAAAGAGAGCTAGGAACATCTGGCATAGGAAGATATTTGCCTCCCCACTTTGTATCATTCAATCCATGGCATCATACGTAAAATGAAAACAATGGGTAGAGATTCAACAGCTTTAACTACCACATGCATGTAACCTCCTTACAAGGCCCCTATGTAACACAATCTCTGGAAGCCCTGTTCTGAACACAATTGGAAACAGAAAATTGAAAAAATTGAGATTTTAAGATTTATTTGACCCAAAATATTCGTCAGTTTTATACACCATAGTAGAATTTAGCCATTTTAAAAACTTACTCTTAGTATCAAATTTTATTTCATAGATAGCTTTTAATATTATATTTCAACCTTCACTGATGGCAAAAGATTTTGGTAAGATTTATCTCTGAAACAATAAATAATGAAAGATGAGAAAATAAAAATACTCTAGCTCTGTTCCAAATATTTACAATTTGCAAAACTCTGTTGGCTTTTCGACTTTGACAGCAGTATTTTACAATTCAGAAACCAATTATTTCTTAATATTTATTTACAATATTTCCAAAAATAATCATCGACACTGCACAAAACAAGTCATGCATATTTCCTACATTTTTTTAAAATTTCAATGTATCTCTGGTACTTTTTGCTCTTTGAGAGAATGCAGTTGATCTAGTATGCACGTATATGATAAAGAAATAAATAAAATAAAAATTCTTGTATGTTGTATGCTGAATATTTGAAGTCTGTTATATATCTTTCTTTGGATCTAGGAATATCACGAGGCTCAGTAATTTATTTCCATAAAGCTTTGAAATCTATAAACAATTCTTTTTGAATGTCCCAGATTGGAATACTTTGCCTAATAATTGTACTCCCTGTACAAGGAAATGGCCATATATAATACAAAAATGAATTATATAGGTCTGTGGACAAAAATAGAAACTCATAAATTACTAAGAAATGAGAGAAAAAATGTAAATATCTTGGGGGTTTATTACTAGGATGCTATAAATTTAAAGCTGTTTTAAAAGGTGTGCTATATAGATCTGATTAAATACTGTATGTGCATCAACCTTGAAGGTCCACGTGAAACAAAAAATACCAGTACAATGCACACAAGCAGCTAAATAGCAGACAATTATATTACAAGATATTATACTTTTATTTTCTCCCGTCTCAAGACATTGTAATAGATTGTCCGCCTGATAGCAGTTTGGCAGCACGAGGAAATATTACCATCCTGTGTATATCTGCCACCAAACTTCCTCATGAGACCCTTGATCAACTGGAAAGGTGAGATTAAAAACAGAAAATACCAGCAATGTCCAGCAGATCCTGCAGCATATGCAGAGAGTAAAAAACTTTATTATTATTGCAAGCAGATGACCTTTCATCAGAACAAACCAGTTCAATCACAAATTAGAAGGCTGTACCTGAAATTGTTGTATTCGGTGTTGAGTACCGAGGGCTGCAAAATGCCTCAGTAGAAGCTCTGTGACCTGCACCAGGCTTCAGGAGAACAGATGTATAAGACCAAAGACAGAAAAGTTAGAATGGGAAGTAAAACGAAAATCAAACTGAAAGGTAACTAGAGGCTCAAGGCTCACATAGACTGAACGATCGTCCAATATGAGTTTGGATTTTCCAATGAATAGGAAACAAAATGGTGGGTGCTAAATGAAATGCACTAAACTTGAAGCAGGGCAAAGGATCCACACAACTGAAAGGAGTATATGAATTCCTGAATATTGGGAAGGGAAGATGTTAAATAGGTAGGTGCTACACATCCTATAATTGTAAGGAAATGTACAGAGAGAAAGAGAGCATGTTGGTGAAGATGAAAGAGTAAAACCGACAATCACAGAAGAGACTCATTAGAATACTGAAAAAGGTGTGTCTGATGGTGGCATTGTATTGAAGGTCATGGTAAATACAGAGAATAATCCATTTAATGTGAAGCCTGATGGGGTGGAAAGAAAGGACAAGAGAAACCCAATTCTAGCTCTTGAGAGGACAGGGTTTGAGAGCAAAAGTGCAGGAAATGAAACAGTAGCATTGCAAACCCCCTCAACTCTGTGGAAAGTGAAGCCATAGTTAAGGAAAAAGAAAGATGTCTTGGAGACAATTGTTGGCAAGGGATGTCAGCAGAACAGATGTGAAAACAAAGAGATTGGAATGGATATCTCCCAAAGGTAAGGAGGAGGAAGGTAGAATTAACAGAGCTGTGTAAGTTCATGGATTTGTAATGTCAAAAGGGGTAGGAGTAGAATTAGGCCATTCGGCCCATCAAATCTACTCCACCATTCAATCATGTCTAATCTATCTCTCTCTCTCCAGCCTTCTCCCTATAATCTCTGACACCTATACTGATCAAGATTCTACCCATCTCTGCCTTAAAAATATCCACTTTACTGGGCCTCCACAGCCTTCTGTGGCAAAGAATTCCACAGATTCACCACCGTCTGACTAAAAAAAATTCTCCTCATCACCTTCCTATAAGAATGTCCTTTAAGCCTGAGACTACGACCTCTAGTCCTGGACTCTCTCATTAGTGGAAACATCCTCTCCACATCCACTCTATCCAAGTCTTTCACTGTTCTGTATGTTTTAGTGAGGTCCCCCCTCATTCATCTAAACTCCAGCGAGTATAGGCCCAGTGCCAACAAATGCTCATCAAAGGTTAGCCTACTCATTCCTGGGATCATTCTTGTAAACCTCCTCTGGACCCTCTCCAGAGTCAGCACATCCTTCCTCAGATATGGTGCCCAAAATTGCTCACAATATTTCAAAATACGGCCTTACCAGTGCCTTATAGAGCCCCAATATAACATCCCTATTTTTGTATACAAGCTCTCTTGAAATAAATGCGAGCATTGAGTTTGCTTTCTTTACTACTGATTTGACTTGCAGATTAACTCTTTGGGAATCCTGCACCAGCATGCCAAGTCCCTTTGTACCTCCAATTTCTGGATTCCCACCCCATTTAGAAATAGTCTATGCCTTTATTCCTACTACTAAATTGCATGACTCCACACTTCGCTACACTATATTCCATCTGCAACTTCTCTGCCCACTCTCCCAACCTGTCCAAGCCCTTCAGCAGAATCCCTGCTTTCTCTACACTACCTGGCCCTCCACCTATTTTCATATCATCCGCACATTTTGCCACAAAACCTTCAAAACCTTCAAACCTCGTCCGAATCATTAATATACTACGTGAAGAGTAGCAGCCCCAGCACCGACCCTTGCGGAACTCCACTAGTCACTGGCAGCCAACCAGAAAAAGCCCCCTTTATTGCCACTCTTTCTCTTCGTTCATCCATTCTGCATTCTGCCCTGTGGTCTCATCTTCCTTGGCAGCCTAACATGTAGCACCTTATCAAAGGCTTTCTGAAATTCTAAGTAAACAACATCTACTGATTAAGTACTTCGAACCATCCTTTATAATGGACTATAAAATCTTACCAACCCCGAAGTCAAACTAACCGGCCTATAGTTCTCACTATTCTGTCTTGCTCCTTTCTTGTGCAGTTGGGTAATATTGGCAATTTCCCAATCATTCTTGATTAGTACAGGTGTCAGAGGTTATGGGGAGAAGACAGGAGAATGGGGTTAGGAGGGAGAGATAGATCAGCCATGATTGTAGGGCAGAGTTGACTTGATGGGCCAAATGGTCTAATTCTACTCCTATTCCTTATGACAACTGACTCTGGAAATATCACTATCAATGCCTCCACAATCTCTAAATCTACCTCTTTCAGAACCCAAGGATGCATCCATCCAGTCCAGGTGACATCCACCTTCAGCCCTTTCAGCTTCCCAAGCACCTTCTTCCTAGTAATAGCCACTCCACTAACTTCCACCCGCCTGATCCTCTTGAATTTCAGGCACATTGCTCTCGTCTTCCACTGTGAAGACTGATGCAAAAAAGTTATCCAACTCCTCTGTAATTTTTTTATTCCCTATTATCACTTCTCCTGCATCGTTCTCCAAAGGTCCAACATTCATTCTTGTCTCTTTCTTGCTCTTTATATAACTGAAGAAACTCTTGCTATCCTCTTTTATATTATTGGTTAGCTTACCTTCGTATTTCATCTTTTCTCCCCTTATTGTCTTTTTAGTTACCTTCTGTTGTTCTTTAAAAGTATCCCAATCCTCCGGCTTCCCACTAATTTTTGGTAGGTTATACGCTTTGTTATAAATTGATGTCGATTGCTAACATCTTCTGATAAGTATATAAATAAATTATGAAAGGGAACAGAAGAACCAGAAATAGACCACATGAACATTAGAGCAGGGTGGAAATTGCAGCAAAGATGATGAAACTTTCAAGTTTTGCACGAGAGTATGAAGCAAGACTAATACAGTTATTAATGACTGGGGAGAAAAGTCGAGGTAGAGGGAACTAAATAAGAATGAAATGAGAACTGTTGCATTCACCACTCAAAGAGACCGAAAGGTTGGACATTTGATTTGGAGCATGAAAATTGAGTCAAAAGAGAAATTCAATTAAGGAGCTAGAATAGGATTTAAGAGCTAAAAGTATATCTACTACTGAAAGTCAGGGAAATTAAATTCTGATACGGCTTGAAGCCATGTAACAGGTTTGTCCATTCCCCAGCAACTAACAATAGTAGGTATTTCAAGAAACATCAGACTGAATAGAATTTCAAAAGAAACAAGAAGAAGCTTTTGATGAGTCTATCGAGGTTTCAGCAGCTGATGTGAGGACTTAAGGATAACAATAAACAAAGACCTGTGTTCATACAATGGTTTTCACGACCTAAGGAGAATCCAAATCATTCTATAGCCAATAAAGTATTTTTTGAGATAAGGCTGCAGTTCAAAAGCAGGGTCATTGGGCACAGAGAACAGGAAGCTTCATAAGGGCCACATGATGGAAATTGCCTGAACGGGTTCAATGACCTTACAAATGTTTCGTTTTTAGTTTAGTTTACCAATGAACTTACTCTGATCCCCAACAGGTTCACCGACTCATGATTAACTCCCCCAATCTTTATACAGGGTGGCCTCCCTAACATTGTAAAATATCCTAATCAGACTAATAGTAAAAGAAACATACATTAAAACCTTGAGTTGAGAATCAGAGTAAAAGACAATACCAAGCAATTCAACTTTAAATAAACAATTTCAAATATAGTATATTATATTTCATTTCAAATTTCATTTTAATCTTTCATTTAAAGCAAACCAATTGTCTGTTCATAAATCCAACATATTTTCTGTCCTGCAAAATCAATCGAGATGAGAAAACATTTCTTCACACAGAGAGTGGTGAGTCTGTGGAATTCTCTGCCACAGAAGGTAGTTGAGGCCAGTTCATTGGCTATATTTAAGAGGGAGTTAGATGTGGCCCTTTTTGCTAAAGGGATCAGGGGGTATGGAGAGAAGGCAGGTACAGGCTACTGAGCTGGATGATCAGCCATGATCAAATTGAATGGCGGTGCAGGCTCGAAGGGCCGAATGGCCTACTCCTGCACCTATTTTCTATGTTTCTATGTTTCTATACCGACCAAAGAACCATAGAACCTGATATAGTTAATATATTTTTGCAACCTGTAATTTATCTGCCTTTTATTTAGTTAAAATGCTCCTGTTAAAAAGAAAACTGCTGCAGATCCTGAAAATTCTGAAATAAAAATACCAATTGCAGAAAATACTTTCCAGATTAGGCAGCTTCAGCAGAGAGAGAAACAGATTGATGGTCTTTTTTTATCAGAAATAGGTAAAATTAGAAAGCAAGGATGTGGAGAAAATATTGGGAATGTCTGTGCTGTGGTGAGACCAGGAGAACATGAATTATGGTGGTGGCGAGAGTGGCTGCTGAAGATATATCGATTGCAGTTGATCTGACTGCAGGGATATTAATGAGGACAGAAAATAAATAAAAACAAAAAAGAGAATAAGCAATGTTAGAATTGTGAGGTACAAAACATTGATTTTGCTGAAAATATAAAATAACAGCAAAGGTATAGCAAAGGTATACCCGGCAGGCCATGTAGCATCTGCGGAGGTGGAAATTTGATTCAGAACTGGTCAAGCCTAACAAACTGGAGAAACCAGTTTTCTGAAATTAAAATAAAAATGAAAATAAAATGCTAGAAGCTCTTAGCAGAGTTCTGATGATGTGTCCTGAAATGTTAACTGTTTCTCTTTTCACAGATGCTGCCTGACCTGCTGAGTCTTTCCAGCATTTTCTATTTTCATATCAGATTTACAGCATGTGCAGTTTTTAAAACATTTCCATTATCCACAATTGTTGATTTCAGTGCTGACGCCTGTACGAGAAACATTGTGTCTTCAGTATCAGCCTTGACTGTGATAACTCTTTTGCCTCAAAGTCATAAGATGTTGATCTTAAAGCCAATTCAGCACCTGCTGCAGGCTGATAGTGCTGAGAGAGCATTGCACTAAGATGTTATCTTTCAAATGAGATATTAAATCAAGTTTGCTTTCTTGAGAAGTACTTGGAAAGTAAAATTAATTTTCTATGCGCGCTGGATAATACATATTCTTAAATTAATACCTGAAATCAATAGCTGAAATAGTCCTATTTGTAGGATCATGCTGTGTGTTTATAGTTTATTATTATTGTCTTGTGCACTGAATTACAGTGAAAAGCTTTGTTTTGCAGGCTATCTAGTCAAATCATACTGTGAATGAGTACAATCATACACAGTATGGAGTGGAACAGTTGGAGGGGATAATAGTAGATCCTCTTCTGGGTCAATACACAAACAGTCACCATGCTATTTTGTATCAATCAAGTCTCAAATCTGTGCAAATATTTTCAAAAGTGTGATTTACTGCAAAAACATTGGAATGTTTGACCATTGTAAAATGGTTGCCACGGTGGCACAGCGTGGAGATGCTGCCTTACAACGCCAGAGACCCAGGTTCAATCTAAACTACAGGGGCTGTCTGTACGAAGTTTGTACGTTCCCCCGTGACCGCATGGGTTTTCTCCGAGATCTGTCTCCTCCCACACTCCAAAGACATACAGGCTTGTAGGTTAATTGGCTTGGGTTTGTATACTTGGTATAAGTGTAAAATTGTCCCTAGTGAGTGTAGGCTTGTGTTAATGTGCAGAGAGTGCTGGTCTGCGTGGACTCATTGGGCCGAAGGGCTTGTTTCCGCACTGTATCTCTAAACTAAACTAAAAATACTAAAAGGTGGCATAGAAATGCAAGTTTATTATTTACTTTCTTTCAAATTATTTTCAAGATTGTTTATAATGTTTTGGGCAGATTGTCAATTCCTGAAGATCACAGATCTCCTGGTTCAATGCATTCCTCCAGACTATCAGTGTGGCTCAGAGTGGTGCAAAACAGCACAAAGCCCCTTCTAACACGTGGCCACCTCTGCTGACAGACTTGCATTGATGATCACTGAGGCCCCATCCCCAGTCACACTGTATGCCAAAGCTTTTTTAGATTCAGAGTAGAAACAGGCCCTTCGGCCCACCAAGTCTGCACTGACCAGCGATCACCCCGTACTCTATCCTACATACTTGGAACAAGTTACAGAAGCCAATTAACTTGCAAACCTGTATGTCTTTGGAGTGTGGGAGGAAACCGGAGCATCTGGAGAAAACCAACTCGGTCACAGGGAGAATGTACAAATTCCGTACTGACAGTACCCATAGGCAGGATCATACCCAGGTCTCTGGCACTGCAAGGCAGCAACTCTACCACTGCACCACTGTGCCACCCTATCACTGAAATTTAAATACAATCGCAAACATTCAGAATTACTCAGGATATGGATTTTTTTAATGCTGAAAGTTATTTCCTAAAATAATTTCAAGAAATTCAAAAACCATGCACACACTCAGACAGTGTGCATACTCACACTTTTATAGCATGAGGAGTTCACTCATGTGGTGGAAGTGCCCATAGGTCTACGCTCCACTAACCAGAAAGCTGGCACAGGAATACCTCAGTTATGAGCCCATTATATTATTACAAATACTGCTAACCAGTCTGATAACAAAAAAAGGTAATTAATCTTCAGGGCAGTCAAAACTTACTCCATCTACAAACAGCCCATCATTCTTTAAGGTGACTAAAATAACAAATTGCATATAACCTAAATGTCACAAAATATATTATTAGTTGCCAAGGCTTTTGCACCAACCGACAAAATCTTTTGACACCAAAGACCTTTCTTTTAAACACATGGTTTGGGCAAATTACCTTCAAGAACTTGATCTGCATTCCTGGTCCTCAATCTACTTTTCACTTTTTGAATTGGGACTGATGCAAAGAGGTCATTGATTTTCTCATTCTGTTAAAAAAAATAGAATCTTAATGCAGCATCTTTGTTCATCCACACAGTAATTTGATTCTCTTTTAACTATGACTTTACTCCAATTATTGCATTAAAATAAAACAAAAAATGCATAAATTACACATAAATTCTTATGCCAAAAGTAAAACCTTGCAACTCTCTATTATGTTCCTACTTTAATCAGTTTGTTCTTCCTTTTGGATAGAGCCACCTCCTGTCAGTTATTAGTTGATAATAATTAAGAGTCACAGAGTCTTATAGCATGGAAACAGGCCCTTCGGCCCAACTTGCCCACACCGGCCAAGATGTTCCATCTATTCTTAACATTTGAAACATATTTTGACCAGATAGTATTGTGTTATTTATTGCATATCTATGCCATTGAAAATATTCTCTTTCTAAATGAAATGTGATCATGCTCATTTCCAGATGAATTTGCATCATTGGAACTGTGGCCAGACATTTCCAGGGTGAGTTGTACTTGCACACCAGGCATAATGTCAGCGTCACAGTGACATCAAATTATGTCAAACCCCACTGCAACCAAATTAATTTCCTGTGTCCTGGAAGAAATGATCATTTGTCAGTATTGGAAAGATCATGCTTACATTGTACAGCCAGATACCAAGGACAGACTCACTAAGACCCATACCTACCCATTATCCTTTGGCAAATCAATCTCTATTCACTCATCTCAACCCCCATTTGGTCAAATCCAGTCCCCCTGATTGCCTACAACCAATCAGCTCAAGCCCTGATATCCTAAGATCCCAAATTCCAGCACTCTGATCCTTAATTGGTCCATGTCCCAAATGAAAAGCCCACCAGCCCATTCTCCCCTCACCTCACTCCACCCCAACTCCCAAATCTGACCTCACTTTGAGATGGCACATTTCCTTTGTGCTCTGCAGTGTACAAATGAATAAGTGCAATGTCTACTCAGTAAAATCGAATGCCCAAAGGAAGGTTGCAGAAATGAGCTGACAAAGGACACAGTGAAGGGGGCAGGGCTCAATGGCCATATGTAGGCATTGCAATCTCAGGTATATTTCTTCAAGGTCAGCATATAGCCAAGAGAAAAGGGGTGTTCAAGACATTCAATCAACCTCCTTGGAAAATTATATTTTTGAACATTTGGAAGTCAACTGATGCCATTTCACGAAAGGGCTTCTGGAGCCAAAAGAGAATAGTAATCCAAATAGGCTTTTTAATGAGATTCTGACCTTTGAAGAACATTGCTAGGAATCACTGAACTCCTTGGACCTTGATGCTCCAAAGGCCCCTGCCATTTACTCTATATGTCCAACCAGAATTTGACTTCCCATACCTCCCATATGTTTGGATTGATAGTATTTTACAGTATCATATGTGACTAGTGTAATATACTCCTTCCGATGCATGCAGTAGGTTTTTTTTCACTTTCTCAGGTCTTGCACCAAAATCAATTTCAACATTGGTTGTACTGCAAGCTGGGGAATCTTGTGTTCTCTGGGTATATGTTGTAATGGGCTTATTGGAATGGTTCAAGTTAGGCATGCTCTCTGTAGAACCTGAAACATTTTGATTGTTCAGGCTTGCTGTGTGTGTAATGTTTTCACTGGATAGCTCTGGCATTGATGCAGTCTGTGAAGCTGGTGCAGCAACTCTTTTTTCTGAAGTCCCCTGTGACCCTTCTTTGTATCTTTTGAGCCTACAATGAAATGTTTTCCAAACTACTGTTGTCACAAAAAGACTGGATGGCAAAATCATCATCTGTCAGAAGAATACGCATCCACTCCTATCCTTTGCTTCCTATCACCAAATCAGTTTTGGACATCATTTGCCAACATGCCTCATATCCTTTTTGCGTTAATCTTTGGGACTAGCCTACCTCAGGGAATCTGGTGAATGTCTTACTGAATTCTATGCAAATCACATCTACGGCATTAATTTTCTTCACCATCTCCTGAAAAAAATCAATTAGATTTGTGAGACATGACGACTCCTCCATAAAACCACGCTGACTCCTACTAATCAGTCCCTGTCTTTCCAAGTGAACATAATTGATTCTGTCCCTCAGAATCTTCTCTGACATCTGATGCATGGCTCACTGGCCTGTAGATTTCAGGCCCTTTTTGAAGAAAGGAACAATGTCAGTTATCCTCCAGTCTTCTGTCACCTCACCAATGGTTAATCCATCAGATCTCCAGAAATATCCTCCCTCACTTTCCTCAGCATCCAGGGATAGATCCCATAAGGTCCCAAGGATTTAATGCATGCCAATATTTCTAATACTTCCTCCTTCCTGACACTGTCATGTTCCAAAATGTCAGTGTAGCCTTCCCTTAACACCACAGCTTTTGCATCCCTCTCCCTGGTGAATACAATAAAAAGCATTCATTTAGGATCTTGCTCACATTCCCTGGTTCTAAACACAGATTAACTACATTCTATTTTAAGATTGGCTATTTAATTTAAATGGAGACAATACTTCACTATGATAATCAATTACTTTTAATCATGTCCACAATTATAAGTGTGATGGCATAAAAGAACAAACTGGAGTATCATCTGAAATTATAAACAATTCACTGACTACAGGAAGGTATTATTGTTATTTTTAATATCACTGAATCACCACTTTATTTTATTTCTAGTCTTACCTCTATGCAATGTAGTGTTGATGCATCATTATCATGTTGTTCATTGATGATATAAATTGCAACAATACCTCGCTTGGGTAATTGATGGTATTTTACAGTATCAGATGTGACTAGCATAACATACTCCTTCCTATGCATGCAGGAGTCTTTTATTTGCACTTTCTCAGTTCTTGCACCAAAATCAATTTCAACATTGGTTGTACTGTAAGCCGAGGAATCTTGTGTTCTCTGGGCACATGTTGTAAAAGGATTATCTAAATGGTTCAAGTTAGACATACACTTTGTAGAACCTGAAACATGCTGATTATGTCTTTCTCCGTAGCCAAGTCTGTCATTTACATTCTGATTGTTCAGGCTTGCTGTATGTGTAATGTATTCACTAGACAGCTCTGGCATTGATGCAGTCCGTGAAGCTGGTGGAGCAGCTCTTTTTTTCGAGTCCCCTGTGACCCTTCTTTGTATCTTTTGAGCCTGCAGTGAAATGTTTTCCAAACTACTGTTTGCCGCAAAAAGCCTGGATGGCAAAATCTTCACCTGAGACATCATATAATCCCAGTAGTCGCGCTTATTTTCTTCCCTTGTGTAAATTGTAGGCAGTTGTTCATTAGTCGGCTCCATTGTTCTACATTCATTAAATAAACATCAGTAGATTTAGAATATCACAGGTTTGTTGCAGTTTTTCATATTCTGCTTTATGATGATCTAATCAGGAAGCAAAATCTTTCAGGGAGAGACTCAGCTCACATATCAAATCCAGTTACAGAACAGCAACATTTGAAGAACCTAAGTATGGAGAACACACAGTATACCATTATCGACAATTGCCAGCCTTGACAATACTATCAAATTCAACAAAAACAGATCATTCCTTAGGGTCATTTCCTGTTAAATCACCATGTTCCAACTATCTAATAAATACACATACCTTAATTTCCAATGCAGGCTGTGTCTTTTTACTCTTGTTTGAGAAAACAGTTGATGCAAATAAATGTTTTATAACGCGAGGAAGCTTTGTAACCCAATCTGTTTGCTTGCTTCAGGATTGATTACACTTTGCAGGCTTTACAGTCTGGTTCAGTCTGCATAAGTATTGTGCAAGTTGTTTCAATCTAATATATAAATTGTGTTCCAGCTCTGACCACACTTAAAACATGTTTGTTCATCATACTTTTATATGCATTGGAATATTCTCAAATCATGCGTGAAATAACTGAGTAAGTCTCCCCTCAAAGTGAACAAAAGATAGCTCTGTTAAAATTCAAGGCAGCGATCACACTCGTCCCATTCACAATTGAACTGTTATCTTTTCACATTGAATTACTTCTTTATTTTGTCTTCTGTTAAGTTATTTTTGTTTGAAGCATGAGATATATTTTATGGTTATTTTGCAAAATCATATGAATTTTGACATAAATAGTTTGTTTATTTCAGAAATAGATTTGATTTTAAATTCATTATCCATTCCCTTAACAGCCAACAATGAACAATGTTGCAATGTGCAAGAACAAACAAGAATGAACAATGTTGCTTCAGGGTTTTGCTTCTGATTTAACAATACTTCTTTCTTCACAACACTACAATCAATCAGATAATAAAAACAATGTCCAATTCACAACGGTCTAGATTTTGTTCATAGCAGGAAAGAAAAAAAAAACAACAAAAAATATCCAGCAGGTCAGGTAGCATCTCTGGAGAAAGAGAGTTAATGTTTCAAGTCGATGACATTTTGATAGAAGGCTTTTGATATTCATCTGACTGACAGTTGTTCAAAGACTTTTTGAAGGATTGTCAGTAGAAATATCTACTAACCTGGTGTCTATTTCAGCACAAGACCTTCTACAGGGACCTGTAATACCCATGAGCAAACCAAACAACAATGAAACCAACCAGATTGGAGAATCTTCACTGGGATGGACCATGAGTAAGGGGACAAGGCAGGAGAATGGGGTTAGGAGGGAGAGATAGTTCAGCCATGATTGAATGATAGAGTAGACTTGATGGGCTGAATAGCCTAATTCTGCTATAAAAAAAAAGCGTCAGCCATTTAAATTACATGTAAACACTGTTTTAATTATTTGTTGGGATGTGGCCATGGCTGGTAAAGTCAGCAATTATTATTCATTCTTTATTGTCCATGTGAAAATGGTGGCAAGTCATTTTTTGAAAATTGCAGTTCTTCTGCTGATGTTACCCCCATTGTGCTGTCAGGTAGGGCGTTCCAGGATTTTAGCCAAGTGTCAATGAAGGGTTAGCAATATATTTCCAAGTCAGGATGATATATGACCTGTAGAGGATGCTCCTCTGCTGCCCTTGTTCTTTTCATGATGGATGTCAAGGGTTTGGGATATGCTGTTGGTTGGGGCTGGATAAGGGAAAGAATGTTTAGGATGGTTGACCGATGACAATCTAGTGGACTGGTTTGACTTGGATGGTTTAGAGATTGTTGAGAATTGTCACCACAGCCATCATCCAGGCAAGTGGAGAGTTCTCCAGCACACTCCTGACTTGGGTCTTGTAAATGATGGAAAGCCTACGTGTACCAGGACTTGAGTCACTCACTGCAGGATAACAGACTTAGATCTGCTTTTGCAGCCATTTTTCACATAACATTTTCAGTTGATTTTCTGGTCATTTAGATGCTTTGTTTACTTTTTCTCTTACTTTTGTGTTTGCCCTGCATTTTCTGAGCAAGATTTACCTGGGTTATTTTACATTGTTGACTAGATACCAATGTTCTAACAGTACTGGAACAATTTGGCTCGAGGCACAGTTTGTCCTGAAGCACTGGTAATTGATACTATCACCAGAATGTAGTTTGTTCTTATAGCCTTTACTGAATTGGCTGAAGCCAGGCTTTTATCATGTAGGAAGAATTTCAAGAAGCTGAAGTGAATCATCTGTTTAGCAATTCAAGGTCAATGTACTTTAAACATTTCCAGCATTTACATCATTGTTGCAGATGGGTATATTCTTAGTCATCATTTCCCATTAATTGTTTAATTGTCCATAACGGTTCATGGTTAGATGTGATTGAACTGCAGAGCTTCTATCCAACCCAAGATTACTTAGCTCTGTCCATTGCATGGTTTTTTTATTGATGATATTGATGCACTGTAGCAGCCTTACATGTTGGCATCTCATCATTGTTATTTCTGCCAAATGCTGCTCCTGGCATGCCGTACTGCAGCTCATTGATCACCTGGCCTGAGACCACTGAAGAATCATGGATGTTCTGGGCCATGATTGTGCTGGTATACATTATTGCTGCTTATGATAACCAGCTTTGAGTTGCCAAGTCTGTCCTGAGTCTATCTCATTTAGCATATTGTAGTGCTACGAAACATGATGGAAGGGTTCTTATTGGTGAGATCGGACTGTGTGCTGGTCTCTCCACCAATTTAATCATGGGCAGATGCATACACCATCTGTAGATCAAGGAACAGGTCCAGTAAGCTAATCCCACTCATTTCCAACAGCAGACCCAAACATGAAATGTGCCCTTCAGCACTCAACCAGTGTTTTCCTACCAAACTACTGTCGCTTAGACATTAACAGTCTCCCAACCAGCTGTTGTCAATAAATCTTCCAAATGTTGTTTAACAGGGAGGCGCACCGAGTCATCAACTGGCTGGAGGTAATGAGAAAATAATTTCCTTACTCTTTATCACACTGATGACACGAGACTTCATGGGGACCGGAGTCAATGTTTTGGTTTCGCCTGCGTGAATATCACCATGCTGCCACCTCTGGCAAGTCTGTCCTCTAAAAGGATAAGTATATCCAGGGATTGTGATAGTGATATCTCAGGACATTGTGGGAAACTTGAGAGGAAATTGCGGGAGCCCTAGTTGAAATTTATGAGTCGTCCTTAAATACAGGAGAGGTGCCAGAAGTCTGGAGGGTGGCAAATGTGCCTCTATTCAAGAAGGGCTGCAGGGGAAATGCTGGGAACTATAGGCCAGTGAGCTTAACATCTGTAGTTCAAAAGTTACTCAAGAGTATTCTGAGGGATGGGTTATACAGGCATATGGATGGGAAGGGCCGATTAGGGATAGTCAGCATGGTTTTGTATGTGGGAGGTCGTGTCTCACAAATCTGATTGAGTTTTTTGAAGAAGTGACCAAAAAGGTCGATGAGGGCAGAGCTGTAGATGTTGTGCACATGGATTTCAGTAAGGCATTCGACAAGGTTCTGCACGGTAGGCTGCTCTGGAAGGTTAGATCACATGGGATCCAAGGAGAGATAGCTGAATGGATAGAAAATTGGCTTCATGGAAGGAAGCAGAGGGTGATGGTGGAAGGTTGCTTCTCGGACTGGAGACCTGTGACTAGTGGGTTAGGGTTCGGTGCTCAGCTCGTTACCATTTGTCATCTACATCAATGGTTTGGACGAGAACATATAGGGCAAGATTAGCAAGTTTACCTATGATACAAAAGTGGGTGGTTTCACAGATAGTGAAGATGGTTGTGAAGAAATTGCAGTAGGATCTTGATCGATTGGCCAGGTGGGCTGATGAATGGTTGATGGAACTTAGTACAGAGAAGTGTGAGGTGTTGCATTTTGGGACGTCTAACAAGGGCAGGACCTACACAGTGAATGGTAGGCCTTTGGGGAGTGTTGTAGAGCAGAGGAATCAAGAAGTGTAGGTGCATGGTTCCTTGAAAGTCGAGTCGCAGGTAGATAAGGTGGTCAAAAAGGCTTTTAGCACATTAGCGTTCATCAGTATTGAGTATAGAAGTTGGGAGGTCATGTTTCAGTTGTATAAGACGTTGATGAGACTGCATTTAGAGTATTGTGTTCAGTTCCGGGCACCATGTTATAGGGAAGATATTGTCAAGCTCAAAGGGTTCAGAGAAGATTTACGAGGATGTTGTCAGGATTAGAGGGTCTAGAAACATAGAAACATAGAAAAATAGAAGCAGGAATAGGCCATTCGGCCCTTCGAGCCAGCACCGCCATTCAATATGATCATGGCTGATCATCTAAAATTAGTACCCTGTTCCTGTTTTCTCCCCATATCCCTTAATTCCTTTAGCCCAAAGAGCTAAATCTAACTCTCTCTTGAAAACATCCAGTGAATTGGCCTCCACTGCCTTCTATGGCAGAGAATTCCACAGATTCACAACTCTCTGGGTGAAAAGGTTTTTCCTCATCTAAGTCTTAAATGACCTACCCCTTATTCTTAATAATAATAATAATAATCCATTTATTTTATATAGCGCCTTATCACATGCTCAAAGCGCTTTACAAAAACAATTAACATAGAAACAAACAGACAAACTATCCTGACGGAAAAGCGGCGAATACTCAACGCCAGCGTCCTCTCACGTCAGGGTCCGGCAGTAGACATTAAAAAGCACAAGACACACAGATATAATTTTTTACACAAAACAGCCATCACAGTGATTGCTCTAGGCATACCCTCACTGTGATGGAAGGCAAAGTCTTATCTCCTCCTCATTCTTCTCCCGTGGTGCCACGAGGTGATCGAGGCTCCCAACGTTTTGAAGCCCCCACCGGGCGATGGAAAGTCCCAGGGCCGAGCCGAGCAGGCCGATGAAAGTCCTGAGCCCCCACCGGGCGATGGAAAGTCCCAGGCCAAGCCAAGCAGGGCGATGAAAGTCCTGAGCCCCCACCGGGCGATGTAAAGTGCAGCGGCCGGGCCACGCAGGGCGATGAAGGGCCTGCGGGCAGGTCGATCATACCTCGCGCTTCGGGGCGGTCGAAGCTGCTACGGCTGGAGCTCCCAAAAGCCGGTCGCCAGCCAGGGACCAGCCAGGGACCTGCGAACTCCCGATGTTGCAGTCTGCAGGGCCCACGGCCGAAGCCTCCGAGAGGGTAAGTCCAGGCCCTGCGACCGGAGTCTTTGAGGTCGATCCCAGCTGGAGGCCGCCGACTCCACGATGTTAGGCCGTAGCGCGAACGGAGATACGACACGGTAAAGGTCGCATCTCCGTTGAGGAGGAGATTTGAAAAAAAGGTTTCCCCCAACCCCCCCACCACCCCCCTACATACACAGAATTAAAAATAAAACAAAACGTACATTTAACAACGACAATGACAAAAAACCCAAAAAAAAACGGAGAGACTGCCGGTGAGCCGCAGCTGCAGAACACAGCCACGCCCCCTTTAACCCCTGGTTCTGGACTCCCCCAACATCGGGACCATTTTTCCTGCACCTAGCCTGTCCAATCCTTTAAGAATTTTATATGTTTCTAACTGCTACCTTTATGTAAATTTTTCAGACCCCAATATTGTCAATCAGCAGTGACTGTCATGGTGCTAAACCATATCTGCATCTGAATGCAATTACTTTTTCAGCAAAGTTTAGCCCAGAATATGATTCAATGTCATAAATTCATACATTATAGGTATATTAGTGCCTCGTCTATTGATGACAATGCAAAAGTGCCTCCCGCATGGAGCTCAGGCAACATTCCCCCAGATTTCCTTGCTTACTGGAGAAATATAGATGCCAAGTAATGTTATATAAGAAGATAACTGCAGATGCTGGTACAAATCGAAGGTATTTATTCACAAAATGCTGGAGTAACTCAGCAGGTCAGGCAGCATCTCGGGAGAGAAGGAATGGGTGACATTTAGGGTCGAGACCCTTCTTCAGACAAGTAATGTTAGTGGCCATCTAGATATTGTTATTGCAGCCAAATTCAACGCATTAATTATGTCAAGAATTTCATTTAAAAATTATCAAAGAAGAGTGGATAACCTGCCCCAAATCACAGTTGTTATCGGTTTGCTGGAATTGTATTTGAAAGTAGCCAGCCTATAATTTCCATCTGTCTTGAATTCGAGACTGCTAATGCTACTGTCTAATATATATTATGTCCCAACGATCTCAGAATTAACATATATCTTGCAACTGAATGAGGCTACCTATTGAAACACCAGCATATTTTGTCACCATCTATGCTTAATCTTTGTGATATGAGTTGAGTAAACTCAACAGATTAACAACACACTTCAAATTCTGATAGCCAATTTGTATAGCTATGGTTTTTGACCTTTTAAAAGTAAGCAAGTTGGGAAAAAGTTGGCCTGTGCGGCCAATTTTATCCATGAACCAAAGTCCCAAAAGTTCACAAGGCCTGCATTGTAGGATCTTTGTTCCCAACTCCCATATATTTTACAACATTGAGGGATGTAATTTCATGAGATCTGGAGCATTCACATGGCATGTGGACCACAGCATCTGGTGAAGATGGTCAGTCTGAGAAGGTTGCCAGGTTCACTACCTCACCAACGTCATTCGAAGGTGGTCGGCTTCAATTGAAAACATGGACAAAATAAAACCATTTGACTTCAGGATCCTATGAAACTTTTATAGATGTGAAGCAGGTGTAAATGATCCAAAGAGTTATTATTTTGCCAACCACTTGTCAGATTCCACTGAAGTTACATTTAGCTCTTAGGGCTAACGGAATCAAGGGATATGGGAGAAAAAGTAGGAACGGGGTACTGATTTTGGATGATCAGCGATGATCATATTGAATGGCGGTTCTGGCTCGAAGGACCGAATGGCCTACTCCTGCACCTATTTTCTATGTTTCTTAACAATGCAGAGATCTTTGTGAATGCAGAATCTTCGCTCTTCCTATTAAGAAAAATCAGGTTTCTCAGGATGTAATTTTTTTCTTAGAATAACTTGCCTTTGCACCACAGCCTGTATTTCCAAAATGCATCCAAACGTGGCAATTTGTAGCAGTCAGATACTTGCCCTTTGAAAGCTTGAGCTGATTATGTTTTATACATCTGTTCTCCTCCCTTATGAAAAGGAGCAGTTCCCTCATAGCTTGGTGACAGCCAGTGAATAAAACCCTCATCACAGCATGGTTAATCAGCCCTAGCTAGAAATATTGGAAAATGTGAAATAGGAGTGGTCCGCCCCATCAAATCTGCCCTACCACAGTTGTGCCAAATTCTCATTTCTATTAAAGTCGAATTACTGACTACTCATGAAAGGTATATGTAATTTAATCAAACTCTTAATTGGAAGGACCATACAAGTACTCGCATCTTGATGTCAAGGCACAAGGTGATCATTACTGACATGTGGTGCCCAGCTTTCCGTGAATCAAAGGTTCAGGGATCCTCCTTCCTAAATGTTGCTCCTTAGCTTTGGTAAGATAAATCCTGTTTCCAGGACTAATCTCCTTCCAATTCCTTTTGTTATCCTTGATTGAGAAGGCAGCAATTAATAGTCCAGAAACAAGACCTTGCAGATGTTGGTTTACAAAAAAAGATACAAAGTATTGGAGTAACTCAGTGGGTTAGGCAGAATCCCTAGAGAACATGAATAGGTGACATTTCAAATTGTAAATCAGGTGAAATCCTGAAGGAGGGTGCGACCTGAAATGCCACCCATTAATATTCTCCAGAGATGCTGCCACTGTGTCCTTTTTTAACTCCTTTATTTTTCACAACGACAATTGTGTATCATTCTAGTTATTGGTGCTTAGCTGATCAAGCTAGACGCCACCCTCAACGACACCATGCGGATCAACACTGGCTGCCTACGCCCTACTCCGACGGAGCTCCTGCCGGTGCTCGCAGGTATCGCACCCACCAAGCTTCGCAAGGCCCCATCGGTCGCCAAACATCCTTTGCACCACCTCGCCCAGGATTCACAGCAACTAGGACCTCAACGCCTGTCATCTCGTCGCCCCTTCTCCCATCATGCAGCGACCCTCTGTGGCTCCGGTTTCAACATACTAGGAGCATGGGGAAACAGCTGGGAACAGACTTCGCGACCTCCTCTATTACCTGTCGCACCGAACACCACAGCCCCACCCAGCTCGGACATGCCCCGCAAAGAGTGGGTCGCCCTGAACCGGCTCCGCACAGCGGTCGGACGGTTGAACGCCAACATGCCTCCGTGGGGGTTGCATTCATCAGCAGCCTGCGTGTGTGGAGCAGACCAGCAAACAGTGCAGCACGTCATTTTTGACTGCACTGTCCTCCGCCCCCCTGGTGGAGGGGTAGACCTCACGGCCCTCGACAACAGCACATTGCGCTGGCTACAGCGCCTGGAGGGCGTTACATAACTTCTGCTGCCTCAAACGCAAGAAGAATAAGCTGATCATGCACAATGGATATGGAAGCTGAAGGAATGTTGCTTTAGCACATTGTCCTTTATCACATACAAATCTGGATCCAGCCTGTAGTTACATTTATTTCTCAGAACTATTCCTGATAGAAAATCCTGTGATCAATCCTGGATATTCATACTTTCAATTAATTCATGCAGGTGGAAGAGAATAGCTGATGTCTCGAGCTGAAACAATGCGTTATGTCCTGATGCAGGATTTCAACTCAAAGCATCGACCATTCCCTTCACCCACAGATGCTGCTCAATGCTGACCATTCCCTTCACCCACAGATGCTGCTCAAGTTCCTCCAGCAGATGGGTTTAGCTCCAGATTCCAGCATCTGCAGTCTCTAGTGACTTTGATTAATTTATTATTAATTTCCTTGCACATATTTTCTCACATTCTCAGATATCTTTGCAGACCATTAACTGCCATGGTGGTGACTTCAACATTGACAAATGTACATTAAGGTTGAGCAGACTGTCTATTATTCTACTCTGTGATGGTTATTTTAACCCTCTGACCACCAGATTTTTCAATAAGATAATAATTTTATTTGATCTTGTCCTAAATTCCATTTTCAAGCCTATTCCTCATACCCCTTGATTTTCCTGTAGTCCCGAAATCCATTTATCTCAACCTTGAACACATTCAAGGAATCAGCTTCCTCAGATCCCTGGTGTAAGTTCACAACCCTCCGAGAGCAGAAGTTCCCACTCATCTCCTTATGAATGGAAATATCCAATCCATATCTACCCTGTCAGAAATCCCCAGAATCATTTGCGTTTCAGTAGGATCACCACTCATTTTTCCAAACATCCAACTATTTCAGCCCAACATATTCAATCATTCCCCATAAACATATTCTTGTCACGTGTACAGAGCTGCAGCAAAAAGCTTGTGTTGTGTGCTATCCAGTCAAATCTAATTATACTATACATGACTACAATCTTCTTTTTGCGTTTGAGGCAGCAGAAGTTATGAAGCTGCTTCTGCTTCTGCTGTCTCTGTTTGTTGTCGTTCGCCTGACTGAGGTCAGTTGACAGGGCTCACCATGGGGAGGTCGGCAACATGAGCCCCATGACTACAATCAAGCCACGCACAAATCCAACAGGCAGTGCAAAGAGAAATATACCAGAGTACTGAACATGGTGTTACAACATTATAGCATCACAGTTAGTGAAAAATGCCAAGGTCCACAATGAAGTAAACAGAAAGACTGCACCTTAGCTTATGGGACCATTCAGTAAGCTGATAACAGTGGGGAAGAAGTGTTCCTGAATCTGGCGGTAGGTGCTTTCAAGCTTTTATATCTTCCGCCCGACAAGAGAGGGGAGAAGAGGGAATGACTGGGATGAAATAGGTTCTTGATTATGTTGGCTGATTTCCCAAGGCATCAGATGGAGTTGATGATGGGAAGGCGAATCTGTGTGATCGACTGTGTTTGTTACAATATAAAATAGCAATGATTTATTTTAAATTAAATCTATATATTATTACAATATGCAAAGTACTTTAATTTTACTTGTTTATGATGGGAATGTGCAGATGATTGAGAGATGGACTATCTCAGGACGAGTACTAGGAATAGCTGGATAGTCTCAGGAGGGAGAGGAGGATAAGTCACATCAGGCATTTATAAAGGGTGGACCTTGCTTGGCTTGTATCTGCTGGAGTTTGGAAGAGTGAGACTGACTTAAAAAATATTTAAGACCCTGAACAGTCTTGATAGGGTGGATGTACAGAGGACATTTCCTTTTATGGGAAAATCTAGAACTTGCTGTGGAAAAATAAGGGGTTGCAAATTTATGGCAGTTTTACTGTTGAAATGTGTCATTTGATGTCCAGTAGTTCTGAATGATGCTCTGTGGAGACATGACCTAGAACCGAGGGGAACCTGTTCTCAAAGCTTTTTTTAAAGTAACTCGGTGTTCTCCCAATTGGTATTCAGAGCAGAGATTAGATATTTAACTGGATCAACAGTTGCTCATTATGTTTATAGCTAGTGCTAACTCAAATACCTACTTTGAAGGGATCCCAAGTGGCACCTTATTAGCGGTAACTTGCAATGGTAAATTAGAACAGCAGAGACATCCAGCAAAGTAGATTCTCAAAACTAATTACTTAAAACAATTGATCGTAATGCTCAAAGATTCTTGATGGTGACAATTTAATTCTACGAGGCAATATTCCTTTCTTGCTGGGTGGTGCCATGGATCAATTATAAAATGGCCTTGTGATATTTCTTTTAAAGAAACCATTAGAGACAGAGCACTTAAACTTGAGGATAAATATATTTACTTGCTTCCACATTTTTGGAGAGGCTTAGATCAAAGGCACAATAATGCTAAATGTTTCTAAAATCCCTGCTGGTCATGTTCAATTTAGGGTAATCTGAAACATCTATCTTCTTAATATGTTATGTCAACTATAGTTGAGAGGAATATTAACCAATGTCCACGAGTAGTTTGTCACGCTGCCTTATCCATTGAGACTAAAAGGTTGCAGTTCTGTTCACTGCCAAGTGAAGTGTCCATGACCGCACGTCCAGAAAGGGCTTCCCTCCTATGGTGCCTATCATAAACATCATGCAGTGTCTCTTGTTATGCCTGATGTGATTTATCCTCCTCTCCCTCCTGAGACTATCCAGCGATTCCTAGTACTCGTCCTGAGATAGTCCTTCACCCAAGGGCTGAGATCTCCAGTTGGTTTGTTCTGCAGGATATTACTAATATTGAAAAAAATATGAAGACCTCTTTGGTGTACATTGTAGTGGGATTCCAGAGGTGTACAGATTTCAGAATTTCATTTTAAGTAAATTAATAACATGGTGGTTTTCAATGTAAAAAGTAATAGCAGGAATTGTATGGGAATAGCCAGGAGTTAGGAACTGGTGGAGGATGTGATAGCTGTTAGCCCCCAAATTTTGACTCTTATATGTGTATTCAGGAAGCTTTACTCTTGCACTTAAATTTCTCAAGCAACAAGGTTAATATATGGCAGCATAGTGGCACAGAGATATAGCTGTTGCCTTACAGCACCAGAGACCTGTGTCGATCCTGACTACTTGTGCTCTCTGTACAGAGACTCTAAGTTCTCCCTATGACCCTGTGGATTTTCTCTGGGTGCTCCCATTTCCTCCAACATGCTAGGAGGTGCAGGATTGTAGGTTGCTTGGCTTCTGTGAATTGCCCCTAGTGTGTAGGATGCAAAACTGGGATAACACAGAACTAGTCTATGGGTGATAGACACAAAAAGCTGGAGTAACTCAACGGGACAGGGGGACAGGATAGTAACCCACTGAGTAACCCGATAGTAACCCAGCTTTTTGTTTCTATCTTCAGTTTAAACCCGAATCAGCAGTTCCTTCTGACGCACTATTCTATGGGTGATCACTGGTTGGCGCAGACTCAGTGGCGAAAAGGGCCTGTTTCTACGCTGTATCTCTAAACTAAACTATACTGAGACACAAGATACTGAAGATGCTGGAACTCAACAGATCAGGCAGCATATGGAGGTAAATGTACAGACAATGTTTCGGGTATGATCCATTCTTCAGACTGGTTGAAGTAAAGGGAAGAAAGCGGAAAAAGAGAGGTGGGGTGGGACAAAGCCAGGTAAGTGAAAGGTGGATATAGATGAGGGGGCAGTGTGAATGGCAAATGGAAGGAGTAAGTGACAGAGGTGAAAAGGAGACAAAAAATATGTCAGATAAGGGAGGAATAGGGTGGCGGTATAAGGGTGGAAGGGAACAGGGGGGAGGGGAAAGAGGAGGAATAAAGGGAACTGCGGGACTCGGGTATTGGGAGATATGTTTGCGGAGCAGGGGAAAGAATCAGGGTGACTGAGAGGTCGTGGGCGAAATGTGTGTGTACCGGGACGGGGTTGGGGCCAGGGGAAAGAAATTGGGGCAAGGGAGCTATTAGCACAAAACCCTCACTATTAAGAGCACAGCTTGCAGGATCATCACAGATCCACCTAACGCAAGAGGTTTCACTGCACTGTAATGGCAGCCAAGCTCAGGGATTTGTGAAGTCAAGTGGAACAGATTGAGCACTCACTCCATAGTTGCCAGTAACAGATTCTCTCAGTGGAAGTGGCTTTTTTTAAAAATGTGCTGCTACAAATCAAGCAATTCTGTGGAAACCTAAGGGTTTGATGATTGCCAAATGATAGGCATAGTGTGGAACAATGTGACCTAATTTCTATTAGTGATGATCCAAAATGGTGCCTCCCGAGGATTAATTACCATTGTTGAAAAGTTGAAAAGGAATCCCATTTCACATCTTTTTACATTTTCGGGACCTAGCCGCTGTTCAACACCATGATCATCAGGATTTTGTATGTTTGGGAGAAGATAAATTTGGATGAATAGATACTGTAAATGCTAGATGTGGGCAGTGGTTTAACTCAGGAAGATACAGAAAATCACTGTTTGCTGTAAATTAGGGAAATTATTTCACCATGGATCGAGAATCTTGCTTTAGACAGTCAGCAGTGGAAATTGTCTCAAATGCCAATAACCTAATAACAAATTAATTTAAACATTAACTTAGAAAACAACAGAAGAGATATTTTTGATCTGTAGTCACCAGTGTAGGCAAATAGAGTCAATCAGTCTGTGTTAACAGGAATGGAATATATCATCTGATCCATTAATTGTTCATTGTTAAAAGATAAACATGGAACTAGAGAATGCCAATGTTTTGAATTAATTCACATGATCTGCAGAGGCCGTCAGGCTGCAGCTTAACATTTTCATCCAAAGTGCAATGCAATGCATCCCTCCCCCAACATTCCTTCCTCTAGTTTCACAATTTGTAACAGTTCATTCTGTTAGTCTCAAACCTTCTGCTCTAATCTCTGGCCTTTGTTCCAGCCATCAAAAGCCCCCTTTGCCTGCGTCCAACTATTACCTGTCGTGCTTTGTCTTGCCTCCCCTCTCTTCAGCTTTCTTTCCCCCCCATCCGCAATGTCTGAAGAAGGGTCCCAACCCAAAATGTCACCTATCTATGTTCTCCAGAAATGCTGCTTCACCCACTGAGTTCTCCAGCACTTTATACCTTTTTTGTAAACCAGCATTTGCAGTTCCTAGTTTCTACAACAAAATAATCTTAATTTTCTACCATTCAGCTATAGGCCCATATTCAACGATGGGGTTCAAGCTGTGTATATTTGTAATATAAATAAAAATACACATGGCACAGCAGTGAAGCTACTGCCTCAGAGACTCACGTTTGATCTTGACTACGAATATTATCTTTGTGAAGTTTGTACGTTCTCCCTGTGACTACGTAGGATTTCTCTAGGTACTTCAGTTTCTTGCCACATTCCAAAGCCGTGCAGGCTTGTAGGTTAATTGACTTCTGTAAATTGCCCCTACTTTGTAGGATGCGCAAGTGGGATAACGTAGAACTAGTGTATGGGTGATCGAAGGTTGGCATGGACTCCATGGGATGAAAGACATGTTTCCACGCTGAATCTTTAATGTAAACTAAACTAAACTAAACATCAGCTGAGTTATGACCAGTAAGTCTTTCTATTCTCTTTCTAAATGAATATTTCTATTCATGCTCACAGTAAAAATGGCAGTCATGAAAATAGGGATTCACCTAGTTGTGTTGTCCTGGAAACAGGCAGTGACCAAATACAATTGTTGCTCTCATTCACCTCCGCCCCAGCAAAAAATCTGAACTGAAGGATAGTTAACCATAACAACAAATTTGAAATCAGGCACTTGGTAGATTTAACCCTGCATCGAACAGAACAGATCCATCATGCTCTTCCAGTCACAATAATATTCAAATACCAAGACAAGAAATATTCTGTTGAAACTTGATTTCATTTATAAAATAATTAACTTTGGAATAAAACCAATGATGCATTCCATTTTATTCACCTGCTCAACATGCGTGTAACTTTGTTCAGTAGCTATAAACAGCCATAAATAAGAGCTGGTAGCTTTTTGGATGGACTTCAAATTTTCAAGAAATTACGTATTGTGCATTTAATAATGTCATTACTTTATCAATAAGTGTCTAACACATATTATAGCAATAAATTGAATTCTTCTTTAAAGTCCTTGATGGCTTGCTTAATCCATAGTCTATCATAAAACCTATTTTGATTCAATCTGTGTACTCCATGAACTATTTAAATGAAATGCATTGTAGAAAGGAAAATATATTCCACCTCAGAATAAAATCACAGCTATTAAAAAGCTTACTACTTCAAGGCATCAACTACACCAACATGGAGACTCATGGCTAACAAGATGCATTTTTACCTCCTTAACACTAGAAAATAGCTTACCCATGTAAAGTCTTGTTTCGTAACTTTCCACGTTTAAGACTTGGCATGAAAATATCATCATCCTGATGTTTGCAAGAAGACACCAGCATTTCCCAGTTATTGCCAATAATTAAAAACAACTTATGTCTTCAATTTTGATAAACATTAAAACTGTATGTAGCAAAGACATTTTCCTTGACAGAATTCAAGCATATGAAAAGCTTTTCAACGTGTTATGAGGACTAAGTTCAATCAGTCATGCATTCATAACTTTTAAGGGTCACTTAATGATTAACATTGAAAGGCTTGTTTGCAGTGGAAAAATATTTTAAGCTTTCTGTTGGAACTATTTGAAAGGGTGAATACACTAAATGTAGTTTTCTAAAGTCAAAGCATTCATTTTTTGTCCTTTGTATGTGCCTAAATTTCCTAAATGTTGTCATTGTGTCATTGATAAATAACCTAACAGTAATCTTAAATTCATGACTTATTGAGATCTTTACCTTATCAATAATTGTCTGGTTCATGTTACAACAATGAATAGAATTCTTTAAAAGTCCTTGATTGCTTAGTTAATCTATCATAGAAAACTTTGATTCAATGTGTTTATTCCATGAGTGTTTAAACTAGAGTCGGGGGGGTTGGGAAGCAAATAGTAGATAATAAAATTGGAGTGATGGAAAAGTAGAGGTTAGGACCAGTAAGTCTCAAAAGAAGGACAGGCAGGAAAATAAATATGGTGAAGCTGATGGACTGAAGTGTGTCTATTTCAATGCAAGAAGCATTGTGAGGAAAGCATTTGAACATAGAGCCCGGATTGGTTTTAGAGAATACGATATTGTGGAAACATAATTGCAAGAGGAGCATGACTGGCAGGTCAACATTCTGGGGTTTCGATGTTTCATACATGATGGGGGAAGGGGGGAAGAAGTGGAGAAGTTGCTCCACTAATCAGGGAGAATGTCACGGTAGCACTCAGAGAGGACATACTGGACAGTTTGTCTGCTGAGGCAGCTCAAAAATTAAGAAAGGTGCAAATACTGTCTCAGTTGCACTAAAGCCCCTCCCCCTACCAATAGACAACAGGAGATAGAGGAACAGATATATAGATGGATTACCAAAAGATGCCAAAGCAACTGAGTTGTCTCAGCGGGTGACCTTTACTTCTACAAAATTGACCAGGACTTGCTCACTGCTAAAGGCTTATATGGGCAGAATTTGGTACATCGATCTAAGAGGGTTTTCTTGAAACGGTATGTGGAGAGTTCAACCTGAGAAGGGAATATACTGGACCTTGTGGTGGGAAACAAGCCTGGCAAGGTAACTAATGTTTCAGTGGAAGAGCTTTTTGGGGATAGTGAACCTAGGTGAATTTTGAGGATTTATTCACATTTTGGTGAATAAATCCCCAGATCCTGATGGGATCTATCGCGGGTTATTGAGAAAGTCTAGAGAGGAGATTAAATAGAGCCGATGAAAATCTTTGCATCTTTCCTGGCCACAGGTGAGATCCTGGGGATCGGAGAGTAGCTAATGCTATTTCCTTGTTCCTGAAGTAGAGAAAATCCAGGGAAATATAGGCTGGTGAGTCTCATATCAGTGGTAGGGAAGCTATTGGAGTGGATTCTTCCGGATAGGATTTATTTCTATTTGGAAGAGAATGAATGAATTAGAGACAATCAGCATGCTTTGCATGCAGTAGGTCATGTCTTACAAACTTGATCAAGTTTTTGAGGAGGTGACAAAGGTGATCGATGAGGGTAGGGTGGTGCATGTAGTCTACATGAATTTTAGTAAGGCATTTGATAAAGTCCCCAATGGTAGGCTGATGAGGAAGATTAAGATGCATGGGATTAACTGTGACCTGGTTGTATGCCAGAGTTTGCAGAACTGGCTTACTGATAGAAGACAGAGAATTGCGGTGGAGGGATCATATTCAGATTGAATGTTTGTGACCAGTGTAGTTATGTGGGATTTGTGCTGGGGCCTCTGTTGTTTGTGAAATATATACACCGATCAGCCAGAACATTATGACCGCCTGCCTAATATGCTGTTGGTCTTCCGTGTGCCGCCAAAACAGCGCCGACCCACCGAGGCAGGGACGCGACAAGACCCCTGAAGGTATCCTGCAGTATCTGGCACCAAACCATTAGCAGCAGATCCTTTAAGCCCTGTAAGTTGCGAGGTGGAGCCGTCGTGGATCGGACTTGTTGATCCAGCACATCTCACAGATGCTCAATCGGATTGAGATCTGGAGAATTTGGAGGCCAGGGCAACACTGTGAACACTTTATCATGTTCCTCAAATCATTCCCGAACAATGTGTGCAGCATGGCAGGGCGCATTATCCTGCTGAAAGAGGCCACTGCCATCAAGGAATACCATTGCCACGAAGGGGTGTACCTGGTCTGCAATGGTGTTTAGGTAGGTGACACGTGTCAAATTGACGTCCACATGAATGGCCGGACCCAGGGTTTCCCAGCAGAACCCAGGGTCTCCCAGCATCACACTCCCTCCACAGGCTTGTCATCTTCCCACAGTCGGTTTGGACCAGACGGGATAGCCATCGATGCGCCTTGGGTGCCCAACCAGGGCCGTCTTAACGCATGGGCCTGATGGGCACTTGCCCGGGGCCCCACGAGCATAGGGGCCCCATGCTGATCTGTGTATGTTAAGTGACTTGCAATAAATAAATACTACTTTAAAAATGTAGGTTCAATAAGTGCTTTTTTTCGCAACATTTTCGGTCCCTAAGTGCTTCTCACAGCGATCTGTTTCGCAACAATTAGCTCCCTAAGTGCTTTGCTTTTCCATCCCTAAGTGCTTCTCACAGCGATCTGTAAGTGCTTTTCGCAACAATGTAGCACCCTAAGTCCATCGCTAAGTGCTTTTCGGTAAGTGCTTTTCGCCGGCACGACAGGGGGGGGGGGCTGGTAGGGAAAGGGGGGTGGGGGAGAGTAACGGTAGGGGCCCCAGTACACTGCTTTGCCCGGGGGCCCATAATGCTGTAAAAACGGCCCTGTGCCCAACACCCTGTCGCGGGTTTGTGGTTTGTCCCTCCTCGGACCACTGTCAGGTAGGTACTCACCACTGCTGACTGGGAGCACCCCACAAGCCTTGCCGTTTCAGAGATGCTCTGACCCAATTGTTTGGCCATAATAATTTGGCCCTTGTTGCTCAGGTCTTTACTCCTGCCCATTTCTCCTGCATCCAACACATCAACTTCAAGAACTGACTGTTCACTTGCTGCCTAATATATCCCACCCCTTGACAGGTGCCATTGCAACAAGATATCCAATGTTATTCACTTCACCTGTCAGTGGTCATAATGTTTTGGCTGATAGGTGTATGTAAATAACTTGGACGTGAACATAGATGGGTTCATTAGTACGTTTGCAACTGACACAAAGATGTTTAGGGACATGTACCATGAGGAAGACTGTCAAAATAGGCACTGGGATAAAGATCAGCTACAGAAATGAGCGTAGAAATGGCAGATGGAATGTAATCCGAGCATGTGTGAGGAGGTTGAACATAATGGGAACATTTACAATTAATATCAAGACCTTTAACAGCATTTATGTAAAGAGAGATCTTGGGGTCTAAATCCAAGCAGACAAGTTAGGGCAGCACAGTGATGCAGCGGTAGAGTTGCAGCCTTACAGGCCAGAGACACAAATTCAAGGCATCCTGGACATTCTCTCTGTGACCGCGTGGGTATTCTCTGGGTGCACCGGTTTCCTCAAACACTCCAAAGAGTAGGTTAAGTGGCTTCAGTAAAAAAATTGTAAATTGTTCCTAGTGTATAGGATAGTGCTAGTGTATGGGGTGATCGATGTTCGGCGCAGATTCGGTGGGCCGAAGGGCTTGTTTCCACGCTGTATCTCGAAAGTCTAAAGTCTAAAATTCATAACTGTCAGAAAATGGCAACATAAGTGGACAGAGTGCTAAGGAAGGCATATGGTACAATTGCCTTCATTGGTTGGGCCATTGAGTATAAGAGTCAGGAAGTCATGATAGAGCTGTATAGGAATTTGGTTAGGCCATATTTGGAGTATTGCGCACAGTTCTGGTTTCCCCAATACAGGAAGGAAGTGGAGGCTCTGGAAAGGGTAGAGAAGATGTTTACCAGAATGATGATTGGATTAGGGAGTATTAGCTGGAGGGAGAGGTTTAACAGACTTGGATTGATTTCTCTGGAATGCCGAAGGTTGCGCGATGATCTGATAGAAGTATATAAAATTATGAGAGGCATAAATAGGGTAGGCAGTCAAAACCTTTTTCCAGATGGAAATATCAAATACTAGAGGGTATAACTTTAAGGTGAGTGGGGCAAATTGTAAAGGAGATGCGTGGGGCAAGTATTTTACACTGAGGTAGGTGAGTGCCTGGAATACCCTGACAGAATGTCAGTGGAGGAAGATATTACAGTGATATTTAAGAGACTTTTGGACAGGCACATTGGTATGCAGATAAAGGATGGATGTGGTTTATGTGCAGGCAGATCGGCATTGGTCTTGGCATCATGTACAGTACAGGCATTGTGGATTGAAGTGCCTGTTCCTGCGCTGTACAGTTCTCTGTTCTGTACACTATTTATATGAAAAGCAATATAGACAGGGAATTCAGTAATTGGTGTGATTCAGTAAAAATAAAGAAAATAATGTTTTTTAGTTCTAATGGTTAACTTTGCAGGTTTTAACTCCTGATCATTTATTTTGCAGCTAAACAAAGGAAATTTTATGTTTTTAACGGTTTTACAAAATAAATTTTATTTTAGAGGATCTTCAGTATTTAAAGAAGACAAAAGAAAAAGAGGAAACCAGAAAGTTACGAAAAATGACAGCAGAATACATGTTGTAGGAAATTAGACACAAAATGCTGGAGTAACTTAGCGGGTCAGGCAGCATCTCTTGAGAAAAGAAATGAGTGATGTTTCAGGTCGAGACCCTTCTTCAGACTGAGGGTCAGGTTTTTGTGTCCATCTTCGGTGTAAATCAGCATCTGTTATTCCTTCCTACACATGTTATAGGAAATTGATGGATTTAAAAATAGAATTCAAGCATCTTGGAGACATTTTTAGTGGATGTCATAACCACTGCATGGTAGTCATTAAGTCCTGCTATCTTGCTTATCGTTGACAACGGAATCACAGTGGTCTTCTTAAAGCAGGTGAGAACCTCAAAATCGATTACGGAGAAGCAAAAGATATCTGAATAAATGTGGTTGTTATTGGTCCATGCACATCCTAAAGATCCTTGATTCTCTAATATGTCGGGCTGGTTTTGTATATCTTTGGCCGTGAAGGCAGATGCAAAAATAATAGTTTAATTTCTCAGCCATCTTCTGCCCTGGGGGATGGGCTGTCCAGATTAGGTCTCACTGATATTTTCCTTTTTATGTACCTATAAAACCTCCGAGTGTGTTTTAATGTTTCTCACGTCCCCACTCATATTCAACCTTGCCTTTCTCAATGTGTTTCTTGGTCCTCCTTTGCTGCATTCTAAAATGTTCGCACTCCTAAGCTCTATTGCTGCTCATGGTGAAAAAAAGGCTTCTAATGTTGGTTTAATATTGCATTTAATTTCTCTTGTCAGCCTCAGATGAATCAATACACATGCGAGAAACACAAACACTTCTCCTGGGCGTGCTGCAGCCTGCTAGACTGAATGTGGAATTCTGCAACTTTAGATAACTCATTCTTTCTTTCTGTCTTCATTTTGTCTCAGCTTCTCTTTTCTGTATTTCATCTAAAATATATTTGTTTAGAGATGTAGGTTAATTGGCTGGGTAAATGTAAAAATTGTCCCTAGTGGGTGTAGGATAGTGTTAATGTACGGGGATCACTGGGCGGCACGGACTTGGAGGGCCGAAAAGGCCTGTTTCCGGCTGTATGTATATGATATGATATGATATGATATGATACAAAAAACTGCAAGAAAAGATGCGATAAAGAATCCTGGATCTGAATCTTTATTGATTCCACAGATATTGCCTCACTGGTGAATAGTTTCAACATTTTCTGTTTTTACAGGTATTTAAAATATCCAACATGTGCAATATTTTGATTTTTTTAATGGATGGAATCATCTTTTCTTTTGGGATTTAATGCCTTCAAGGATTTTTTTAGTAAGGTGCGCTATTTCATCACAATTATGAACACTTTGGCCCACTGACCAATTTTCTTCCCAGATTCTCTCTCTCGCTCTGACATTTTATGCAGACTAATGGAATCAAATATACTGTACTACTTCTTCGAGGATAGGCTTTCTGAAACAATATGTAACCATTTTTATCCTGTTAATTTATGCCATTCTAAGGTGCTGTATTATTGCATAATTATCCAACCACTGTTATTTCAATGAACACGGAGCCTCCAATATTTCCCTTCCAATTAAACATTTTACTTAAATTGGGAAATAAACAGGGAACTGACAAGGTGATTACTAGAATTTTAATATCTTAATATTACATATTCAAGAAAAGTTTTCATTTCTTTTTGCTTAATATGTCAATAATCCCATGTGATACTATACAGATAGACTGCTCAGCAATGATTTTCCTTCAAACCCCACAAAAGGAAAACACATAGTTCCATACTTTCTACCAATATCAATGAAAATAATTTGCCAGATGCTGCTGTAAATAGGCTCAGATTTATCCTGTAATTAAACTTACCAATAAAGCAGATCTCTCAATTCCCATAACACCAATAAAACTGATTTAAGGTGATGCATGTATGATTTTGAATAGAAGTGTAGCAATTCTGAAGTGCTGGAAGCTCAGGTATTTTCAATCCATGAAAATAGGAAACAATTTTGCTTCATCTACAGAAGAAAACTGCTGATAAGTCACAGTATTTTTTGTAAAATTAAACCTCAGAGTTTTACACTCAAAATTATTGTCACAAGAAGTGCCAGCAATGTTGTTGCAGACTTGCCAAGGTTTCAATGGCTTAGGTAATTAAGCAAGCTGTTGAAGCCTTGATAATAAAGATGATTTTAAATTTAGAATCAGGGCTATTGTTAAATATTTACATGATAATCTATATAATATCAATCTATATCTACATATACTTACTGGAAGTAGTATATATTATTAATTAAGTGTAGATTTCAAGTAAAAATTATCTATGGTACATTGGAAGTGCTGCATCTTCGCTCAATTTGTTTTTTTAATCACAATTATGAACTCTTTGGCCCACCGACCAATTTTCTTCCACTTCTTTAGAGTTGGCAATGTCAAATACACCATATAAATTATATTTTTAGTGACACAGTTCAAATGCAACATGTACCTTACAGACCAGAAACCATTCCTGCTAACAGGCTCAGACTTTCAGCAAATAAAATTTCTCTAAAACTAGGTAAAAATTATTTTCTACTTGGTGTTCTTCATCTTTCAGGAGAGCTATTAGGTCTATGGTCCTAGCAAGTGATGCTAAATCCAATCACAGAGGGAATTTTCCCTTTGATTCCCATTGTTTATTGCATTATCAGGGCTCCCTGGAGCTGAATCTAACAGAAGGCAGCCTTGAGGTTAGGGCAGTTAGGTTACATTGCCGCTGTAATTCAGATCTTATCAATATACATAGAACATAAAACAGTACAGCACAGGAACGGGCCTTTCATCCCACAATGTTTGTGCCGAACATGATGCTAAATTAAACTGATCTAATCTGCCTGTGCACTATCCTATTTATATCTTCTATTCCCTGCATTTCCATGTGCCTATCTAAAAGCCTCTTAAATACCATTATCGTATCTGACTCCACCACCCATGGCAGTGTGTTCCAGGCCCCCACCACTCTCTGAGTAAAAAACTTGCACTGCACATTTCCATCGAATATTCTCACTTTCAATTTACAGCTATGCCCTCTAATGTTGGACATTTCCACCCTGGGAAAAAAGTTCTGACTGTCTTCCCTATTTATGCCTCTCATAATTTTATAAACTTATTGAGCCTCCCCTTAACCTCTGACGTTCCAGAGAAATCAATCTAAGTCTCCTCAACCTTTCCCGGTAGCTGAAACCCTCTAATCCAGGCTATGACATCCAAGATGTCCTAATTCTTTAGGGAAGATGGATCCTCCCTCCCCCTTCTATCATAAGTTAGGCTCTCACACGTGTCTCCTCTATATCCTGTAGTTCAGCTCTTGCTCCCCCTCCCTCCATTCACAACAGGGACAGTAACCATAGTCCTCAGCTTTCACCCCATCAGCCATTGTATACAGCACATAATCCTCCAACATTTTCGTCACTTCCAACGGGATCCCACCACTAGTCACATTTTCCCATCTCCACCCTTTTCTGCTTTCTGCAGAAACTGTTCCCTCTGCAACTCTCTTGTCCACTCATCCCTTCTCACCCAAACCACCCCCTCCCCAGGGACCTTCCCCTGCAACCGCAGGAGATGCAATACATGTCCCTATACCTCCTCTCTCGACTCCATCCACGGATCCCGACAGTCCTTTCAGGTGAGGCAGAGGTTTAATTGCACCTCCTCCAACCTCATCTACTGTATCCAGTGTTCTTGTTCTGGCCTCCTATAAATCTGCAAGACCAAGCGTAGTCTTGGTAATCGTTTCGCTGAATATTTACGCTCAGCATAAATTTACACTCCTCTCTTACCTCCCTCAATAACCAAGGATAGATCCCTTGATGCCCTGGAGACTTACCTACCTTAATGTTCTTCAAGTCAAGTCAAGTCAAGTCAATTTTATTTGTATAGCACATTTAAAAACAACCCACGTTGACCAAAGTGCTGTACATTTGATTAGGTTCCAATAGAAAAAAAATGAAAACATACAGTAGCACGCAAACAGTTCACTGCGCCTCCTCAATGAGCCTCAAACGCTAGGGAGTAGAAATATGTTTTGAGCCTGGACTTAAAGGAGTCGATGGAGGGGGCAGGGCAGTTCTGATGGGGAGAGGGATGCTGTTCCACAGTCTAGGAGCTGCAACCGCAAAAGCGCGGTCACCCCTGAGTTTAAGCCTAGACCGCGGGATAGTGAATAGCCCCAAGTCGGCCAATCTGAGGGAATTGGAGTTAGAGAGGGGGGTTAGAAGATTTTTGATGTAGGGGGGGGGAGTGTCCATTTAGGGCTTTATACGTGAATAGGAGGAGCTTGAAGTTGATTCTGTACCGTACAGGGAGCCAGTGGAGAGAGGCCAGAATCGGGGTGATGTGGTCCCTTTTACGGGTACCCATCAGGAGTCTCGCTGCGGCATTTTGGACCAGTTGCAGGCGGGACAGGGAAGATTGGCTGATCCCAGTGTATAGGGAGTTGCAGTAGTCTAGGCGGGAGGAAATGAAAGCGTGAATGATTTTTTCTGTGTCGTCGAATTGGAGGAAAGGTTTGATTTTAGCTATGGTTCGAAGTTGGAAGAAGCTGGCTTTTACCACAGCGTTGACTTGCTTATCAAATTTTAATGCAGAGTCAAATATCATGCCGAGGTTTTTGACATGCGGTTTGACTAGGCAGGATAGGCTTCCAAGACTGCCTGTTATCAATTTGATGGAGTCGGGGGGGCCGAATAGGATGACCTCAGACTTGCTCTCATTTAATTGGAGGAAGTTCTGTGCCATCCAACATTTTATGTCCTCAAGGCAGTGTGAGAGGCTGTTTAAATTTGACTGGTTGTTGGGTTTCAGGGGGAGGTAAAGCTGAGTGTCATCGGCATAGCAGTGGAAAGAAATGCCGTGCCTTTGAATGATTTGGCCAAGGGGGAGCATGTATAGAGAGAAGAGAATGGGGCCTAGGATGGAGCCTTGTGGAACTCCGCAGGAGAGGCTAGCTGGAGCAGAGGAATAACTGCCTATGTTGATGGCGAAACTCCTATCTTTGAGGTACGAAGCGAACCAGCTCAGGGCAGTGCCATCAATGCCAACCGCGTACCGGAGACGGTCAATAAGGATGGTGTGGTCCACTGTATCGAACGCTGCGCTGAGGTCGAGAAGGAGCAGGATTGCACAGTCGCCGGTGTCGATGGCGAGAAGCAGGTCGTTGTGTACCTTCAACAAGGCAGACTCTGTGCTGTGGTGGGCTCTGAAACCTGACTGGAAACTTTCCAGGATGGTGTTTTGGTGCAGGTCGGGCACTAATTGGTTTAGGATTGCCTTTTCAAGGACTTTTGACAGGAATGGCAGTTTGGAAATGGGTCTGTAGTTGCTAGGCAAGGTGGGGTCTAGGTTAGGTTTTTTCAGTAGGGGCTGGACCACCGCGTGCTTGAAACTGATTGGAACAGTGGCCAGCGAACTGTTGATAATAGAGAGGATGCTGGGACCGGCTATTGCAATGACATCCTTCAGAAGGGCAGTGGGGGCTGGATCAAGGGGGCAGGTTGCAGGTTTCATAGCGGAGACAAGCTTTGCAAGGGAGGATAGAGTGACGGGTTGGAAGCAGTCCAATTTAGATGAACAGACTAGTGAGACAGCTAGGTCACGGGTGGGAGGGGAAATGTTCATTCTAATATTCTCAACTTTGTTGGTGAAAAATTTAGCGAATTCTTCGCACTTAGCAGGGGACCCAACTAAGCTGGTACTGGGGGCGGGACATATGACAGAGGTAATTGTTCTAAATAGGACCTTGGAGTTATGAGAGTTTTTGGAAATAAGGTCGGAGAAGTATTGTGCTCTAGCAGACTTTACTGCTTCCTGGTATTTGAGAAGATTGTTTCTCAGAATTTCGAAGGAAATTTGAAGCTTGTCACATTTCCACCTCCTTTCTGATTTTCTGCACTCCCTTCTTAGGGCTTTGGTGGAGTCATTGAGCCACGGCCGACCTTTGGGCTTAGGCTTTTTCATTTTAAGGGGAGCGATAGAATCCAGGATGGAAGAGCAAGTGATATTAAATAAAGAGGCGAGATCCTCAGTGCTGAGATGGGGGGGAGAGGCCTCAATAGTGCAGATGTTGGGGGCAGCTGTGAGAGCCTCGGAGAATTTACTGGCAGTCAATGAATTTATGTCGCGGGAGTAGCGAACAGGGAGATGAGATTTTGCGGGAGATAAAGGCAGAGATGCGTCAAAAATGATAGCGCTGTGGTCCGATAGACAGGCTTCAGTAGTTTCAATGTTGTTGATTGGGAATCCGGACGATAACACTAGGTCGAGAGTATGGCCTAACTTGTGAGTGGGTCCCGTGGTGTGAAGAGTCAGATTGAAGGACTCAACCAGGTGCATAAATTCACTCACAAGAGGCTTAGTGGGACAGCAAACATGAATATTAAAGTCACCAAGAATTATGATCCGGTCAAATATGGGCAAAATGCTAGAAATCAGATCAGCAAATTGGGTGATGAAGTCCTTATGCATTTTTGGTGGGCGATACACAAGAACAATTAAGAGGGGATAGGCTAGGCCTACTTTAATTAGTTGCACCTCGAAACTGGAGAAATGATCAGCGTTCAGGAGGCGGCAGTTGAAATGTTTCTTAAACACAGTGGCTAAGCCCCCACCGCGTCCAGAGAGCCTAGGCGAGGTGAAGAAGTGACAGTTATCAGGGCAGAGTTCCACGAGTGGAGCAAGCTCACCATGGTTAAGCCAGGATTCTTTGAGCAGTAAGAAGTCCAATCCACGGGTGATGAAGAAGTCGTTGAGGATGAAGGTCTTGTTCTGTAGTGCTTCAGTACCACCTCCTCAAACTCAAACTCCCCAAGCATATTAGTATTCTCCACACAGACTTTGCTGCCCTCCAAGTCTCTTCTCCTCGGTTAATATAGATGCAAAGTACTCATTTAGTACCTCACCTGTATCCTCCGACTCCAAGCATAGATTCCCTCCTTTATCTTTATAATAAAGTCTGGAACTAAATGGCCTTGGCAAAATCTAGGCTGAGTACTATTGAATAGCTTAATGGTGAGTAAATGTTACCTTACAGCACTATTATAATGTATTCTATCAGTTTTGCTGAAGACTAATGGCAGACTGATGGACGAGTAACTTTCCAGATTGGATACTTCCGGCTTTTTGTACACAGGAAACATCTGGGCAATTCTTCACATTATTGTTTAGATGGCAATGTTGTAGCTATGCTTGGATAGCTTTACTGGTAATGTAGCTAGTTCCGGAGTGCGTCTTTAGTAATACTACCAGTATGTTGTCTGGTCTCATAATCTATGATATTTCAATGAATGCAAGATCTGAGGAGGGAGCCAAGCCAAATCAAGCATTTGCACTTTAGATTGAAGATGGTTGCAAATCCTCGCAACCAAGTCTTTGTCACACAAACACTGCGTTCCTTCTCAAATTAACTGTTTAAGCAAACACCATCTTTCATAGCCAGTTGTAGCAGAACTGCAGATCTTCTGATTTGAATTGATGCTTGTGGAATCACTTGGTTCTGTAAATTGCTTTCCACTTGCTTACTTGTGGTACTGCACTGCAGCTTCATCAGATTGATGCTTCAATCACATATACCAATTTCTGCTCTCAAAGTTTTCTACACTCTTAATAGAAGCAGACTGGATTGATAGTCATAGTAGAATGAAGGTGTCAGTTTGTCTCATGGATAACTAGTTTTGAGTTGCCAGATCTGATCAGAATCAATCCCATTTAACACAAAGTTAGAGTCGCACCGCATGTAGGAGATGTCCCTAGTATGAAGGTGACAATTTGTCTCCATGGCCTGTGCCATGGATTATCCTGCTAATACTATCATAGGCAGATGCATCTGTGCCTGCCACATTTGAGATGGACAAGATGAAGTAGCTCACCTGGTGCAGTCTCACTCTGTCAGGTTTGTCCTTCAGGACTCCTCCTGCTTAATCAGTGGTGATGATTCTTATCCGCAGACACCATCGTCCTCCATTAAAGTGCCTTCTATGACACTGTTTCTACCAAATGTACCTCTATGTTCCTCTGGTAATGAAAATGGATGTCTCTTACTTACGCCCCTCATAATTTTAAACACTTCAGCTTCTCCTACTCTAAAGAAAATAGCCCTAGGTTCTCCAAAAGCTGAAACTATACATACTGGGCACCTAAAATAAAAACACAAAATTCTGGAAATACACATCACTCATTAGCAGCCGCTACCAGGAAATAAAATAAACATTACATGTTGATTCTTTTCTCATCGCAAGAATCTTCCAATAATGGAAACATCTTTGTAAATCTCCCATGCATACTCTCCATTAAAACTACAGAAATTCCTGTCTTTATGTAATGTGGTAACCAGAATTATATGTAATGCTTATGTAGGTGCTATTGCTTTATATGGTTCTAGCATTTCTTGTGCTTGTATTTCTTTGCCCCGACTGAGGAAAGCATATTTGATGCATTTATAGCCAAATGATTTATGCGTGCCACTATCTTTAAAGATCTTTGATCTAAATTCTAAAATTCTTTTGTTTCTCAACTGAACATACCATCTATATCTTCCCAGAATCTAAAGCTCTACTCCTTGGACTTGTTTATTAAACATATTGTTGTATCATCTGTAGACTTCATAATGCTCCTATGATAAAGTCTAAATCATCAATATACAGATTAATATATCAATACCCTCACGTTACAGCTATTCGGTAAAATGAAAATTTACCCGAATGGAATTCACAGATCACTATCAAACAATTTGAGATACGGAATAAACTTCAATCTTACAGAATTTAAGTCAGGAAAAAATAATGATATGAACACAAAATTCAAAAGTAATAGCTATTTTTTTGAAAATTGCATTGTGGACACTTTTCTGGGGAAATGCAACCAAATGTGACCAGTACAGGGATGTACTGTATATTACAAAAAGTCAGTGACTGTGTACTGAACTCCATTGGCAACAGATTTCAAGTCACAAAAATACCAATCAACCATTAGATTGATCCTTCCAGCAACTGAGCCATTTTTTAAATTCAGGTTGACATTTTTCTAAAGATCCCACAGGCTTTTACTTTATAGAACAGCCTGCCACGTTTGCTTTGGGTCTGGTGTTACAAATAAACGGACAAGGTAAGGGTATGCAGTATTTTTTACCTGTGAGCCAAATGTGTTTCCTCTTCTATGAATCAGAACAATTTAACTCTCTTCATATTGTTAGCCCAAGCCTCAAGGTTACTATTCCAGTAATTTAAAGATATGCCACCATTCTATTAGACTCAGCAAAGAGTAATATCACAGCCTTCTGCCTCTCCAGGCCAAACAATTAATTAGTTTAAATGCTATTACATTATCTCTAATTTTTACAGAACCATTAAACTATTTTTTCACCACTGGGTGGCACCCGCAATGGCCGCCTCGCCAACAGTCTGTCTCGCCCCTTCCTTCTTTGTTGTTTTTGAGTATGTGTTAAATGTATGGTTAGTGTTCTTTAGCTTGTTTTATGTGGGGGGTGGGGGTGGAGGGGATGGGGGAGTACTTTTTTGAATCTCTTACCTCGACGGATTTTTTACCGTATCATATCTCCGTCTGCACTGCGGCCTAACACCGTGGAGCTGGAGGCCTCTGCTGGAGACCGACTTCGGGAGCTCCAACCACGGGAGCCTGTGGGACTTAACATCGCAGAGCTGGCGGTCCCTGTTGGGGATCGACCTCAGAAGCTCCAACCGCGGGAGCCTGCGTACTTTTAACATCGTGGAGCTTGCGGTCCCTGGTTCGAGACCGCATTTAGGAGCTCCAAGCCGCAGGAGCATCGACCGTCCTGACGTGGGAACTTTGATCGCCCCGAAGTGGGGTCCTCGATCGCCCCAACGCGGGAGCTTCGATTGCCCGACGCAGGAGTTTTGATCGCCCCAACGCAGAAGCTTCGGTCGCCCCGACGCGGGGGCTTCGATCGCCGGCTGCAGGTGCTTCGATAGCCCCGACTACAGGTGGGTCGACTGCCCCGACCGCGGTAGAATAAAGAGGAAGTGGATTAGGCTTTATTGCCTTCCACCACAGTGAGGATTGTGGGGGAGCCGCTGCGGTGGATGTTTATGTTAACGTTTATGTAGTTGTGTGTCTTGTTGCTTTTTTTAGTATGGCTGTATGGTAATTTGAGTTTCACTGTACCTTAATTGGGACACGTGACAATAAACAGACCTTTGAACCTTTGAAAATTCCTTTCTAATAGGCTAATTCCTCCATTATACTTGTGCATAGTAAAAAATGCCTTTCCTGTTATTGCAACTGTTAATGCACCTTACCTATAAAATCCATTGCATATTATTAATTTAAAGAAGAGTTTGAAGTGCTGAACTTTCTGTAGCAGTATAATTGCATCCTTTGATGTCTACTACAAACCTAGTTATCTGGACTACGCTTCCTCCCACCCTGCAAATCACCTACTCTCAATTCCTTTGTCTTAGCTGCGTGTACTCCCAAGATGAACCTTTCCATTCTAAAACATCTAAGATGTCCTCTTTCTTTAGTAAACGTTCCCCTTCCCATTCCCATACTGACCTTTCTGTCTTAAGCCTCCTCCATTGCCAGAGTGAGACCACACACAAATTGGAGGAACGGTACCTCATATTCCGCTTGAGTAGCTTCCAACCCAATGGTATGAACATGGAATTATCCAGTTTTAGGTAACCAATAACAACTCCGACCCCCTCCCCCCCCCCCCCCCCACACACACTTTCTTACCCCCCTCTCCGCAATTCACAATTCGTCAAACCTTTTGTCTCACACATTCTGTTTTTCATCTCTAGCCTTTGTCCAACAATCTGCCTATCAAACCCCCTCTCATCTGTGTTCACCTACTACCTGCCACGTTTTGTCCTGTACCTCCTCTCTTCCACCTTTCTTTCCCTCCTTACAATCAGTCTGAGGAAGGCTCCCAACCCAAAACATCACCGATCTATCTCATCTCCGGGTACACTGCTTGACCTGCAGAGTTACTCCAGCATTTTGTGTTTTTTTAATCAGCATCTACAGCCCCTGTTTCTGCTGCTGATTGATACAAGGGAAGACATGGTTATTGCTACTTCTCATAACTATTTGTGAAGATTGATCCATTAATTTGAAAACTACAGTTGTCTTTGAGATTCCTGAATAAAAGAAAATGACCCTGATCACAGGTTGATAAACATACTGAGAAAAATCTTTTAAATGTATAGGTTATACATATGGCAATCTCCTCCTATCACTTGTTTCTCTTTAGCATAGGAGCTTATAAAATTTACAGGTCTGTTCTCTAGAAAGGGTTAATGGGGAAAATACATTAGCAAACCTGAGTCATCTTAAATTTCTAATCATTGTAAAATATTTTTTAATGAAATCTTGCTGAAGGATGCCAAATATTTTAAAATCAGGTTCTCATTGGAGATGTGAGGGGATAAAGACTAAGAACTGTTTGTTGCTAATTCAGTTAATCAAGAGGATAATTTAAAACACGTTTTTCTAGATGTAGTCGAAGACAGTATTGACCATTCCAAATTTCCCTTGAGAAGGAATAGTAATCACTTTCTTAAACAACAATATAGTCCTTCCAGTGAAGGTACTTGTGCAGTATTCTTGAGTAAGGAGTTTCAAGATTTAGACCCAATGACAGTGAAGAAACGGCAACATGTTTACAAGTCAATATGTTTTTTGATTTGGAAGGAAACATTGCACTGTACCATGTGCCTCAAGGTCTTGTCTTTCTTGTTGGTGTAAGTCAAAGGATTTTGAAAGTGCTGTCAAAATAGCCTTGGTAAATAAATGTGGTGGATGGAATTATTACAACATAGAACAGTACAGCACAGAAAAGGGCCTTTGGCCGACAATGTACGTGCCGAGTATGATACATAAACTGATTAATTCTGCCTGCACATGATCTATATCACTCTATTTCCTGCATTTTTATGTCCCTATCCAAAAACCTCTTAAACACCATCTGCATACACCGCCGCCCCCGTCAATGCTTTCCGGGCCCCCACCACCCAAGTATAAAAAAACCTCCCCCACACATCTCCACTAAACATTCCCTCTCTCATCTTATAGCTATGCCCTTTAGTGTTGAACATCTCCATCCTGGGATAAACGTTCTGACTGTCCATCACCTATTGATGCCTCCCACAATTTTATATACTTCCACCAAGTCTCCCTTCAAACTCCAATGTTCCAGAGCAAACAATCCAAGTCTATGCAACCTCTCCCTGTAGCTGAAACCTAATCCGGGCAGCATTCTGGTAAACGTCCTCTGCACACACACCAAAGCTTCTTTCCTATAATGGGACAACCAGGAGTGTACGCAATATTCCAAACGCAGCCTAAACAAAGTCCTACAGTGCTGCATCACGATGTCCTGACTCTTGTACTCAATGAAGGCAAACATACCATATGCCTGTGTACTACCCTATCTACTTGTGTAGCCACCTTTAGTGAACTATGAACTTAGACCCTCTGTACATCAATACTGTTAAAGGTCTTGCCATTAACTGAATACTCTCTCCTTACCTCTCAAAGTTCAACACCTCATAGATGTTTGGGTTAAACTCCATCTGCCATTTCTCTGCCCATCAATATCAATATCAATATCAGCTGATCAATATCCCGCTGTATCTTCTGACAACCTTCCTCACTGTGCAACTCCTCCAATTCCTTTTCTCCAGAGATGCTGCCTAACCCGCTGAACACTCCAGCATTTCCCGCTTTTCCAGCTTTTTGTGTCTATCTTGTGTTATCTTTGGTGAAAACCAGCATCTGCAGTTCCATTTATATACATTACAAACAGCAGAGGTTCCAGCACAGATCCCTGTGGAACTCCATTGTTCACAGACCTTTATCCAGAATATCTACCTTCCACTACAACCCTCTGTCTTCTATGACTAAGTCATTTCTGAATCCATACGACCAAGTCATATCCCGTACATCATAATCTTCTGAATCAGTCTACCATGAGGGACCTTTTCAATAGCCTTACTAAAATCCATGTATACAACATCCACCACTCTACCTTCATCAATCTCCTTTGTCAGCTCCTCAAAAAACTCAATCAAGTTAGTGAAACACAATGTGCTGGGTACAAAGCCATGCTGGCTACCCCTAATTAACCTCTTTTAAATGGATATAAATCCTATCTTGAAGAATTCTCTCCCATAGTTTCCCTACCACTGACGTGAGGCTCACTGGCCATAGTTCCCTGGATTCTCTCTACTTCCTTTCTTAAACTAAGGAACATCAATGGTCATTCTCCTGTCCCCAGGGACCTCACCGGCGGTTAGAGAAGAAATAAAGATTCTCAAAGATAGACTCAATAAAGCTGGAGTAACTCAGCAGGACAGGCAGTATCTCGGGAGAGAAGGAATAGGTGACGTTTCGGGTTGAGACCTTTCTTCAGATGTCTCGACCCGAAACGTCACCCATTCCTTCTCTCCAGAGATGCTGCCTGTCCCGCTGAGTTACTCCAGCTTTTTGTGTCTATCTTCGGTTTAAACCAGCATCTGCAGTTCCTTCTTACACATTGACCCCTTTTTCTTCCTTACCAAGTTTACAACCTCATTAGTCATCGACGGTATCCTTACCTTTCCATTCTTATCCCTGCTCTTTACTGGAACATACTGATCCTGCACTTTGATCATCTATTATTGAACTTAATGGAGTAGCAGTCAAGCTGTGTCAAGCTCCTTGAGTTGTGCTGTAGCTGCACTTAGCAAGGCTAGTGAAGAGCATTTTATCATATAACAGTATAACAGTATAACAGAGCTTTATTTGTCGTTCGGTACCGAAGTACCGAACGAAACTACATAGCAGTCATAGGAACAAAAAAAAGAACACAAGACACATAACCCCAACACAAACGTCCATCACAGTGACTCCAAACACCCCCTCACTGTGATGGAGGCAACAAAACTTCCACTCTCTTCCCCACGCCCACGGACAGACAGCTCGTCCCCGACTGACCCGCACAGTCCCCGCACCGGGCGCTGAAACATCCCGCGGCCGAACCGGGCGATGAAAGGCCCGCGACCAAGCCTTGCGCAGCGAAGTCCCGTGGTCGAGCCGCACCGGGCGATGTAAAGTCCCGTGGTCGAGCCGCACCAGCGATGAAAAGCCCCGCAGCCGAGCTGCACCGGGCGATGTTAAGCCCCGCAGCCGAGCTGCACCGGGCACTGTTAAGTCCAGCGGCCAAGCCGCATCGGGATGTAAAGTCCAGCGGCCAAGCCGCACCGGGATGTAAAGTCCAGCGGCCAAGCCGCACCGGGATGTAAAGTTCAGCGGCCAAGCCGCACCGGGTGATGTAAAGTCCAGCGGCCGAGCCGCAGCGGGCGATGTTAGGCCCCGCAGCCGAGCCGCACCCCGCGCCGTGAGGAAGAGAAAAGTTCCCCCCCCCCCACACACCCACACCACCACCCCCTCCCACACATACACAATCAAAAAAAATATATAAAAACCATCCCAACACCGACACACAACAAAAAAAGGGGAAAAAAAGACGGACAGACTGCTAGTCAGCCGCTGCCGTTAGGCGCCGCCACGTGCATTTCAGATGGTGGTATGCCTTTAGGTGATGCAGTCCCCACCAGATACTCAGCCTGTCACCTACTCATGTACCAAAGTATATACATGACTCGTCTAGTTGTGTTCCTAGTCATTGGTGACTATCAGGATGTGGTGATGTGGTGTGGAGGCATGTCTCAGCAAAGGTAATGCCACTGAATGTAGATGCTTTGACTCTCTTTTTTGAGATGGTCATTGCCTAGCAACTTTGTGGTTCGAATGCGACTTGCAATTGAAAGTAAAATGAAGGATAGGTCAAGGATGAGGTCATGGTTGAGTATATTCTGCTTTGCAGATTGTCTACAGCATCCCAGCTTTCAGCTCCCATATAGAATAGTTCCTTTATTGTCATTGTAACATGAGCCATGTACAACGAAATTGTAAAATGTCAGCCAGTCAGTGCACCATTCAAACATTTCTAAAAGCTAACGATACATACAAGGTAAAATATTTAAAAAAAGATAAACAACTAAAATAAATATCATGAAAATAGCACGCATAAACACCCAACCCTACATCCTTCTGTCGATTTCACAGTCTCTTATTATGTATCGCCCCTGCGTTCCTTGGCGGCTACATTTAGTGCCTTTATAGCAGTGGGGTAAAAACTATTTTTAAGTCTGTTTGTCCTTGTCCTTGTAGATCTGTACCGTCTGCCTGACGGTAACAGTTCAAACAGGGAGTGTCCGGGGTGGGAAATGTCCTTTATAATACTCTGGGATTTTTTGATGCAGCGGGAACTGTGTAAGTCCTCCAAGGTAAGTAGAGGGCAGCCGACAATCCTCTGGGCGTTGTCAATGGCCCTCTGGAGCGCTTTCCTCTGAGCCGCTGTGCAGCTGGTGTACCATACGCATACACAGTATGTTAGGATGCTCTCAATGTAGCACCGATAAAAGGACAACAGCAGTCTCTGAGTGATGTTATTCTTCCTGAGCACCCTCAGGAAGTGCAGTCTCTGCTGGACCTTTTTCAGCAGCGCAGAGGTGTTCACGCTCCACGTCAGGTCCTCCTCAATATGGATTCCCAGGAAGCGGAAATCCGCCACCCTCTCCACACAGTCCCCTCTGATAGTTAATGGTACCATGTCCGTTTTATTCTTTCTAAAGTCTATTATTATTTCCTTTGTCTTTAAGGTGTTGAGGAGCAGGTTATTTTCTCCACACCACACTGTCAGCTGCTCCGCCTCATCCCGGTAGGCGTACTCGTCCCCCCCGGTGATGAGTCCCACCACCGTAGTGTCATCCGCAAATTTGACAATGGTGTTGCTGTGGTGGGCGGGGGTGCAGTCATGTGTATAGATGGTGTAGAGCAGGGGGCTCAGCACGCAGCCCTGTGGAGAGCCGGTACTGAGGCTGAGGGCCGTGGATGTGTGATGGCCCACTCTGACTCTCTGGCTGCGAGCTGACAGGAAGCTATTTATCCACATGCAGGTGGAGTGTGGAAGTCCCAAGTCCCCCAGTTTGTCCACCAGTTTATGGGGAAGGATGGTATTAAAGGCAGAGCTGTAGTCCACAAAGAGCATCCGCTGTGGATGTCCTCCCGGTCAGTGCTCGTGTTTTTTTGTGTATGTGTATGTGTATGTGTATGTGTGCGTGTTGTTTTGTGCCCTGTGTACTTACTGTCGGGCGAACAACGTCTACGGCCGGCAGGATCTTCTTAGGATTGGAGCCGGTCGCGAATGGGGGGTTACCGCCGAGTTTGTCCGCTCATACAAGATCCCGGCGGACATAGCGAGGAGCCCCGACTCTCCGTGGATCACCATCCCCGCGGGGAGGAGGCGAAGGCGGCGCAGAGAGAGAAGGCAAAAGCGAGGCGGCAGGGCCGGCGCTCTGGTCAGGCTACGGAGGCAGCCACTGAAACCACCGCTTCCCAGCCTGTTTCTAACGAACGCCAGATCCCTCGCTAACAAGATGGATGAACTTAGGCTGCAGACTGCAGCTAACAACGCCGTGAAGGACAGCTGTATCCTGTTGATCACGGAGACCTGGCTTCATTCTTTCATTCCGGACTCTGCTATCGAGCTAGCAGGCTACACAGCACAGCGTCATGACAGGACAAGAGACTCTGGTAAGAGCAGAGGTGGAGGGCTCTGTGTGTACGTGAACAACACCTGGTGTACAAACACAGTGATTGTAGACAGTCACTGCTCCCCGGACCTGGAGTATGTGACTGTTAAATGCAGGCCCATTTATCTCCCTAGAGAGTTTACTGTTGTCATGATAACTGCTGTGTACATACCACCGGATGCTAATGCTAACTCGGCTATCGGATATTTGTATGGTAGCACTAGCAGTCAACAGAGCATATATCCTGACGGTGTTCACATCATAGCAGGGGACTTTAACCACGCGGACTTGAAGAAAATGCTCCCCAAATTCTATCAGCATGTTAAATGTGCTACAAGAGGAGCTAACACACTGGACAAGGTCTACTCCAACATCAAGCTGGGCTACAGGGCTAGACAACTACCACACCTGGGTCAGTCGGACCATATGTCCCTGTTTTTAATTCCTGCATATGCCCCCCTCAGGAAAACCGCTCCTACCATCACAAAGACCATCACAACTTGGCCTGATGGTGCATCTCAGCAGCTGCAGGACTGCTTCGACAGGACCAACTGGGATGTGTTTGAACACCGGGACCTGGAGGTGTTCACAGACAGTGTACTATGTTACATTAAAAACTGCATGGACACTGTCACAGTGGACAAACGCATCCGGGTCTACCCCAACCAGAAGCCCTGGATGACCCGGGAGGTCCAGCGGCTGTTAAAAGAGAGGAACACTGCTTTTAGGTCTGGCGATAGGGCTTTATACAGCATGGCCCGAGCTAACCTGAAGAGAGGCATCAGAGAGGCCAAATTAGACTACAGGAGGAAGATAGAGGACCACCTGGACAGTAACAACAGCAGGCAGGTGTGGCAGGGGATCCAGTATCTAACCAACTATAAGACCAACCTTGGAGCTGCTGAAGGTGACGCCTCGTTGGCAGAGGAGCTGAACCTCTTCTTTGCTCGCTTTGAAGTGGAGCCACCCGAGACAGCCATATCACACCACATGGTCCACAGCAGCCTAACCCTCAAGATAGAGGAGCATGAGGTGAGGCGCACGCTGCGGGCCATCAATCCAAGGAAGGCTACTGGACCCGACGGCGTCTCTGGACGCGTGCTGAAGGACTGCGCTGACCAGCTGGCTGGAGTCTGTACGAGGATTTTCAACCAGTCTCTGGCCCAGTCCACTGTTCCATCCTGTCTGAAGTCCGCAATCATAGTCCCCTTGCCCAAAAAACCCCACATTTCCAGCCTCAACGACTACCGGCCAGTCGCACTCACACCAGTGGTGATGAAGTGTTTTGAAAAACTGGTCCGGGGTCATATCACATCACTCCTGCCCCGAAGCTTTGACCCCCACCAGTTTGCGTACAGAGCGAATAGATCCACAGAGGACGCTATCCCAATCATTCCAAATAGAACTAACTAGTGTTAGTTCTATTTGGAATCATTGTCATGTTTCACAACTCAATTGAGTGTCCTCAGTTTGATGACAACATTTTGTTCCTAATCAGATTATGATCAGATCAGATTCTAGTCATTTCTACCATTGCTATAATGATGTATCTGTCACAGGTAAATTTGTGAGGGGGAGATCATTCACGTGTAAATTAACTACACTCTAATGATTACTGAACTCAGGTGATTCTAAATTTTAAACATGTAATTTTAGATATTTAAAATGTAGAAGTCATTAAATATTTAGACGGTACAATATTACATTCAAACTTTGTGAAAGTAGGCAATTGTGCATCTTGCTATAATATGCAATGAGTTTATTAGTTGACAACAATTTTGAAAATTATCAATATTTGTAACTCACAAAGGTAGAAGAGTGCCAATTGTCTCCACTTGGGATTCAATCTGAACATCTGAGATATTTTGTAGCAAAAAGCAAAGTGCTGGAGGAACTTTGTGGGTCAGGCAGCATCTGTAGAGGGAATGGACAGACAATGTTTTAGGTTAGGATCCTTCTTCAGACCGATGACTCTTGCATCTCCACCTGAGTTATTTTGTTTGTTAAATTGACTCAATTTAGTTCATAAGGTGAACAAATATTTTCTGCATTTGTTTACAATTATACTAAGCCCATTAACCTATAAACCTGTACATCTTTGGAGTATAGGAGGAAACCGGAGCGCCCAGAGAAAACCCAAGCATGTCACGGGAAGAACGTACAAACTCCATACAGACAGCACCCACAGTCAGGATCGAACCTGGATCTCTGGCGCTGTAAGGCAACAACTCTACAGCTGCACCACTATTGAGGTTCAACTTAGAAGCCAGTTTCAGTTCTATTTTTCCCATGGAGGTGAAACAATCCAAGTTTTTGAGATATTACTGGTGATAAGGCCATGAATGTGTACTCTCTTCAGTTTCAATTAGCATCTAAGGGAAGCGAACCAGAGGAATTGCAAGTAGTGATGACTTACATGCCTGATCCATCCCTTGGTTATGGCAATGAGTCATATTTCTTAGGCAGTCTCTCAGATGGCATTGTGCAATTACAGTTCTCTAGATTCTGAGATGAGTAACGATTCCTATATGAGATCCACAAGTTCTGGCAAGGTGAGACAAGTCATGTTTGACAGGGTGCTCAGGTAAGTTCATTGAATTATTGGATGCTCCTGTCAGAGAATCTTGATTAATTTATGCTTTCTTGTAAGTTTTGCCACCAATCTGAAAGATGTGGGATTACGTATTCTGGTGAAGATGTTACGTTATTTTCAAGAAGATTTTGAGAGGTTTCACACGTGTGGGTGTTAGAAACATAGAAACATAGAAAATGGGTGCAGGAGTAGGCCATTCGGCCCTTCGAGCCTGCACCGCCATTCAATATGATCATGGCTGATCATCCAGCTCAGTAACCTGTACCTGCCTTCTCTCCATACCCCCTGATCCCTTTAGCCACAAGGGCCACCTCTAACTCCCTCTTAAATATAGCCAATGAACTGGCCTCAACTACCTTCTGTGGCAGAGAATTCCACAGACTCACCACTCTCTGTGTGAAGAAATGTTTTCTCATCTCGGTCCTAAAAGACTTCCCCCTTAGCGCAGCGGTAGAGTTGCTGCTTTACAGCGAATGCAGCGCCGGAGACACAGGTTCGATCCTGACTACGGGTGCTGCACTGTAAGGAGTTTGTACGTTCTCCCCGTGACCTGCGTGGGTTTTCTCCGAGATCTTCGGTTTCCTCCCACACTCCAAAGACGTACAGGTATGTAGGTTAATTGGCTGGGTAAATGTAAAAATTGTCCCTAGTGGGTGTAGGATAGTGTTGATGTACGGGGATCACTGGGCGGCACGGACTTGGAGGGCCGAAAAGGCCTGTTTCCAGCTGTAGATATATGATATGATATGATATGACCCCTGTGGTTCTGGACTTCCCCAACATTGGGAACAATCTTCCCGCATCTAGCCTCTCCAACCCCCTAAGAATTTTATATGTTTCTATAAGATCCCCCCTCAGTCTTCTAAATTCCAGCGAGTATAAGCCTAGTCTATCCAGTCTTTCTTCATATGAAAGCCCTGCCATCCCAGGGATCAATCTGGTGAACCTTCTCTGTACTCCCTCTAAGGCTAGAATGTCTTTCCTCAGATTAGGAGACCAAAACTGTATGCAAAAACTGTTCTGAACATCCTGACATCTGCAGTAAGAGCAACCAACAACAATGTGGAACTGCTAATATTTCTCAGCAAAACCTGAGTTAACGTGGAAATGAGTTCAAAAGAAAATTCTGATGTTTGAAATCTAAACTAAAACAAAAAGCCCTGGAAATAGCGTACCAGCTGCATCTGTAGAGAAAGAAACAGAATTAACATCTCAGGTCAATCTATTACATCAGAACAGGTGAAAGTTAGAAATGAAACAACCTTCGAATTGCATAGAAGGAAGAAGGAGCAGACAAACTAAAAAGTAAAGCGATAGGGAGATAATATATTCCTTTATTCGTCCCACACCGGGGAAATTTACAGGGTTGAGAGCAAGAGAGATTGAATTACATGTGTTGATGAGCTGATTGAAGGAGAGTGGTAAAAAGAGAAGACGATTAACTGAAGGGTATGTAAATAGGAAAAGACAAATAAATCTTAAATACCAGAACATGAGAAAAGAAGGCTGAATGTTGGAGTTGTGAGTTACAGATTGGAATGGCTGATAGGTTGAATTTAACATTGAGATTGCTATAATATGCCAAAGGTGAAATGTTGTTTGCAACCTTGCATTTGTTGGAGCAGTGTACGTGATCAAAGACATGAATGTCAAAATAGAGTGGAGTAGAGAGTTAAAATGAAGGTAATGCAAGCTCACAGCTACTCTTGTAAATTGAATAGTGATAATGTAGAAACAAGGAACCGCAGATGCTGGTTTACAGGAAAAAACACAAAGCGTTGGAGTAATTGAGCTGGTCAGGCAGCATGCTTGAAGAAGGGTACCGACCCAAAACTTCACCTATCCATTTTCTCCAGCTATGCTGCCGGACCTGCTGTTACTCCTGCGCTTTGTGTCCAATTGAATAGTGCTGTTGTTCAAAATAGTCAGTAAATATGCAATGTAGTGGAGGCCACATTAGGAGCACTAAACATTGGATATTAGATTGGAAGTAATTTGCAGCTATGCTTCGAAAGAATACTATGATTTTCTGAATGATAGGAATGATGGAGTTATACGGACATGATATATTTTCTGTGAATGTAAGAAATGTCATTAGTATTTAAAGAGGAAGTAGATAGATTTTTGAAAAATCATGGAATTGAGAGCTGTGGAGAACTGTCATAGAAGAGGAAATGACATTTGGGGCAGATCAACCATGAACATATTGAATGGCGGGACAGGCCTGAAGGTCCTAACGGCCGACTCCTGTGCCTATCTTCATATGTTGTTAGTGAGGCAGATGAAGGTAGGAAAGCCTGGATGAAAGGAGAAAGAGTAGTATCAAGGAATTCACTTCTGTGAGATAAAAATAGGCTGAAATGATGGGTTTCCCAGAAAGAAGGTATGAGTGGGCTGTGCACCCTTGGGAGGCTCTAGATTGGAAGCTGGAGGAGGGAATATTTCCAGAGAAAATGGGGTGTGACTGGAAACAAAGGCCTAATAGTGTATGATGAGGTCATCCTCTAGAGGGATATATGAGGTGGTGTCAGAGCCCTTATTCTGCTTCTTCAGGATGGATAAAGGGCAATTTGCCAAATATCCACAGTGCTGCATTTGTCAGTATTTCAATTATACTTGAGTGCCAGGCTAAGGATGCTTTTGACAAGAATGGGCAAAGTTGAGAGCCAGAATTACATCTCAGTGGACTATTTATTGTATTTTAATTCTGTGCAAAATGCTAAATGCTGTAATTAGCATGCCTACAAAATACTAACCGATGAGGATATGTTATATATTCATAAAAATCTAATAGAAAATACCATGCATTCACAAATGGTCAAATTATAACCTGATAACAGTTATGTTATTTATAGCCTTTTTTTGATTTACTTGGTCCAAAACTGAGTTATAAGATATGGAACAGCCACAGAAAGCCATTCAAAATGCCAAAGGTGGGCTCATTTATCTTCAATGGAACTCCATTTTTTTTTGTATTTTCGGGGCTTAAAAGCTTTTTGCAGTATTTATGTGGATTATTACCATCTCTATTAGAAAAGAAAGACACACAGATGAAATATTTCTTAAGTAGGGTGTCATATTGATACAATGAATATATAGAGATTGAGAAGAATTGGCATTAAGCCCTTCTAATGTTCTTTGCCTGAGAGGGATTTTTTTGTGACCAATGCATCAGAACTTCACACAATTAGACCCATCTATTTCTATAATTAGACACAACAATGACACTGCAACATTATTTATAGATTTCTGATAGTTTACAAAAATTCCCCAGGCAGTTTTATTTCTCATCAGTTTGATAAATTTTGAAGTGACTAATCTTCAAAAGTATTTCATAGCCTGTAAATGCTTTTGAGAGATGCTTATATGGGGTATTTCACAATCTTAGGACATCTTGTTTTTTTAACTGTTAATTAACAAGCATTTTAGGTTATATATGTGCTTTAAACTGGAAAGTTAATGACAGTTTAAAGATTTTCCCCCATAATTCTCCCACAATGTCTCATCATTCCTGCAACATAGATAATCAGTAATCAATTGGTTGACGCATAAGTTTCAAGCAACACGATTAAAATGATATAACTACCATTCTCCTCTTATGTGACTATCAATTGCAAATTTCAAATAAACATTTTATTTGTCTAACATTATAGCATTTGTCAGGACTTTCTGATATCCTGGCAGACGTTTAGACCCATGATACTTGGTTAAATCTTATCAAAAAAAGGATAGATTTTGAGAGAGAATTTTACCGAATGTGTCAAGAACTAAAGTTACACGGTCAGTACTAGTGCTTGGTCAACCATTTTGAGTTTCCATACACTTTCCACTAACATCAAATTGTCCATTGTAATTTACAATAACATTCCATAATTAAATCTCATAGTTGTACTGTTCTCACATTATTGCCTGGTCTATTCCACAGTAAAAATAAAATCCAACAATTTCAGCGTGTACCAACTATGTATTATGAAGCCATTATGAATCAGAAACAAGGCACTATATGATGGGCATCTGGAGACTGGAGCGAGCTTGTAGCCTGGTCTCTTACCTCTGAACATGGATTTTAACTGTTGATCATTAAAAGTGAACACACTTTCATTCTGCAATTCAATGTGGCAATGTAAATAGGTGGCTGTAAACCAATCGTATAAAACTGTCTAATCCAAATTAATTAACTACATTTGAAATCCATCACCTATTCAAGTATATGCCAGAAGTCAAAATCAACCTGGTACGTGGCTACCATCAGATTCCGGTCCACCCGGATGACATCCTCAAGACGGCTCTCATCACCCTGTTCGGGCTCTTTGAGTTCCTATGGATGTTCAATGAGCATGGCCTGGCCATCAACCTTGCCAAGTGTCAGTTTGGCCTCCCTTCCATCAACTTCCTCGGCCACCACATCAACCAGCACGGTGTGGTCCCGCTTCCGACCAAGGTTGAGGCCATTCACAAGTTTCCCAAACCCTCTACGGTGAAGGGACTGGTCAATTTCTATCGCCGGTCAATTTCTATCACCGTTTCGTGCCAGCAGTCACCAGGATCATGCAACCACTGTCCAAGGCCCTGGCCAACAAGCCGAAAGAGCTTGTTTGGGACGACGCAGCCACATCCGCATTCAACAACGCCAAAGAGGTGCTGGCAAAGGCGATGAAGTTGGTAAATCCGTGGGCCAACGCGCCAACAGCTCTCATGGTTGATGCATCTGGCACAGCTATGGGCGGAGTGCTGGAACAACTAATAAATGGAAGCTGGCAGAACCTTGCCTTTTTCAGTCGTCACCTGAGACCCCCCGAGCAGAAATACAGCGCTTTCACCTGGGATCTCCTCGCGCTCTACCAGGCCATCCGGCCTTTCCGCTACGTCCACGAGGGCAGGTATTTCACAGTTTTCATCGACCACAAGCCACTCACGTTTGTCTTTGCCAAGGTGTCTGATCCCTAGTCATTCCGGCAGCAGCGTCACTTGGCCTACAACTCTGAGTACACGATTTGCGTCCAGCACCTCGCAGGCAAGGGCAACCAGGTCGCAGATGCCTTGTCCCGCACCACCATCGATGCCTTCCACGCTTTGCCCCAGGTGTTCACTACACGGCCATGGCGGCCACCCAGCGAGAGGATGAGGAGATGCTCGCCTACCGCACCGCCATCTCAGGCCTGTTGTTGGAGGATGTGTGATTCGGGCCCGCTGACACTACGCTCCTTTGCGACATGTCTACCGGACAGCCAAGACCCATCATCTGGCATCGCCGGATTTTCAACATAGTTCATGGTTTGGCTCACCCTTCCATCCGGGCAACAACAGCACTGTTAGTAGCCAAGTTCATGTGGCACGGGTTGTGCAAACAGGTCGGCAACTGGGCCAGGGCATGCATCCCCTGTCAAACCTCAAAGATTCAGCGACACATCAAGGCACCACTGCAGAATTTTGCCCTGCCACCCCAATGTTTCAACCACATCCACAACCACATCGTTGGGCAGCTGCCCCCATCCAGAGGTGTCACCTATCTTTTCACCATCGTGGACCGTTTCACGAAATGGCCGGAAGCCGTCCCGCTCTCTGATACCTCCACTGCGACATGTGCAGGTGCCCTCACTACCCACTGGATCGTCCGCTTTGGTGTGCCGGTGGACATCTCTTCCAACAGAGGTGCGCAGTTCACCTCCGAGTTGTGGTCAAACATGCAACATTTTTGGATCGATATTTTAAAAATCATTTCTAAAGTTATCGATAACCAACTGGATTTAGATCCAAAATTAATAATTTTAGGATTATCAGAACACATTACAAACTTTACGCTAAGTCAGAGACGCTTTCTTGACTACAGTTTAATAACTGCGAAAAAATTAATACTTAAATTTTGGGAAAAAACAGTAACCCCCACAATTAAAATGTGGATTACGGAAATGACCGAGACCTTGCATTTGGAAAAAATAAGGTTTGCCTTAATTGACAAACCAGATCTATTTAAAAAAAATATGGTCTCCATTTATTGAATTTTAAAAAAAGTAAATGTGTTTGTCACAAAACTAAAATTTAAAACTAAAGTTAAAACTTGAGTTTAGGGTTGGATGCACAACTATACTCATTAACTCCCGGATCTATCCCCATAATCTTTATGTTAGTAATTCTCTTTTTTCTTTGCTCTCTCTCTATTAGTTTATAGTCTTTTTTTCCAGCCTCTTTTCATCTTTATTTTTTCTTTAAAAATGTAAAAATTGAAGCTATGTAAGAACTCTATAACCAGTTTGTCGTTTATTATTATTTGTACATATGCTTTAAAAAAAATTTTTTAATTTAAAAATGGCCCGGCTGCTTGGTGCTCAGCTAAACCACATTACGGCCTACCACCCCAAGCAAATGGCCTTGTGGAGCGTTTTCACCGGCACCTGAAGGCATCCCTAAAGGCACGGCCCATGGGCCCGGACTGGATGGGGATACGCATTGCCCCGAAGGAGGATCTGGCAATTTCCTCGGCTGAGCTGGTGTATGCCGCCCCGCTTATGGTCCGAGGGGAGTTCATCCCGGCGGCACGTGGACATCAGGAACCGGCCACGACCATGCTGACGTGCTTCCGTGAGAAGATGGGCACACTCTCTCCAGTACCAACGTTCCGCCACGGACTCACCACCACTTATGTCCCACCCGCCTTCCAGGACTGCCAGTACGTCTTCCTTCACCGCGATTCCCACCGTACGCCGCTGCAAAGGCCTTACGAGGGATCCTTCCAGGTACTGCAACACGACACCTCGACGTTTGTCATCAACATGGGTGGCAGGCACGAGACTGTCTCCGTGGACCGTCTTAAGCCGGCACACTAGGACATTGAGCAACCAGTGCAGGTGGCACAGCCTCGCCACAGAGTGCATCCACCGTCACAACCGCATTCGCCCTCAACTCTGCCAGCTGCGACCCTGAACATACGAGACGCGTACACGTGATCAGGCCGCCTCACTCGTCAGCCAAACCATCTCCATTGCTCTGGTTCTGGGGAGGGGGGGGGGGGGGGGTCATGTGGCGGGCCGAGCCAAGCCACTTTGGTATCGAACCATCGTTTGTCGAGCTCAAACTCCTGCGCGGTCCGAGCGTGATCTGGGCTGACCAATCACGCAGTCGGGTGGGGGGGGGGGGGGGGGGGGGGGGTGGTGGGCCGTCGTGTGCCAGTTGGGATTTGAACGGGCACGCGCGGGTGAGCGACGGAACTGTATTCGGTTAATGATTAAACAGTGTTTACACAACGTGTGGACATCTACAACATATACATAACGTATTTAGAACAAATTATAATGGACAAAGTTCTACCCCAAGTTGTCTTAAAGTTACTTGTATCATTAAAATAACACATTCCACCTCCTCTGACACTGAAAATGACTCTCCTCCTCACACCAAAAATACTTTGCATCATCTTTAAGCCAACAAATAGGAGTGTAATGGACATTCACCAGATGCCCAGACAAAGGAAACACAATAATTTTCAAGAAGCTGAATACTATTGATGTCAAAGCGATCTACTTGATTGGTACCCTGCACCACAAATACACAGTGGCTGTTAGTAGTACCATCGGCAAAATCGACTTCAATTACTAGTCACAGCTACTGCAATAGCATCTGGTAAGTCAACCACATCTACCACCAAAAAGGGCAAGACAAAGGCAACGGGGACAATCCTCATTTAGAAATATACTGCTGTTCCTTCATCATCACTGGGATTAAATTCACCACCATGAAATCTATCAGTTCTTTTTTGCTGCAGATTCCTGGATCAACAGTCAGATGTTTCTCTGAGTCTGAATCCAAGAGAAACAACATATATTTCTGCAGACAGAGTTCCAGCCATGTATTTTTGTCTGACTGCTATGCCTGATATCTTGTGGCAAAATCAGTTCCTATTCTTCATTATCCTGGAAGAGAGAAATCAATTTTCATGAAAAGTAACATCAACCAGGCACTTAAGTTGCTGATTGTGCAGCAGAAATGAATATTGTTATTACCTTCTTGTCCTAGTCATCTGTGTCTCCATCATTGTTGAAGTCCAAGATGCTTGAGAAGTTCAAAATACTGAGAAAAGTTAGCTAGGTTGAAGAAATGCAGCTCAATCTCTTACAGAAATCCTTTTCTGTATTTTCCTTCAAGAGCATTATCCACACCAGCTCATTTGGAGCTGTATTAGTTGGTCATCGAATGACACTCTGGTGACAGTTTTTGTCTTGAGCCACCAACTTGAAAATTCAGTGATACCCAGAACCTGGTGTGTTGGCTGCTGTTGAATTTGCCTTATCTGAGAGAAAGCCTTCCTTTCATATTCTGTACCACTTCAGATCACGTAAAGAAAAACAAGTAAGTCTCGAGCCACAGCCATGTCTGGAAGATCATGGGGAGAGAGGCCAGGGGCAGGGGCTGACAAAAATAGTTTTGTGCAATTTAATTTCCAGGACAGTAAGATGACAGCAGTCTCACCTACAACCCCATGAGGAAACGTACACTGTCACTGCAGTCCATCATTGACTGTCCAAGTGTCAGTTAGCAGTTGAATGGCAGGACATTGTGATAGGATTTCATCTGGACAACGTTCTTCAGAACTCAGAATTGTTTTGGAATGCTGATTGACGAGCCTTCTCTTATTTCTAGTGGCTGCAGTGGTTTACATTTATCACTGCGAGCTCATTCATTTTATAATGGGAAACTGAGTGCAGCAGATACATCTGAAATGTCGACCATCCCTTTGTCTTCACTGATATTGCTTGACCCACTACATTTTTTATAGCAGATTCCACTCAACTGAGGGCATTCCACTCTTTGAAAAAATGTAATTTTGACATTTTGTGCTATTTTGTTCACAAAATGCGTTTGTGGGTGTTACAAGATAGAGAAACATCCATGAAAAAAAAAGTGAGGCACAAGAATTAAATTTCATTAATCATTTTATTTGTATAAAACTTTACAAAATATAACTTCTATTTTAAAAACAGGAATTATATTTATGGTTATATAATTGTTTGAACATTGTACTATTTGCTAGCTAGTTACTATTTGAACACATCCATTTTTGGAATATTGGGGCATGTTTAACAGTGGTTGAGATGAAAGGTTCTGGGAAGCGTCCTTTGAATGGCTGAGCTGATCACTGCAATTTATATTCTGTGCATTATGTTATATGTCAAGGATGTTAAAAATATTCCAATTTAAAATGAATTGTTCAAAAAGAACCTTCCCGAAACAGTTGAAAATAGGGGGTTTGTTTGCTTCTTTATGAGACAATTAGTTGAATTTCCTTAGCAGATCACGACTCGATTGTAACTTCACAGCTGGAGATCTTATAGTTTTATTATACTTAGCATGCTGGTTGAATTGTCTGATGTGTGAAGCAGCAGTTACAGAAGTAATTGACAGTACTCACCTTTACTTTTGATTGCAAAGTGGCTGAATCAGCAAAGTCCCCAGGCAAGCTCTGAACTGCTCATCTCCTGACTTACTACCCGCTGATGAATCAAAACCTTTGCCAGTCCTTCATCATACCATTAGTAGCTTAATCTCTGAGCATGTATTTCAATGAATGCCCTCTTCTTTCAACTTGGCAAGCTCCACTGGCATTTTTCGGATCATTGATTGGTAAGAGGCTTCCTACTGAGCAAGACTAAGAAAGAATGGAGTTTCCAGTTCAGTCAGGGATTTTGCAAGTTCGGGGAAAAAATCTAATGGGGTCAGAGGGAGCTTCAGGCTGGTTGGTCTCTCTTGCATATTTTTGAATAATGAGTGGCACAGCACCAGAGGCACTGGCTACAAAAAGCAGTCATGGATTGTGTAGACTCATCAGAGAATAATGAGTGGTGCACGCTGCAACTAGAAATTGTCAATGAGCCAGACATGAAATTCATTTGCATGATCTAGCCCCTTATATTGTATAGTCGGCACTTCGCACATGTTAGAAGCAGATTAGCTTAAAAATGCCTTGTAAAATCACAGTCTTTAACAAAGTAGCAAATTGATTTGTTCTATTAAAAAATATCACCCATTCAACATAGTGGCTGCTAAGGATTTTAAGACCGAAAAATATTTTCTGACTCCCAGCTAGTTACTCAGCATTTCATCACATTTGCCAAAAGTATACATTATATGGTAGATCTATGGAAACAACAAACTGCAGATGCTGATTTACAAAAAAAAACAACAAAGTGGATCCTTGGATCCTGATCTGAAATATCACCGATCCGTGTTCTCCAGGGATGTTGCCTGGCCCGCTGTTACTCTAGCACTGTGGCCTTTTTTATGATAGATCTATGTTTGGTTTAGAGTGATAAAGCACAATTCATAAGTTCATCTTCAAGGACTGCAGTAGTAATAGTAATTACTATTGGCCTTCAATCACTATCCTCTGATAGCAGTCCAAAAGGATAAAGATATTGATGGACATTGTTGGTTAAATAGTTAGTTACAAAAATAAAACTTGCATGAAGAAATTAACAACAATGGAAGATAAATGATAAAATGGAAGTAAATGATAAGACATAAAGAGAGGAAAAAGGACATAAGTAAAATAGAGTAATGAAAGGGTTTGCTAGAGACAAGTGAATCAAGATTGTTGCTGGAAATCCAAGGCAGGAGAATGAATTAGACTTTACTTTAGACTTTAGAGATACAGCATGGAACCAGGCCCTTTAGCCCACTGAGTCCGCACCAACCAGCGATCCTCATATATTAGCATTATCCTACACATGAGGGACAATTTACAATTTTTTCCAAAGCCAATTAACCTACAATCCTGTATGTCTTTGGAGTGTGGGAGAAAACCCACGTGGTCACAGGGAGAACGTACAAACTCTATACAGACAGCAACATAGTCAAGATCGAATCCCATTCTCTGGTGCTGTAAGGCAGCAATTTGTAGGCATATGGAATTCCAGATGCTGGAATATTATGTGAAACACAAAGTGCTGGAATAACTCAGCGGGTCAGGCAGCATCTCTGAAGGATATGGATAGGCAATGTTACAAGTTAGGGCCCTTCTTCAAACTGATTTTAACGGGAGAGAGAAAACTAGAAAAGAGATGGGAGCAGGACAACGCCTGGCAAATGTTAGGTGGATAAACATCTAGGTGGATAGACACTGTTAATGGTCTGAAGAAGAGTCTCGACCCAAAACATCACCCATTCTTTCTCTCCGGAGATGCTGCCTGTCCGCTGAGTTACTCCAGCTTTTTGTGTCGATCCGGCTTAAACCAGCGTCTGCAGTTCCTTCCTACACAAATGTTAGGTAGATACAGGTGAGGGTTTTTATTTTGATTGGAAGATGAGTGGACGAAGGCTAGTGATGAAAAGGAGACAAAAGGGTGACCAAAGGGAACTAAAGAAGTCAAAAATGATACAACAAGACAAAAGGGTGTTGATAAGGGGAGAAGTGTAGGCACAACTTGTATACTTGTATGAAGCTTCCACAAATTAATTATTGAACTACTGCATATTGGTTCTCTTTGTTGGGGAATAAATGATACCATAGACCTATCTTGTCCACCCTTTCTTAAGCATTTAAATTCAGATTCAGATTAGTTTATTGTCATCTAATCCAGGTGCAATAAATTTTCTTGTCGAATGAAGCTCATAGAATAAACAGTATACACGGTAATGGAAGATACAACAATAAATAAATGACAAAAGCAAAACAACATAATGGTGCAAAGACTGCAGTGAAATTTGAAAATTCGACACAGTTTGATCCCCTGAGTGCTTCTAGTATTTTATGCTTTTGTTTCAAATTTCCGGCATCAGCAGTTTCTCACTTCAATCATTTGATCTTTGCCTTGTCTATGAGAAGCTACCGCTCAGCCTCAGCAAAAGAGAAAGCCTGCTCAGATCCCTGTTCCAGGTCAATATTATCATTTTAAACCCTGTAAAATATCCAAAGACTGCTCCACACACTTTTTTTGCAAGAGTGCATTCAGAACACAAGGCTGTATGTAGACTATTCACTGAGATGGGGAAAAAAGGATGAAAATTGAAAGTCTCCTATTCCATACTCCCTTTGACCGTCATTCTTTTTTGTTCCAGTCACAAGTTTGAACTGGAAACAAGTTGGAGTATATGTTGATAATGGTGCAAAGACTGCAGTGAAATTTGAAATGCAAAGAAAGATTAAAGTTGAATAAGGGGGTAACCAAATGAGGTGGAGTGAAGAGTAAGAGCATGTTGTAGCACTTCTGGGAAGGAGTTGCAGAAGAGGTTATTGGTTCAGCAGTCTGATATCAGCGGCAAAGAATGTGTTTTGGTTGAACTTTTTTTGCCTGTTCAAAACAGGGATAAAAGACATTGAGCTCATCCAGTAAAGATGTGCCATGGCCAGAAATCAGCCCTGATGGTAATCAGGCCCTGCCAGTCACCTGGCATTTGTTTAATTGAATTGAGCCTTTAGCTTCTTCTAGAATTCTCTCTTGACATCCCTGATATCCTTATGGAAATTATATGTGGCCTTTTTGTACAGTGTGGGGTCATCCTTCTTTCTTTCTCTCTCCCTACAATCAGTCTGAAGATGGGTCCTATTCTGAAACATCACCTGTCCATGTTATCCTGGGATGCTGCCTGGCCTGCTGAGCTACACCAGTACTGTGTCTTCCTAATATTCTTTGTTGGGATGCAGTTGACAATGTCTTTCTTGATGAAACTGGTAACGACTGAAGTATTCTCATTCAGGCTGAATGAAGTAATCTTGAACATGTTCCAGTTCTTAAATGATAAGCGCAGAATTAGGCCATTCAGCCCACCAAGTCTACTCTGCCATTCAATCATGGCTGATCTATCTTTCCCTCTCAACCCCATTCTCTTGCCTTCTCCCCATAACCCCTGACACCCAGTCCACTGATTCAAGGCAGTCCTGAAGTAGATCCTCAATCTCCTCAGACCACTGCAGCATTACTTTCATCGTTGGTGCCTTGCGATTCAATCTGTCTATAAACCAGATGAAGCAACACCAATAGGATCAGACTGACCCTTAAAGTGGGTAAAAATTGAACAATAAGCGTACTTAATGACGGCATTGCAGTGGTCTCGAGGTGTTGACAATTCATGTGAAGCAGAGGACATACTAATAGTATTTAGGGAGTGCATTCCTATTGTTTTCTTGAACTCACAGACACTAATGAATAAGGCATCAGAGTTTGTTGTCTCAAGAAAAATGACAACCGTTTAATTAATTCAATGAATTTGAATACAAAATGTTGGAGGTGAATCCCCTTGGTAGATAAAGTGGAATCAATTTTATGATGAGGTATTCCCAAGTCAGAGGAGCAGATTTGAGCTATGACCGTCACATCAATGTGGTGATCATAAAGCTTACACACCATCTTTCCTCTTGCCTGAGGATTTTATGCAGTCCATATGATAAATGAAAAAACCCTCAGGTTGTATAGCAGGGTCAGTTGAGTCATGGATAAGCCATGTTTCAGTGAAACAAAGAACATAGCTTTCCATGATTTCCCTTTGGAACAGCAGACTTGCTCTAATCCAAAATCTAAAGTTTGTTCTCAAGTGATCGAACATTAACAAGAGGTTTGCTGGGGAGGGGGAGACAATATCCCTGTTGTTTTAGTTGCACCAGGACCCCCTCCTTCCCATTGCCATGCTTCCATGGTTTTTTACTACTCACAGCCGTGCTAGTAGTTCCGACCCTAATACAGATCAGTACTTTTGAGAGCTGCTTTTATTTAGTAATGATTGACAGGAGACTCTCAACTAGATCTAATGACTTTCTCAGCACTGGAATGGATAGATAATAAGGGGAAATGATCAGAAGAGGCTGTTTCAAGAGGAACTTAATGTAAAATGTCACCACTCTCTTCCTCCATCTTAAGGAATTAAATTGAGAAACGACTCCAGCATATCAATGTTACATTGAAAAGCCAGGCTGGATTATGTGCTCAAAACCCTGAACCTATAACGTTCTAATCCATAGCCATTAGGTTATATTGGGTCATGACTGACAGCATTCAGTACAATCGAAGGAGAAACCCAAAATATTCAAATCATATATATGTGTTTTGTACCTTTTCAATGGACGTTATAGAGTTCAGAAGAAACTTATTTATTTTAGGATCCATGGACAAGAAATGCAGAGGATATTCATTGATGCTGAAAAGTTAAGTGGATGTGTTTCCGCAAAACTATTTCTGGTGTCCAGTCTATTTATGCAAACCAAACTCTTTCCTGTTTCTGTGGCCAGCTAATGTTCCTCCATAGGAAATGATCACAATGTTAGATAATTTCCTTTGCTTCAGTAATAATATGTAGTGCCTCTGAGCAAAGTAAAACTACAGATTCGAAAATAAAAACAGAAATATTTGAAATAAAGGTGCTGGAAATACTCGGCAGTTCAGGCATGATTTGTAGAAAGAGAAGCAGAATTAACATTTCATGTTTGATGATGGCCTTTTGCTAGAACAAATTTAGAAATTTCAGAAAAATTTGAAACCAAACATGTTTAAGGATGCAGAGAAGAGGATATGTGACAATAGACAATAGGTGCAGGAGGAGGCCATTCGGCCCTTCGAGCCAGCACCGCCATTCAATGTGATCATGGCTGATCATTCTCGATCAGTACCCCGTTCCTGCCTTCTCCCAATACCCCCTGACTCCGCTATCCTTAAGAGCTCTATCTAGCTCTCTCTTGAATGCATTCAGAGAATTGGCCTCCACTGCCTTCTGAGTCAGAGAATTCCACAGATTCACAACTCTCTGACTGAAAAGGTTTTTCCTCAACTCAGTTCTAAATGGCCTACCCCTTATTCTTAAACTGTGACCCCTTGTTCTGGACTCCCCCAACATTGGGAACATGTTTCCTGCCTCTAACGTGTCCAACCCCTTAATAATCTTATACGTTTCGATAAGATCTCCTCTCATCCTTCTAAATTCCAGTATATACAAGCTTAGTCGCTCCAGTCTTTCAACATATGACAGTCCCGCCATTCCGGGAATTAACCTTGTAAACCTACGCTGTACGCCCTCAATAGCAAGAATATCCTTCCTCAAATTTGGAGACCAAAACTGCACACAGTACTCCAGGTGCGGTCTCACTAGGGCCCTGTACAACTGCAGAAGGACCTCATTGCTCCTATACTCAACTCCTCTTGTTATGAAGGCCAACATTCCATTGGCTTTCTTCACTGCCTGCTGTACCTGCATGCTTCCTTTCAGTGACTGATGCAATAGGACACCCAGATCTCATTGTACGTCCCCTTTTCCTAACTTGACACCATTCAGATAATACTCTGCCTTCCTATTCTTACCACCAAAGTGGATAACCTCACACTTATCCACATTAAACTGCATCTGCCATGCATCCACCCACTCACACAACCTGTCCAAGTCACCCTGCAACCTCATAGCATCTTCCTCACAGTTCACACTACCACCCAGCTTTGTATCATCTGCAAATTTGCTAATGGTACTTTTAATCCCTTCATCCAAGTCATTAATATATATTGTAAATAGCTGCAGTCCCTGCACCGAGCCTTGCGGTACCCCACTAGTTACTGCCTGCCATTCTGAAAGGGACCCATTTATCCCCACTCTTTGCTTTCTGTCTGTCAACCAATTTTCTATCCATGTCAGTACCTTACCTCCAATACCATTTGCTCTAATTTTGGCCACTAATCTCCTATGTGGAACCTTGTCAAAGGCTTTCTGAAAGTCGAGGTACACCACATCCACCGGCTCTCCCCTGTCAATTTTCATAGTTACATCCTCAATCAATTCCAGAAGATTAGTCAAGCATGATTTCCCCTTCGTAAATCCATGCTGACTCAGAACGATCCTGTTACTACTATCCAAATGCTCCGCAATTTCGTCTTTTATAATTGACTCCTGCATCTTCCCCACCACTGATGTCAGACTAACTGGTCTATAATTTCCCGTTTTCTCTCTCCCTCCTTTCTTAAAAAGTGGGACATTAGCTACCCTCCAATCCACAGGAACTGATCCTGAATCTATAGAACATTGGAAAATGATCACCAATGTGTCCACAATTTCTAGCGCCACCTTCTTAAGTACTCTGTGATGCAGACCATCAGGCCCTGGGGATGTATCAGCCTTCAGTCCCATCAGTCTACCCAACACCATTTCCTGCCTAATGTGGATTTCCTTCAGTTCCTCCGTCACCCTCAGATCTCTGGCCACTAGAACATCTGGGAGATTGCTTGTATCTTCCTCAGTGAAGACAGATCCAAAGTACCGGTTCAACTCGTCTGCCATTTCCTTGTTCCCCATAATAAATTCACCTGCTGCTGTCTTCAAGGGACCCACATTTGCCTTGACTATTTTTTTCCTCTTTACATACCTAAAAAAGCTTTCACTATCCTCCTTTATATTATTGGCTAGTTTACCCTCGTACCTCATCTTTTCTCCCCGTATTGCCTTCTTAGTCATCTTCTGTTGCTCTTTAAAAGAGTCCCAATCCTCTGGCTTCCCACTCTTCTTTGCTTTGTTGTACTTCTTCTCTTTTATTTTTATGCTGTCCTTGCTTTCCCTTGTCAGCCACGGGTGCCTCTTACTCCCCTTGGAATCTTTCCTCCTCTTTAGGATAAATTGATCCTGCAACTTCTGCATTATTCCCAGGAATACCTTCCATTGCTGTTCCACCGTCTTCCCTGCTAGGGCCTCCTTCCAGTCAATTCTGGCCAGCTCCTGCCTCATGCCTCTGTAATCCCCTTTGCTATACTGTAATACTGACACTTCCGAATTTCCCTTCTCCCTCTCAATTTGTAGAGTAAAACTTATCATATTGTGATCACTGCATCCTAATGGCTCTTTTACCTCGAGTCCCCTTATCAGATCAGGTTCATTACACAACACTAAATCCAGAATTGCCTTCTCCCTAGTAGGCCCCAGTACAAGCTGTTCTAAGAATCCATCTCGGAGACACTCCACAACCTCTCTTTCCTGGGGTCCATTACCAACCTGATTTTCCCAGTCTACCTGCATGTTGAAATCTCCCATAACCACCGTAGCATTACATTTGCGACATGCCAATTTTAGCTCCTGATTCAACTTGCACCCTATGTCGAGGCTACTGTTTGGGGGCCTGTAAATAACTCCCATTAGGGTCTTTTTACCCTTACAATTCCTCATTTCTATCCATACTGATTCTACATCTCCTGATTCTATGTCACCCCTTGCAAGGGAGTGAATATCATTCAATAGACAATAGACAATAGACAATAGGTGCAGGAGGAGGCCATTCGGCCCTTTGAGCCAGCACCACCATTCAATGTGATCATGGCTGATCATTCTCAATCAGTACCCCGTTCCTGCCTTCTCCCCATACCCCCTGACTCCGCTATCCTTAAGAGCTCTATCTAGCTCTCTCTTGAATGCATTCAGAGAATTGGCCTCCACTGCCTTCTGAGGCAGAGAATTCCAAACCGGGGCAGTATTTAAAAAAAATAATAATAATAAACTCAGCACCAACTCAGCACTATCTATATAAATATTAATCTGTTTCTACTTCTTGTGCAAGTACACTTGGATCCTTCTAAATGCAAACATATACTAGTTCCTCACCATTTAAAAAAATACTCTGTATTCCTGGGTAATCTAAAATGTCTCCATTGTCTCCTCTGCCAACCTCCTTCTTGCTCATTCACTTAATCTAGTTACAAACCTCACCTGACTTGTTACATTCCTCTCATGTCTTATTTCAATCGTTAGTTCAGTATTACCAGTAAATCTAGACAAACTACAAGGTCTCTTTATTTAAATAATACAAAATTTAAAAGAGCTGAGATCCTCAGCAGTGATCACTATGGCATAGTTTTAGTAACTGCGGAGATACCAAATAGTGCACCTCTGGCTCTACAGCATGAGAACACCGCAAATAAGCAAAAATGCATAAGCAAATCAGCATAGAAACTACAAACTGTTAGGACCAAATCTGAAAGGATAATCTCTTGGCTCAAATATACAGAAAGCTTGGCATGAAATTATAGAAAGGCTAGAGAGTTCGTTTGGATTGATTTTTTTAAGCTTTCATTATTAAAATACATGCCTTAAGTAACATTAGGTGTATAACTGTATCATATCAACAACTGCCAATAGTTTTTGTATTGTTAGCATTAAATTAGATTTTTTTTTGTTCTACTTTGGATTGCACTGCAATCTTGTACCAATCTGCAATCTTGCACCCGTCACATTTATTGTTGTTATTTAACATGATTATTGTTGTTATTGAACAGTATGTACACTGTTTATTTTGAGCTTCACATGAACAAGAAATTTCATTGCACCCTGGTATTTGACAATAAAGTAATCTGAATTTAATTCCGACTGATTCGTGATCATCATTCTCAGTTTTTGAAATTTAATTAATTCACTGTTCGTTTCACTTATTCCTCTATTTTAGAAAATGATACTGATACATAGTTTCTGAATTGCTCATCAAAGAATCTGTGAAATTTAAACATTGTGCCTGAAAATTAATCTTATACATGGACGTGCTTAAAGACAGTGATTGGCATTATTAAATTAAGATACTACACCATCAAACAAAGGATGAAAGGAAAAATTGCAGATTCTCCACATTTGAAATAAAGATAATAAATTCTATGGAGAATACTCATCAGATCAGGCAGCATAATTGGATAGAGGAACAAAGTTAGCGTTTCAGGTTCATTATCTTTCATCAGAATGCATATCTGTGATACTGAATTTCCAGGCAAGTATGAAGAAAGACACAAAAGACACAAAATGCTGGAATTACTCAGCAGGACAGGCAGCAATGCTGGAGAGAAGGATCCCCGTCCACAAAATGGAAGGAAGAGTTTATATCCCAAATTGAGCTGATTACGCAAGCTAAATCAAAACAGACAAAAGTCAAGGTGCCATTACATCTCATTCGCCATGTCCATTGAAAGGTATCGTATAGTAATGCCCTCAAGTGAAACTTTGCAGAATGTATTAAATATTTTACAAGAACGTTATTTTGTTCTTGTTTTACAATGGTCCACTGATGCATTGAGCTGTACAATTTACAGTAACTACTTTCCACCCGGAAAATGACTTGACATTATCAATGTTTTGTTCTTTATTTAATGATATACTCTTGCTAACACATTAAACTGAACTTAATCACGTTGTTCTGATACATTATAGTACAATGAGTGCTACAGATAAGAACAACAAGAGCCTTGGGAATCATTGGAGGAATGCAGCTTCAACCAGTACACAAGTGACCAGAACTAAAATAAACTTCTTAGACAAGTCTAAGCAATCGGTGTTTTAGAAGGCTTAGGATATCAGATGAGATGTTGCCAAGTGAACCACATAGTCTTTCTTTACTAGTATCTACTAATATCACTATTGTCATTAATATATTTGTCTCTGAATGATTCTAGAATTCCTCCAGAGTTTTTTAAAGGATCTCATATCTTATGTGCGCAAATGCAGATTCTTGGGGTTACTAATGACTTCTCTTTCAGAGCCTACAAAGATGTCAACCTCATTTGCAAAGATGCCAATTAGAATAAGCAGGCACTTGGGTTTGCTACTCTAACAGACTTCCCAAAGGTCTTTATTGACTCTACTTTTGTGGCAATTGAGGCATCATTAGGTCACCCTCAATATCTGTCACATAAGTTGATGCCTAATCAATGTCCTTCTGATGTGTAAGCACAGTAAGATGCTCAGGCAGTTGTCATGCCACTTATGTTCCAATGTCGTACATCCTTCCGAGCATCTTTGCTGCATAACTTTTGTTCTGCTATTCTACCAACAGCTCCAGCAGATAATAAAGCTCATCTTTCAGCCCCCTATTGTTCAGGTGCTCATGTTCTTTGTTTCAATATCACACATCTGAAAAAGGCCACTTATCCAACAGCAACCATTTTAAAAGGAGCAAAATAATCATATTTATATGACTTACATACAGTATATTATTTTAATAATGCACAACTCAGCCTTGTGCAGTACAAATCATGATTATTTTTAGAACACCTCCCTGCAATCCATAAAAGTGAGAAAGAGCTGCCAGTCATCTGTCATAGAATCATACAGGTTGGAAACAAACCCTTCAGCTCAACTTGATCATGCCGACGAAGATGCACCATCTGTACTAGTCTCACCAACCTCTGTTTGGCCCATATTCCTCTAAACCTTTCATATCCATGTACCTGTCCAAATGTCTTTTAAATGTTGTTATGGTACCTACCCCGACTAGCTCATCTGGACATTTGTTCCATATATCTACCATCCATCTGAAAAAGTTGCCCCTCAGATTGCTATTAAATCTTTCCCTTCACACCTTAAGTTTAACATGTAACTTTAATTCTCCCTCTCTCATTTTCATCTCTGCCTTTGGGCTCCAACATTCCTTCAATGAGGCTTAACATCTACTCAACGAACAGCGTCAAGCGGGAACATTTTGGCCTTCGGATTGAATACCGTATTTAACAAATTTAATTTCATCCGTTTAATCCCTTTTCCCCCCACAGTCCTGACTATGTATTTCAGATTGTGTTCTCTCTCTTCAGTCTCTAACGTAGTTTTTAAAGTAACTGTTACCTTGAACCTATCACAGACAATCCCTCTGTTCTCTCCCCTCCTCTCTGCCTCATGTCTTCTTACTTTTCCATTTCTGATGAAGGCTCCTTGACCTGAAAATTCGACACAGTTTGATCCCCTGTGTGCTTCTAGAATTTTATGCTTTTGTTTCAAATTTGCGGCATCAGCAGTTTCTTACTTCAATCATTTGATCTTTGCCATGTCTCTGAGATGCTACTGCTCAGCCTCAGCAAAAGAGAAAGCCTGCTCAGGTCCCTGTTCCAGGTCAATGTTATCATTTTGAACCCTGTAAAACCTCCAAAGACTGCTCCACACACTTCTTTGCAAGAGTGCATTCAGAACACAAGGCTGTATGTAGACTATTCACTGAGATGGAAAAAAAATGGGTGAAAATTGAAAGTTTCCTATTCCATACTCCCTTTGACCGTCATTCTATTTTGATCCAGTCACGTTTGTGCTGCAAACAAGTTGGATCATATGCTGTATATGTTGATTGGTCAATCACATTTAATGGTTTTAATTAGCAGGGAAATCCAGAAATGATATGTTGATGACTGATTTAAAAATTGATTTAACAGTTACATTACAATATATTTTGGGTTTCTCATGTGCTATCTGATTCATGAATTCCCGGTACACCTGCAATTAAAACACATTCATAAACAACAAAAAAACTAGGCTGGAATTTCCAGGAGAGTAATGAATGAATGCTACACATCAGAAATGCCATCATCCATGTAAAACATTCAACAGAAATCCTGCTTCCCTTCGCAAATGAATCTAAAATAAACAAAGGAATAATCTTAATGAATGATGAGATTTCCTTGGTGTTCTGGTCAATATTTTTCTCAGTCAGAATCACTAAAAATAGAACTGTCAAAATTTAAATGTCAGTGAGAATTATAATGACAATTTCCAGGTTATCTCATGCCATTCTGGAAATTCAATTGGCACTTTCCAATGTGAGATTTGTTGGTGTGTTAAACTTTGTCATTCCTATGGTGCACTCGATAGAAATTTGATCATACTATCTCTGGCATGACAACTGCTGGGCATTCCCATGATGGCTAACCAGTGCAGCATCTCTATTGTCGGGTCAGAGTAGGTCCCATTATTACTGCTCATTATCTCGCAGGCCTTTATCTCCCCTATCCCCAACTTGAATCCCTGCCACTGTATGTTTCTTTTTTTTTCCTAGTCAGATGTGCAGCACTTTGGTCAACGTGGGTTGTTTTTAAATGTGCTATACAAATAAATTGACTTGACTTGACTTGACACTCTCTGATATCTTCCCAATCAGCCTGATTCCTATTTCCTACAATGTCTGATCACCACACGTACTCTCCCAGTTGATACAGGCACCAATATTCTCTGATATCAGACTCAGAGACCAGTCTCCGATCTCCTTCTCTATTCCTTCAATGTGTCCAGCCCTTCCATTTATTATACTTCTAATCCACCATCCTCCAAATTAGTCCAGGCCCCAATCATCCTACATGCTCCAAAAAAATCCAAACCTTTTACTACTGAATATATACTTAGACTCCATTTAAACATGTCACCATTGATCTATTACAACCTCCCCCCCCCTCCACCCCCGCACCTCCCCCACCAACAACCCCACCTGAGCAACATATTTTGTTCGCAGTTATGCGCAAAGTTAATTCAGTACAAGGGTTAGACTCATGACCTGAATAATTGTTAGTGCCTAAAGAACAACGAGTTCAAACGTATATAGTTATTAAAGTACCTTAGGAAGTTCCAAAACTTATGAAAGATTCTATTTAAATGCAGGCCATTTTTTCCACTAGAAGAATTCTAAAATACCATTGAGGCATTCACTGAGCCTGATGGGCTCGCCACTAAACATACAGACGTACACTCCAAAGACGTACAGGTATGTAGGTAAATTGGCTGGGTAAATGTAAAAATTGTCCCTAGTGTGTGTAGGATAGTGTTAATAGTGTTAGTGTGCGGGGATCGCTGGGCGGCGCAGACTTGGTGGGCCGAAAAGGCCTGTTTCCGCGCTGTATATATATGATATGATATGATGATAATCCCAGTTTGTGACATCTGAAATGTTATATTCTTTGTAAAGTAATAATATCTGGGCTAGCAAGCACAATTAGCATTTGAATTTGAGTGAGCTTGAAATACGTTTACCCTGATCAAGGATTTTCTTGCAGTCTTCTTAGGGAAATAACTTTCTTCTGGGATTGAACCAGAAGCCTCCAAACCTATACTCAGATACCAAACGTCACTTTGATTGAAAGACTTCTTAAAGACATATGTTGTAAGGCTCATACTAAACATATTGTTAGGAAATCCAAAAATCATCAGTATTCTGATGAAAATTTATGTTCTAAAACACCTATGCGAGGAGTAATTTCAATTCTGCATCTACCCTCTGAAGCCCCATTAGAATTTTATACATCGGGTGGAGGATTGATGTGCTAGTTAGAGAATCCAAAAATGATTTGATTCACTGGAGGTAATTCTTTTGATTCACTTATCCATGTACTGAAATAGTGTACCGCAACGAAAGTAGAAATATAAATGAAATATTTTATATTGCTGATTTCTCAGGCACTTCCAGGATCTATGGAGTATAATTCCTATATAAAATATTGAACTTTTGAACAAATGAAAAACTAGGACCTTCAGCCTATGATTTCTCTACTAATTTTTTCAGATAATTGTTTTGAGACGGGAGTCTTCCCAATCAGGAAATCGACAATCATCTAAAATATGTAGCCATAATGAGCAGTTCAAAGAAATAACATGGAAAAGTGATGGAGTGGACTTTAAACCCACTGCTGGTATCACAAAATGCTGGAGTAACTCAGCGGGTCAGGCAGCATCTCTGGAGAGAAAGAATGGGTGACGTTTCGGGTCGAGACCCTTCTTCAGACTGATGTCAGGGGGGGCGGGACAAAGAAAGGATATAGGTGGAGACAGGAAGACTGTGGGAGAACTGGGAAGGGCCAGGGGAAGAGAGGGACAGAGGAGCTATCTAAAGTTAGAGAAGATAATGTTCATACCGCTGGGCTGTAGGCTGCCCAAGCAAAATATGAGGTGCTCTTCCTCCAATTTGCGGTGGGCCTCACTATGACTGGAGGAGGTCCATGACAGAAAGGTCAGACTGGGAGTGGGAGTTGAGGTGCTCAGCCACTGGGAGATCAGGTTAAGGTGGACTGAGCGAAGGTGTTGAGCGAAACGATCGCCGAGCCTGCGTTTGGTCTCGGCGATGTAGAGAAGTTGACATCTGGAACAGCGGATACAATAGATGAGGTTGGAGGAGGTGCAGGTGAACCTCTGCCTCACCTGGAAAGACTGTTTGGATGGAGTCGAGGGGGGAGGTAAAGAGACAGGTGTCGCATTTCCTGCGGTTGCAGGGGAAAGTGCCTGGGGAAGGGGTGGTTTGGGTAGGAAGGGACGAGTGGACCAGGGAGTTACGGAGGGAACGGTTTCTGCGGAAAGCAGAAAGGGGAGGAGATGGGAAGATGTTGCCAGTAGTGGGATCCCGTTGGAGGTGACGGGAATGTTGGAGGATAATTTGTTGTACATGCTGGCTGATGGAGTGGAAGGTGAGGACAAGGGGGACTCTACCCACTGCTTTTGACTTACCTCTCACGCCAAAACTTAGGCACAGCTTAATTTGAATATTTGTCGCAGGTATTCATTGGTGTTCTCAAATCACAAAAGTGAATGCCATCAGTGTAATACACCACTGCTCTGATGTTGTATTTGTTGTGCCCAGATTGAACCAAAAAAATCAGTAAAATATTAGGAATTCAACCCAAATTACAGAGAGATTTTATTGCATATCAATTCATCAATGAAGTCCAGAAACATCAGAGACTTGTCCAAAATTGTTTGTTCCGTACAGATAGAAATGTCTGCCTTTCTTTGGCATCTTAAATAAGGCAGAATCCAGCTAATTTTGTGTGGGCGGAATTTCTGTCCACTAGCATTCAGTTACCAACATGTACACACTAAATATGTCTTTCTGCAGTTTCCTTTGAATTCATTCGTAGATTGAGAATATCGCTGCAAATCTAGTTGTCACTGTCCATCCTTAATTGCCTCCTGAAACATGTGGCTTGCTAAACCATTTCAGATCTAGACCGAATATAAATACGATGTAAGCCATAGATTTGTGTAGGTTATAAGGCTCTGGAAAAAAAAAAGATGCAACATGGAGGTAGCAATCTAGTGAGGAAAATGTTATATAACATGAATGACATGAATGTATAATTTGCTTCATAAAATAAATCAATTCTAATGCTTGTGTTCTGGTGTGTGAAAGATAAATGCAGTGACACAGTTATAGTCTAGGAAGATCACATCCAGTGTCCCTTTCGGTGGACAGAATCCACAATGTGATTAGGGGAGGAGCCACTACATCGAAAGGGAGGTGGAGATTGATGAGATTCCTGATGATAGCTTTCCCTGCAGCAGATAGCAGAGAGACACTTTGTAGTTATTACAGCTGGACATCCCTTTTCTTGAACGTTACAGTATCTAAGAGGTCTAGTATATCCTCCTTTGTACAGATGTAAAAAGTGAGATTATGGATTTGTGCCTGAAGATCATACCAACATGTTTTAAAATTTCAGCAGTTTTTTTAAAAGTTGGTATGTTATTGGCTTATTACTGTAATTTCCTGCAAGATCAGTGAAAATCAGTTTGCATGCTATCTAAATACATGAAAGATTAATGATTCAACTCATTTGGGGGCTCAGCATATGCAGACATGTAGAAAGCTTTGAACGGGAAGGAGGAGCTCAAAATACCTTAGATAGTAGGTAGAGGTGGAGAACAAGATGGCACAAGTGGATAGATGAAAATGCTGACACAAGGAAGTGCATGTGCTGATTTATTTTTAAAAACTCACACAAAGTGCTGGGGTAACTTAGCGGGTCAGACAGCATCTCTGGAGAACATGGATAGGTGACATTTTGAGTCAGGGTCCTTTTCAGACTAATTGTGGAGAGGTGTGGGGGAAGGTGGAAGAGAGGTGAGAGCAGGAGAAAGTCTGGCACGTGACTGGTGGATATAGGTGGGGGGGGGGGGGAGTGGTCATTGGCAGTTGGTTGGACAAAAGCCAGAGATGAAAAGACAGAAAGTGTGGGATAAGGATGGAAGATTTGCAAATTGTGAGAGCAGACAAAGGAATATATGGGAAGGAGATGGGGTGAGGGAAAAGAAGGTGGGGTATAGCAAAGAAAGGGGGATAAAAGGGGGAGGGGTGTCTATACATTAGTTACCAAAAATTGGAGACATTCAATGTACATACCGTTAGGTTGTAAGCTGCCACAGCAGAATATGAGGTGCTGTTCCTCCAGTTTGCGTGTGGCCTCACTCTGGCAATGGAGAAGGCCCAGGACAAAAAGGTCAGCATGGGAATGGGAAGGGAAGTTAAAACCAGTACATCCAGCAAGCCTTGGCGGGCCGAGCCATAGTCTCCGCTTGGTCTTAGTGATGTAGAAGAGGCCACATCGTGAATACTAAATTAGTAGATGATGTTAGAGGAGGTGTACATGAACCTCTGTCTCATCTGGAAGGAATGCTGGGATCCCTGGATAGATGTGAGGGAGGAGATATAGAGACAGGTGTTGAATCTCCTGCAGTTGCAGGGGAAAGTACCTTGGGAAGGGGTGATTTGGGTGGGAAAGAACGAGTGAAGCAAGGACTTACGGAGGGAGCGACCATTGTGGAAGGTGGAAAGGGATGGGGATGGGGTGAAAATGCTGACTACTCCAACAACCAACCTCCAGATCTGTATTGGGAAAGGAGGCAAGCAACAGAAAACAAAAGAATTAAAAACAGACTGAAAGGTAGCTCTGCAGGAACTGCAGAAGACGAGTTCACAGGAACGAAAATGTCCTGCAGATATATGGACCAAATGTGGATAAAGTAGCAAGATCAGCCATTGGAAGAAGATGTATGAATCAAGAATTAACAAATGAGGACTATTAAATTTTATTAGCTCCAATAGATGCTGATAGTTACTGGTAAAGCCGGGGCACGGAATCATAACAATAATGATGACTTTGTTCCATGTGCAGATTTTCCTTCCAGTGTGTTATAGGCAATAGACAATAGGTGCAGGAGTAGGCCATTCAGCCCTTCGGGCTAGCACCACCATTCAATGTGATCATGGCTGATCATTCTCAATCGGTACCCCGTTCCTGCCTTCTCCCCATATCCCCTGACTCCGCTATCCTTAAGAGCTCTATCTTGCTCTCTCTTGAATGCATTCAGAGAATTGGCCTCCACTGCCTTCTGAGGCAGAGAATTCCACAGATTTACAACTCTCTGACTGAAAAGGTTTTTCATCATCTCCGTTCTAAATGGCCTACCCCTTATTCTTAAACTGTGGCCCCTGGTTCTGGACTCCCCCAACATTGAGAACATGTTTCCTGCCTCAAACGTGTCCAACCCCTTAATGATCTTATATGTTTCGATAAGATCCCCTCTCATCCTTCTAAATTCCAGTGTATACAAGCCTAGTCGCTCCAGTCATTCAACATATGACAGTCCCGCCATTCCGGGAATTAACCTAGTAAACCTACACTGCATGCCCTCAATAGCAAGAATATCCTTCCTCAAATTTGGAGACCAAAACAGCATACAGTACTCCAGGTGCGGTCTCACTAGGGCCCTGTACAACTGCAGAAGGACCTCTTTGCTCCTATACTCAACTCCTCTTGTTATGAAGGCCAACATTCCATTGGCTTTCTTCACTGCCTGCTGTACCTGCATGCTTCCTTTCAGTAACTGATGCACTAGGACACCCAGATCTCGTTGTACGTCCCCTTTTCCTAACTTGACACCATTCAGATAATAATCTGCCTCCCTATTCTTACCACCAAAGTGGATAATCTCACTTATCCACATTAAACTGCATCTGCCATGCATCCGCCCACTCACGCAACCTGTCCAAGTCACCCTGCAACCTCATAGCATCTTCCTCACAGTTCACACTACCACCCAGCTTTGTATTATCTGCAAATTTGCTAATGGTACTTTTAATCCCTTCATCCAAGTCATTAATGTATATTGTAAATAGCTGCGGTCCCAGTACCGAGCCTTGCGGTACCCCACTAGTCACTGTCTGCCATTCTGAAAGGGACCCATTTATCCTCACTCTTTGCTTTCTGTTTGCCAACCAATTTTCTATCCATGTCAGTACCCTACACCCAATTTCATGCGCTCTAATTTTGCCCACTAATCTCCTACGTGGGACTTTGTTTAAGGCTTTCCGAACGTCGAGCCACATCCACCGGCTCTCCCCTGTCAATTTTCCTAGTTACATCCTCAAAAAATTCCAGAAGGTTAGTCAAGCATGATTTCCCCTTCGTAAATCCATGCTGACTCGGTACGATCTTGTTACTGCTATCCAAATGCTCCGCAATTTCGTCTTTTATAATTGACTCCAGCATCTTCCCCACCACTGATGTCAGACTAACTGGTCTATAATTTCCTGTTTTCTCTCTCCCTCCTTTCTTAAAAAGTGGGATAACATTAGCTACCCTCCAATCCACAGGAACTGATCCTGAATCTATAGAACATTGGAAAATGATTACCAATGCATCCACAATTTCTAGAGCCAACTCCTTAAGTACCCTGGGATGCAGACCATCAGGCCCTGGGGATTTATCAGCCTTCAGTACCCAACACCATTTCCTGCCTAATGTGAATTTCCTTCAGTTCCTCCATCACCCTATCATCTCTGGCCACTAGAACACCTGGGAGATTGTTTGTATCTTCCTTAGTGAAGACAGATCCAAAGTACCGGTTCAATGCGTCTGCCATTTCCTTGTTCCCCATAATAAATTCCCCTGCTTCTGTCTTCAAGGGACCCATATTTGCCTTGACTATTTTTTTCCTCTTCACATACCTAAAAAAGCTTTTACGATCCTCCTTTATATTATTGGCTAGCTTACTCTCGTAGCTCATCTTTTCTCCCCGTATTGCCTTTTTAGTTATCTTCTGTTGCTCTTTAAAAGAGTCCCAATCCTCTGGCTTCCCACTCTTCTTTGCTATGTTATACTTCTCTTTTACTTTTATGCTGTCCTTGACTTCCCTTGTCAGCCACGGGTGCCTCTTACTCCCCTTAGAATCTTTCCTCCTCTTTGGGATAAATTGATCCTGCAACTTCTGCATTATTCCCAGGAATACATGCCATTGCTGTTCCACCGTCTTCCCTGCTAGGGCCTCCTTCCAGTCAAATCTCGCCAGCTCCTGCCTCATGCCTCTGTAATCCCCTTTGCTATACTGTAATATTGACACTTCCGATTTTCCCTTCTCCCTCTCAATTTGTAGAGTAAAACATATTATGATCACTGCCTCCTAATGGCTCTTTTACCTTGAGTCCCCTTATCAGATCAGGTTCTGATCACTAAATCCAGAATTGCCTTCTCCCTGGTAGGCTCCAGTACAACTTGTTCTAAGAATCCATCTCGGAGGTACTCCACAAACTCTCTTTCCTGGGGTCCATTACCAACCTGATTTTCCCAGTCTACCTACATGTTGAAATCTCCCATAACCACCGTAGCATTACATTTGCGACATGCCAATTTTAGCTCTTGATTCAACTTGCACCCTATGTCGAGGCTACTGTTCGGGGGCCTGTAGATAACTCCCATTGGGGTCTTTTTACCCTTACAATTCCTCATTTCTATCCATACTGATTCTACATCTCCTGATTCTATGTCACCCCTTGCAAGGGAGTGAATATCATTCCTTACCAACAGAGAGACCCCACCCCCTCTGCCAACCTGTCTGTCTTTTCTATACATTGTGTACCCCTATTCAGTTCCCAGCCCTGGTCCTCTTGTAGCCATGTCTCTGTAATTCTCATAACATCATACTTGCCAAAGTCTAACTGAGCCTCAAGCTCATCCACTTTAATTGTTTTCTACTTCGCGCATTTAAATACACTTTAACTTCGGTATTCACCTCCCCTCTCACACCGGTCACAATTGGCCCTGACCTTACTCCCTTATCCCATCTAGAACGTCCCTTCCCATTTATTCGAGAGTCCTTTGCAATTTCTCCTGTATTCGCTTCCCCTTTAACTCCATCTTCATATTCCCAATTTATCAACCCCTCCCCACCACTATTTAGTTTAAACCCACACGTGTAGCACTAGCAAACCTGCCTGCCAGAATGTTGGTCCCCCTGCTGTTAAGGTGTAACCCGTCCCTTTTGTACAGGTCACCCCTACCCCAGAAGAGATCCCAGTGGTCTAGAAATCTAAATCCCTGCTCCCTGCATTTGCCCCTCAGCCATACATTCATATCCCCGATCTCTCTGTTCCTGCCCTCACCAGCACGAGGTACAGGTAGCAGTTCAGAGATAACCACCCTCGACATCCTACTTCTTTTAGGCTTCTTCCTAACTCTCTAAACTCACGTTGCAGTATCTCCTTCCTCTTCCTCCCGACGTCATTGGTGCCCACGTGCACAACTACTTCCGGTTGATCGCCTTCCCTCGCTAGGATGTTCTGAAGCTGGTCCGTGATGTCTTGAATCCTGGCACCAGGGAGACAACAGACCATCCTCAAGTCCCGCCTGCCGCCACAGAATCTACTGTCCGTACCTCGGACAATGGAGTCACCCACTACTATGGCTCTTCCTGACTTCGGTCTCCCTGGTCGAGTCTCCTTGCCTGGATTAGAGCCGCCAACTTGTCCACCGCTCGGACTGGAAGCGTGTTATGTCTTGTTCTCAGAATTCTGTTTTTTAATTATACTTTTAGAATTAAATAACCTACATTAGGTTAATGTTCAGATTGCAGCAATATTTACTGTTGTACGAAGATTTTAGAACTGCAAAGGTCAGACCCTTTCCTTTAACTTAACTCCAACCACCAAAAGGTGATAAATTAATTGAGCTGTTGAAAGACAAGATCCCTGGGCTGCCTGGAGCATTACACAGCAATTAAGTGAATTTGCTACAGTCCTCTGCATAAATTAGAATGCCCTGATGCATGGATGTTAAGGAAAGCATTAACCTTAAAACCCCAGGTAATGAGGTACAAGATCTGATAGTGGACTGCAAGTAATGCAAAATAGTTTCCAAATCTCACTAATTGTACCCCAGGTGATGCAGAACCGCTGAACTTGCTGTTTTTCACTAGAAATAGAATTCAGAAGAAAGTTTTAACTGTATTGAGCAAGCAGGTTTTGAGTCATAGAGTCATACAGCATGGAAACAGGCCCTTCGGATGAAGTCGTCCATGCTGACAAAGATACCCCATTAAAGCTAGTCCCATTTGCCCATGTTTAGCCAATACCCCACTAAACCTTTCCAATCCATGTACCTGTCTAAGTGTCTTTTAAATGCCATTATGGTACTTGCCTCAACTACCTCTTCTGGCAGCTTGTTCCATATACTCACCATGATCTTAGTAAAAAAGTTGCCCCTCGGGTTCCTATTAAATCTTGCCCCTCTCACCTTAAACCTATGTCCTCTGGTTCTTGATTCCCCACCCTGGGTAAAAGACTGAGCATTTTTCTCATGTCATATTTCGCCATATTTCTCATGATTCTATACAACTCAAAGTGACCAGGCCTCAGCCTCCTGCAATCCAAGAAATAAAGTCCTAGCTATGCCCAACCTTTTCCCTTGCCAGGACGCAGGACCCAGGTCCTGGCAACATCCTTGTAAATCTTTTCTGCACTCTTTTCAGCTTAATGGCATCCTTCAGGGTGACCAAAACTGAACCCAGTACGCGAAATGTGGTCTCACCAATGTCTTGTACAACTGTACTATAACGTCCCAAATTCTGTAATCAATATCCTGGCTGACGAAGGTCAATGTACCAAAGGCGTTCTTTACTATCCTATCTAACTGTGATGCCACTTTCAGGGAACTATGTACTCCTAAATCGCTCAGCTCTACGATTCACTGTGAAAGTCCTGCCCTAGTTTGATTTCCCGAAATGCAACATTTAAACTTATCTGCATTAAATTCCATTTGGTATTCCTCAGCCAACTTGCCCAGCTGATCAAGATTTTGCTGTACATTTTGATAACCCTTTTCACTGTCGCCATCATCACCTACTTTAGCGTTATCTGCAAATTTACTACTCATGCCTTGAATGTTCTCATACAAACCATTGATATAACCCACAAACAGTAATGGGTCTAGCACTGATCCCTGAGTCACAGACCTCAAGTCCAAAAATCAACCTACGACTACCATCCTGCTATGAAGCCAATTCTGTATCGTTAGCTGGCTCTCCTTGAATCCCATGCAATCTAAATTTCCAGAGCAGCCTACCATGAAAAACTCTATCAAAGGCCTTGATGAAGTCCATAGAGACAATTACTATGGCCTTGCTCTCATCAACCTACTTGGTTACTTCTTCACCATTTTGTGCACCTTTATAAGTATTGGCATCATATTTTAGCTAACTTTCTGACTTCCACACAAATATCAGGCCACATGTAGGAAACTGCCATTGCTCCTTAATAGGTATTTGCCAATTTAACTCTTTATATACAGAATTCCTGATCTTCCTGGAACTCAGTAGTCAGACCAGAACAGAAACTTTCGGGTTACAGGAAGCAATACCTGCATCCTTGGCTTGTGTATCTAAGTTTTTTTGATATTTGCTGAACACCATTGTCAAATGGAAAATAGAGATATTACATTGGGTGATGGAAGTATTCAATGTTTACAGACACATTATCAGTTTGCTATTGAACCTGGCATCTAAGACTGTCAAGGATACACCCTTATCTTCGTAGCAATTAGATCTTTCCAGAGATATAAGCAGAAAATGCTGGAAATATTCAGTGGGTCCACAATTATTGGGACATTGGCAGACAGCCGTACTTTAATGCCTCAGCTCGTAAAGCACAATAATTATATCAACTTTGCTTGTGCTGAGGGAAATCAAAATGAAAAAGTGGCCAAGTGTATGGTTCTGGATAGTTTCTTGTGGTTGCAGGGACATATTGGTTAATTAGGACTCACAAATCACTCAGAAGTATTTATCAACTTCCACCTCATCACCAAGCTTCAACAAGCTTGAGGAACTACGAGCAAAGCTGATGTTTCAAAGGGAGATCATGGTCTGTTGTGTTCCTTGTTTCACTGAATCATGGCTCATCTCGCTCTGCTGGGAGGTCAACAAATTTCAGGTAGACCAAAGAGCATCTTTCACAGATTTGATAACCTTCCAGCAACTCTTGACATCCATCTCCAATTGTGTTCCTGGGAACGGTCCGTAAAACAGAGCTGCTATGGAGCTGTTTGGAATAAACCCTGCCAAGAACCCTTGCATTCTTCTCCAGACTCATTACAAATCCACACTCTGCAAAAAGGTGGGCAACCAGCTCTTCTCCGTAGCAGCCATCCCGAGGGTAGCGTGCACAGGTAGTAAGATTCCAATAGTGCAGGAAGGACCTGATGGGGAGGGCCATTCTCATCGCCAGCCAAGCAAGGTCTTGGTGCTTGTTGGTGCGTTCTGGTGATGAGGCATTTCGGCAGACAAGCTGGGCAGCCTGCTCAGGGAACCACACCACAGGATCCATCGTCCTTTTTCTGCAGTGCCTGCAGAATGTTCCCCGCTGGCTACTGCCTGATGCATATCTGGTCAAATACGTTGTTCCGGAAGAAACTCCACAGGACAGATGGTGTGGCAATGTCCAACTAACCAGGCCCATCAAAATGCACACACTGCCGGTTTGCCCTTGCCTGAGGATTCCATATGATCCAAACCATAGTTTAAACAAAAAACTGCAGATGATGGTTAATACATGAAAGGACACAAATGCTAGAATAACAGCAGGTCAGGCAGGATTGCTGGAGAACATGGATGGGTGACATTGGGACCCTTCTTCAGACTGATTGAGTCTGCTGAGTTAATTGAGTACTTTTAACTTAAAACTAGGTGCCGATGCCGCTGGTCTGCACCAGCGAGCCCTTCTTCACCCACTAGATGGTCCAGTTGATGCAGCTGATGTTGCAGCTCACGTTGTGGTCCTTGGGGACAGCACTTTCTTCAGGCCGCTACCACCGACAGGATACGCTCGGTCACTGTGGGGCTCCATCACCTCTCACCTGCTGCCGCTTCTTCCTGTGGCCGTCGCTCCTCCTCCTTCCTCCATCAGTTTGTCCAATCCACTGCACCCTCCTCCACCACTGCCCCTGCCTCCTCCTCCGCAGTCAACGACAACTTCCAAGGTGGAATATGTCGGTGACTCTGGGGGAGGAGGAGGGAGTAGCAAATGGACAAAATAAAGAATAGGAGATGGAGGATGCAGCGGTGGTGTGAACAAAACAACAGCCAACAGGAAGAATCAACAGCAGATGGGAGGGGATGGGGCCCCCACAGTGACCGAGCGCGTTCTATCAGTGGCCCGAAGAAAGCATTGCCTCGAGGGGCTACAAATTGAGCTGGAAAAACAACTACAGCATGTGTAGGCATATAATTCCTTGAAGGTGGAGTTGCAGGTGGATAAGGTTGTTAAAAATGTTTTTGGCACATTGGCCTTCATCAGTCAGAGTATTTAGTATAAAAGTTGGGAGGTCTTGTTGCAGTGAAATAAGACATTGGGGAGGCCGTAGGAGTATTGTTTTCCGTTCTGGGCACCATGTTTTCGGAAAGATGTTGCCAAGCTTGAAAGTGTTCAGAGAAGATTTACAAGGATGTTGTCAGGACTAGAGGGTCTGAGCTATAGGGAGAGGTTGACTAGGCTGAGTCTCTATTCCTTGGAGCGCAGGAAGATGAGGGGTGATCTTATAGAGGTGTATAAAAACATGAGAGGAATAGATCGGGGAGATGCACAGAATCTCTTGCCCAGAGTAGGGGAATCAAGGACCAGAGCACATAGGTTCAAGGTGAAGAGGAAAAGATTTAATAGGAATCTGAGGGGTAACTTTTTCACACAAAGGATGGTGGGTGTATGGAACAAGTTGCCAGATGTGGTAGTTGAGGATGGGACTATCCCAACTTTTAAGAAGCAGTTAGACAGGTACATGGATAGGACAAGTTTGGAGGGATATGGACCAGGTGCATGCATGTGGGATTAGTGTAGCTGGGACATGTTGGCCAGTGTGGGCAAGTTGGGCCGAAGGGCCTGTTTCCATGCGGAATGACTATGTGCTGGATGAAGAAGGGATCGTTGGGTCACCGAGCAGGTCAGCGGGTTCATATCCGCTATAACTGAAATCCATTATAAAGGAGACCATTAAAACGAGGGTTTATTGTAATATACCGTTTACTCTGTGAGCTCCTTGTGAGCAAGGAATTTCATTGCATCCTGGTGTATACGGTAATAAACTAAAGTGAATCTGAGAAGCTGACCTACAATCTTGGTCTGGGTATTATTTCCAAGTGTCTCACACTGCCATTCTGAGGCAGTTCCTCCTTCCTGATTTCCTCATATGCTCAAGCAGATATTATCAGCAGGTTGTTTAAAGATAAGATGTACCCAATAAGTATGAGTATTACTTAATTACTTCCACTCTTGCTTTGGAGTTAAAAGGTTATGGATTCAAAATCCACCTTGAGACCAACCAGGATGATACACCACTTCAGTATGGAAAAGAAGTTGTACATCGCAGGTATCCAATTTCAGATTAGATGTCAAAATTAATCCTAGTCTAGTCCCAGAGACGCACATAAAAGTTTACATGAATACAATGCAGGAGTCAATCCTAATTTTATGATCAATTTTTATTCCCCAAGCCAAAAAAAATGATCTGGTGATGATCACATTTCTTACAGTGGAAACACCCTGCATGGAAATTTTCTGACAAGTTTATTGGCTGTAAAATAATTGTGATGGCCTGAGACCATCACAGGTCTTATTTAAATGCAATGGTTGTTTAAGAATGGAAGTTGCAAAATCAGTGTGCAAAATTTAATATTCAAAGATCAACAGCACACAATCTACAGTACGTAAAACCAGGATGTTAGCTTATCCATACAAGTAGAAGAATTGTGGGTTAGAAAATTATTGTTGAAGAAGCTTTGGGAACAGAACTAAATTTTAGAGCAGTGCTCAAAACACAACCAATGTGCATAAAACTGAGGATAGGTTTTTCCCCCAAGATATTTTCCAAAGGATGAGCTAACTTAATATATCTGTGGATGTGAATGCCCACTACTTTTAGTTACCGTTGGATTTGTTAAATTGCACAATGGTATTATCTAGAACATTACAGGAAAATAAGCTGTTGTCCGGTGTTATAATCAGGATACTTTCAGTTGTAACAGCAGCGAAGAACTAAGTTCTTTAACGGCTTATCACCAGGAACATTTGAGAAGCAAAGGAATTTTATATCAGTTGCATGAGGATATTTTTTTATCTGGAAAGCATCATGCTTTTCTGAAGATTCCGTATCATCAAAAGTAAATTGCAAAGAAGCTAGGAATAGAAATGAGAAAGGAAAAGATAAATATCTGCAGTGAGGTGACGGTCGAGATTATCCTTTGATGCTCTTCTTGTTCTCGGCCACCAGCTGCTGTCATTTTAAACTACATCCACCAACTAATTCTAAATTCCTTGCTTATGAGAATTTTGTTTAAAATCCGAAATCCTTGAGTACTTTTTCAGGCTAAATTTGTTCATGACCACTGAGCTGAAGAATTACATGATGATGGCCAGGTAACATAATTCACACTTTTGTGATTTGAGCATATCAGGCAGATTCTGCTCACTAATAACATTTCTACTTTGACTTTCCATATCGCTGCTTGTGTTCCCATGCCAGTGTCAATTCTTTCAGTTAATTATATTTTTTAAAATCATTTTGTGTGCTTAACAGAATTTAGTATGCTAACAACCTGCTCGTAAATGGCCCTGCCTGAATGAGTTTGACAAAAAGATATCAATATTCAGAAACTGCCACCACTGTGAATGTCAAGTTAAAACCAATGGCCTTGAATAAATCATTAATAAAATTTAGAGCATCTATTCATTTAATAGTTTCATTAACATTCTTACGTTTTCTTTATTTAATCTTTAGCTGATGAAAAAAAAAAAAATGGTACAGTTGAAATTATAGCTCTGTACTTCATTATGCACAGCCATTACAGTGACCTTCAAATCAAAAGCCTGCAAATATTGATGAAGGTCAGCATGGTATGAATCCTTGGTGTTCAATAGGTCAGAATTCATTAGCTGAATCTGAAAATGTAATAGTCCTGTATTTTCTGTATCATTCATTTTATATAAGCTTTCATATAATTTCAGTTCAAGGAATAAGCATCTGAGACCTAAATTATGATTTTATTTTTAGCCGAGTAGCAAACATTGTAAACATGCTTTAAAAGAATCACATCAGACAATTTAAAAATCTGTTCTTACTAACTGTTAACATTACCAGATATATTATCATATAATAAAGGGCCTGTCCCACGTAGGCAATTGTTTAGGCGACTGCCGGCGACTGTCAAAGTCGTAGCAAATCGCCAAAATTTTCTTTTACCCTACGACAATGACCACGACAATGTCGAGTCAGCTCGAGATTACACCGTCTTCGGAAACATCGCAAAATTCCCACACTGTCAATGCTTCTCCGGCGTCCTCATTTTTGCTGAAATCACTGACAAGTCGGTAATTACTTGAGAGTTTTGAAATATAACATCTTGCCCGGGTTACTTGAAAATCAAGCTTCACGGTAACAAGGCATAAACTGGATTTACTTCCAGTTTACTAATAGCAGTATTCGGAATTTTAATTTTAAAAGTGGTTAAATGGATTTTTTGTGCGGAGTGTGGGCATTCTTTGAAAATGTATGGGAGATGCATATCTGGTTTCTGGGTTGCATATCTGGGTTGGGAGCCTACTTTAAATGTAATCGCTGATGGCCATAAACATCGCAAAAATTCCCACGTTTACCTGACCGTCAAACTGTCGCCTCCAATCTACCTGTCAAATGCCCCAACGGTAAATAAATTGGTTAAACACAAGTATTTTATGGTATCTTCAAATGACTTTACTTAATTTAATATTATGTGCTTCTAAATGCATCTAAGAGAACCTAGCAAACCTGGGGACAGCATGCGACAGCGCCCGCAATAAGCAACGATACCTGGCGACAAGCTGGCTGTCGCCGAGAAATTTCATACCGGTTGATTTCTCAGCGATGTGCCGAGATCCACTACGATTCTTTGAAGACTCCTCACGATCATGCCCGTGACACCCCGGCGAACTGTCGGCGACAGCGTAGTCGTCGGCAGTCGCCTTAAAATCGCCTAAGTGGGACAGGCCCTTAAAAAACCCAGCATTAATTATCTAGTCAATTGAGGTTCTTCATCTTAGTAGCCTATATTTCTAAGGATGTCATCAATCCTCGTATTGTCCAAAAAAATATTTCAAATAATAACTTAAAGGGGAAACATAATCTTTACAAGAAAAAGTCTTGCATATCGCACAAGTCCAAGGAATTAAGCATTTGAAATACTTTAAACATGGAGTGTAGATGTTACTCCTTCAAACTTCACTCCTCAATAATCTAATAGGCATTAAATCTCTAAAGGAATCAAATGTTGTGAATGAAGAGAATAATTGCTTCCAATAACTATTTTTTCTATGCTAATTAAACATCTGTTACAGATTAACCAAATGTTAACAAATTTAAAGTATTAAAATACATATGAGAACCAATGAATGATCAAAAAATTCAACAAATATTTTATTTTGTCTTCGAAGCTATCTTTCAGAAAATCACTCCCCATCAGTCACTTTCACATATACGTCCAGATTTACTTATACACCTATAAATCCAGGATATGATAAAATGACACAAAATGCTGGAGTAACTCAGTAAGGCAGCATCTCTGGAGAAAAGGAATAGGTGACATTTTGGGTGGGCACCCTTCATCAGACACCGGATAAGTGACAGATCTGCTGGTGGAACTACCAATGCAGTTCGACAGTAGGACACTATCTTCCTGGAATTCTCAGCTGTACTCTGACAAATCCGTTTTGCAATCCTACACTACTCAAGCATTGAAAAGGCTGGCCCATTTATTTCAGTGCAGGTTCCAAGCCTAAAGTTCGGAACGAAAAGGTAAGTTCGGTTATTAACCTTCTTTGTTATTTTGCATTATTTTCATGATTCTAGTTGTTTCTCAGTGTTTTCATGTGTTCTTATTTTTAGTTTGAATTGTTTCTTAAATTATTTAGTGTGATCTTAATATTTGTTAAATGTTTTAGTATATCAAAAACATTTAAGGTGCCTCAGTGGTTTTGAGGAAAGCCAAAATTATTTTATAGACTGTCAGGGCAACCCAAGGATTAGGCTTAACAATTGTGCTGTCTGAAGCCCACAGTGATAACACTTGGTGCCATGTTATCACTGCCCCTCCACCAGATACCTAAAGATCAGCTAGATCACCATTTTGTATCCTGGCAGAGTTTGGCTAATTTTAAGCTGATCAAGTTCTGACCAGGAGTAGGAGGGCTAAAATAAAGCCCTATTCCTTGATGGGGACCGATATACTGTATGTGGGACATAGTTGCTGAAAAGGTAATTCTTGATAGATAGTACTAAACATAGAGTGGAATCAGTACATGGCACTCAAACTTTGTTCTATTGAAATCACTGAATGAGGGAGATTAATGTTGAGGGAGCTTTCGTCTTAAAATACACGTTTGTGATGGTGGGCAAATTACATTCACTGGAGGAGTATTAACATTTGTCGTCGTCCCTCGATGCATCATTTTTCCACTCTTTAATGAACTATGTGATAAGAATCAATAAAGGTGAACCAAGATGAAAGGGTACCCACCCCCTCAAGGTTGCACATGCAAATCCCAAAATTAAGATATAATAACAATCAATTTTAAATCACATATTATGTACACCAGGTAATATCGTATGTGAAGCAACATTCTTTATCTTTCCTCCATAAATGACCACAACATTACTGTCTTTCTGGCAACAGAAATAAATTTAAATTATATATTTTATAAAATCCCCATTAAATATTTATTTAATAATTACCCTGATACATCCCCCTAGAATTAATTTTCTGTGTGCCATTGCCCAATCTAGTACTATCCAGCCAAAAAGCTATTGGGTTAGTGACTCAACACCTGTGAATACCTTTATATTTTGACCTTAAAATACAGCAGTATTTTAAGGATTTACATATCCAGAATTAAGAGATAGAGCTTTTTCATATGCAACATGAAGCTCCTCTTCCTCTTCTAACTGAGAAAAACCCATTTCTTCAGTACCTGAAAATATTTTTCTGAAATTCTCATTGAGATAATTTCTTTAGGTTTGTGGTCAGATTCCTAACCCATGTTCTTGTCCAAAACCGAGGTATAGTATTTAACTGCGGATGAGCAGTTAAAATAGCCTGACCCAAGGAAGCCTCGGTGGAGTTGTCTTCCCAGCCCAAATAACAATGGGTTCCTTTATTTTCCTTTCACAATGTGCCATAATTTACTAAATGAAACGAGAAAAAAAAGTCAATACATGCAAGCTACATACCTTCTGTTGAAGTGTCATTTTTTTGTCCGGGCGAGCGGCGAGGCGAGGTCGGGCCAGCGGCGAGAGGCGAGGTGAAGCCCGCGGTGAGAGGTGAGATGAGGCCAGGCCAGCGTCTAGGCAAGGCGAGGTCGGGCCAGCGACAAGGCGAGGCCGGGCAAGCGGCGAGGTAAGGCGAGGCTAGCGGCGAGGCCGGGCTAGCGGCGAGACCGGGCCAGTGGCGAGGCGAGGCGAGTACAGCGATGAGGCCGGGCCAGAGGCGAGGCGAGTACAGCGGCGAGGCGAGGCGAGTACAGCGGTGAGACCGGGCCAGCAGCGAGGCGAGGCGAGTACAGCGGCGAGGCTGGGCCAGCGGCGAGGCTGGGCCAGCAGCGAGGCGAGGCGAGTACAGCGGCGAGGCGAGTACAGCGGCGAGGCTGGGCCAGCAGCGAGGCGAGATGAGTACAGCGGCGAGGCGAGTACAGCGGCGAGGCGAGTACAGCGGCGAGGCGAGTACAGCGGCGAGGCAAGTACAGCGGCGAGGCCGGGCCAGCAGCGAGGCGAGGCGAGTACAGTGGCGAGGCGAGGCGAGTACAGCGGCGAGGCGAGTACAGCGGCGAGGCGAGTACAGCGGCGAGGCGAGTACAGCGGCGAGGCGAGGCGAGTACAGCGGCGAGGCGAGTACAGCGGCGAGGCGAGTACAGCGGCGAGGCGAGGCGAGTACAGCGGCGAGGCGAGGCGAGTACAGCGGCGAGGCGAGGCGAGTACAGCGGCGAGGCGAGTACAGCGGCGAGGCGAGTACAGCGGCGAGGCGAGGCGAGTACAGCGGCGAGGCGAGGCGAGTACAGCGGCGAGGCGAGGCGAGTACAGCGGCGAGGCGAGGCGAGTACAGCGGCGAGGCGAGTACAGTGGCGAGGCGAGGCGAGTACAGCGGCGAGGCGAGTACAGCGGCGAGGCGAGTACAGCGGCGAGGCGAGTACAGCGGCGAGGCCGGGCCAGCAGCGAGGCGAGGTGAGTACAGCGGCGAGGTGAGGCGAGTACAGTGGCGAGGCGAGTACAGCGGCGAGGCGAGTACAGCGGCGAGGCCGGGCCAGCAGCGAGGCGAGGTGAGTACAGCGGCGAGGTGAGGCGAGTACAGTGGCGAGGCGAGTACAGCGGCGAGGCGAGTACAGCGGCGAGGCAAGTACAGCGGCGAGGCCGGGCCAGCAGCGAGGCGAGGCGAGTACAGCGGCGAGGTGAGGCGAGTACAGCGGCGAGGTCTGGCCAGCGGCGAGGCGAGGCCAGAGACGAGGCATGTGTTTTGCGGAAAAATGTGAGGCAAAATCAGAATGGCGGAAATGAAATAAGAAAGTTTCTGAAAGCAGAAACTTTCCGCCAAATTCGGAAGGGTTGGGAGGTCTGGGATTAGTGTAAAATGGTTGGTGATGGTCAGCATAGACAGTTGTCTGAACAATCTGTTTCTGTGCTATATCTCTCCATGACTATGTAATGACTGTACGAAGGCAAGTCAAGCGCCTTTTGTAGAGATGGAAATAGTGTTACATTTCAGGTCGTATATGCTTTTAGGAATTGGGAATACAATGTGTATGAATATTGTACCAGATACTGCTGTTTGTGAATGAATGCCTTCAGTCAAGGGTGATCTGTTCTCAAGTCTCTCTGGTCTAAGTGATAATGAACTTAACCAAAGAAACCTACACACGCTTTAATGATAGACACAAAATGCAGGAGTAACTCAGCGGGTCAGGCAGCATCTCAGGAGAGAAGGAATAGGTGACGTTTCGGGTCGAGACACTTCTTCAGACTGATGTCAAGGGAGGGGGCAGGACAAAGATAGGATGTAGTCGGAGACAGGAAGACTAGTGGGAGAACTGGGAAGGGGGAGGGGATAGAGAGGGGAAGCAGGGACTACCTGAAGTGGGAGAGGTCAATGTTCATACTGCTGGGGTGTAAACTGCCAAAGCAAAATATGAGGTGCTAGTCCTTCAATTTGCGCTGGGCCTCACTCTGACAATGGAGGAGGCCCAGGACAGAAAGGTCAGATTGGGAATGGGAGTGGGAATTGCAGTGCTGAGCCACCGGGAGATCAGGTTGGCTGAGACAGACTGAACGGAGGTGTTCTGCGAAACGATCGCCGAGCCTGTGTTTGGTCTCGCCGATGTAGAGAAATTGACATCTGGAACAGCGGATACAATAGATGAGGTAGGAGGACGTGAACCTCTGCCTCTGTTTAGGTCCTTGGATGGAGTCGAGGGGAGAGGTAAAGGGACAGGTGTGGTTGCAGGGAAAAGTACCTGGGGAGGGGGTGGTTTGGGTGGGAAGGGACGAGTGGACCAGGAAGTTATGAAGGGAACGGTCACTGCGGAAAGCAGAAAGGGGTGGAGATGGGAAGATGTGGCCAGTAATGGGTTCCCGTTGGAAGTGGCGGAAATGTTGCGGGATAATTTGTTGTATGCGACGGCTGATAGGGTGGACGGTGAGGACAAGGGGGACTCTATCCTTGTTACGAATGGGGGGAGGCGGAGCAAGAGTGGAGCTACAGGATATTGAGGAGACCCTAGTGAGAGCCTCATCTATAATGGAAGAGGGGAACCCTCGTTTCCTAAAGAATTAAGACATCTCAGATGCCCTGGTATGGAACATCTCATCCTGGGTGCAGATGCGGCGTAGACAGAGGAATTGGGAGTAGGGGATAGAGTTTTTATAGGAAACAGCGTGGGAAGAAGTGTAGTTAAGATAGCTATGGGAGTGATTGGGTTTGTAGTAGATGTCGGTCACTAGTCTGTCTCCTGTGATGGAGATGGTGAGATCCAGAAACGGTAGGGAGATGTCAGAGATGTTCCAAGTATATTTAAGAGCAGGATGGAAAACAGTGGTGAAATTGATGGTCAGTGAGTTCTGCATGGGTACGTGGTAGCATCAATGCAGTTGTCAATGTAGCAGAGGTAGAGTTTGAGGATAGGACCAGTGTACGCCTGGAACAGGCATTGTTCGCCGTACCCTACAAAGAGGCAGGCATAGCTAGGGCCCATGCGAGTGCCCATAGCTACGCCTTGGATTTGAAGGAAGTGGGAGGGGTCAAATGAGAAGTTGTTGAGGATAAGGACCAGCCCTTCTAGGTGGAGGAGAGTATTAGTAGATGGAAATTGGCTGGTTCTGCGGTCGATGAAGAAACGGAGGGCTTTAAGACCCTCTGGGTGAGGGATGGAGGTGTAGAGAGACTGGATTTTAAAAAACTAATTTATTGTATCTGCTGTTCCTGAATAAAACTCAACAAACACTTTGATGATCTTTCATTAGACCATTTGGGTTTGTTCTCTCATACTTTGTAGGGAATGATAGGTGAGGAGTGATAATTAATATGGAATCCATTGTGTTTGTAATTTGCTGCTGCTATGCACACAAAATATCTCTGACACCACTCTACCCTTTCTCTGTCTCCATCACAGGGGTTACTCTATCAACTAACATCTACTCCAAACCTATTGAGTACCACAGTTACTTCAATATACTGCCTATCCTCTTGCAAGGATGCCATCCCTTACTCTCCATTTCTCCATCTCTGCCGCATCTGCTCCCAAGATGATGCTTTTGATTTCCAAGCGTGAAAAGCTGTGGAAATTTGCATGATGGTTTTCTGAATTTCAAGGAGATTACCGATTAAAAAAATGTCTTTGTGTGTTTTAATTGAAAAATGTCACTATCTGCTCAGATTGCAAAGGAATTTGTTTGGACTGCTTGGCTTGTTTGTCACCATCATAAGATTATGCAACTGATTACTAACAAGCCATAATGCAATGACATGACTTTAAAGTAGCTCACTGCAACAAAATTTGATCAACAGAATTGTCAAGGTCATTTCTGAACAATCAAGTCTCTCATCAGTAGCTTTGGCTCATTCGTATATATAACATCCAAGGTCACCATCTGCAAACAGACAGAATGAGATAGAATGCCCAGAGTGTAATCATGCAGCAAACCACCAGAATACTAATGCACCATTTCAGGTGCAATTGCAATGCTTGCCAGCAAAAGCATTTGATCATATAATCTGCTGTATTATTTTATTTTGATGGGAAAGGAAACATGCAATTATGTAAGTTTCACAATCTCAGGCTTTGGCTGAGAATGACAAGAATAATGTAGTCTTGAGTTGATATAATATATGCAAATATAATAGCCAATTTTGCGCATCATAATCACACTGTCTGTAATGAAGAAATGATTATAAAATGTTGTCAGCCACGACATTGGTAAAACTTGCTTATTTTTAAAAATTGTTACCATGAAATCACAAACTATCACTTGAAGGAGGAAAGAAAATTTTGTTTTAATGTCCCCTAAAAAGGTAGCACCACATTTATTGCAATTTTCCCTCGGGATTGCACTGAAGTGTCTTGCTCAAATTTCTAGACTAAGACAACATTATTACCACCGAGCCAGTTTGCATGTTGGCCCTTTGCCTCTGCAATTGAATAAAAACACCCAAAGAAAATATCGAAAGGCCAACTCTGATCTCAGGTTGCATCCAAAACAAGGGCCCAAGCAATGCCAAATACACAGGCGATAATTGTGCCAACTGATCAACTTGTTTGAAATAGCAAAGCAATATTATACCAGCTTCCTTGCCTGTTAAATCTAATCACATGGAAGCAAAATATATTATTCCTACATTATGTTCACTACTTTGCTTTCTCTGATAAAGTAACATACCGCATATACACATCAATAAGATTGTTAACTACTTTGTTACTTTTGGTAAATGGTGAGTTTTGCCTCCTTTCAGAGGTTGTTAGTAAAGATACATTTGGCTTAACACAACAGGACCATGCCTGGTGGAAATTGTTGTAATATATAAGACAAGGGGGATGTTGTGATATTGCTGGGACTACTTTGTGTATCCAAGGACCGGGAGACCCGACACCCACGGAGGTGTGCGGTGACCGGGGAAGACCGACACCCACGGAGGTGTGCGGCGACCGGGAGAGGCCGACACCCACGGAGGTGTGCGGCGACCGGTAAGACCGACACCCAGGGAGGTGTGCGGCGACTGGTAAGGCCGACACCCAGGGAGGTGCGGCGACCGGGGGAGGCCGACACCCACGGAGGTGTGTGGCGACCGGGAGAGCCCCGGAGGAGACCGACACCCACGGAGGTGTGCGGCGACCGGGAGAGCCCCGGAGGAGACCGACACCCACGGAGGTGTGCGGCGACCGGGAGAGCCCCGGAGGAGACCGACACCCACGGAGGTGTGCGGCGACCGGAGGGGGTCGGCGACCGGAGGGACCGACCACCCGTGGAGGTGCGGCGGCGGTAAGGCCGAGGCACTATATACTTACCCAGGCGCGTCGACCGGAGAGTCGGGACGGCCCTGGGCCCGAGGCAGCGGCAGCGCGTTCGAATTGCGCGGCAGCTGCCGGGAGCACCTGTGGGCGGGGCCGGGGAGCACCTGTGGGCGGGGCTGTGGAGCACCTGTGGGCGGGGCTGGGGAGCACCTGTGGGCGGGGCCGGGGAGCACCTGTGGGCGGGGCCAGCGCGCACTGCAGCGGAGGCGCGATCGCACCGCAGTGCCAGCCCAGCAGTGGGAGCCCAGCAGTGCCAGCCCAGCAATGGAGCCCAGCAGTGGGAGCCCAGCAGTGCCAGCCCAGCAGTGCCAGCCCAGCAGTGCCAGCCCAGCAGTGGGAGCCCAGCAGTGGGAGCCCAGCAGTGCCAGCCCAGCAGTGCCAGCCCAGCAGTGCCAGCCCAGCAGTGCCAGCCCAGCAGTGGCAGGCAAATCATGGCGGTGGAGCATCTAGAGCCTACACTACGTTTGATCTACACAGCACGTCTTCTTGAGGGGAGGATATGGAACAAAATGAATATTTTGTGTTTAATGACCTGTATAGTGATCTGTGTACTGAAAGCTTAATGTATTATATTTGATGCTGTTGTATATGTATATATCTGTGGAGTGACCACACGGAGATGAGTGACCACACGGAGTGAGTGACCACACAGAGTGAGTGACCACACGGAGATGAGTGACCACCCGGTGTTGAGTGAACTACCGCAGAGGAGTGACCACCATGATGGCGAAAAAAAAAGCAATTGTGTTTAATTGTGTTTAGTTGTGTTATTGGTTTTGTTTGCAAAAAGCAATGGTGTTTTGGTTTTGTTTGTTAAATATATTTTAGCCCTCGAATGGTAAAGAAAACAATTTTATATAAGACAAGGGGGATGTTGTAATATATAAGACAAGGGGGATGTTGTGATATTGCTGGGACTACTTTGTGTATCCAAGGACTACTTTGTATGCCTGTGTATATAAGTGATTGGTGTGATTAGGCGGTCACTCTGGATCCAGGCGGCCTTGGAACAAACAGCCTGGAGTACAAGCTGCACCATGATAACATCATAAACACGTGTAGTCGTGGTCCGTCCAGAGTCACCAAAGGTGACCACGAAGAACAACAGAAATCAGAGTTGCTTTTCTATGAATTCTGCTTTTTAGTTGGGGTGGAAAAGTATTTTGTCATGAGTTGGTGAATTTTGCTGTTAATTCCAGATATCTGTTAACCTACAGTGACTGCTTGTTATACATTGAGCTACAATATTATACACAGTTGCACGTTTTAGTTCAAACACAAGATTTTTATATTTCAACATTTGTAAATTTAGAGAGATACAATTGTTGCAAAGAGCATAACTAAATCTAAACACATGTGAGTTATTGGATAGCTTGAGGATAAAGGAAGACATAAAGGATCAAGGAAGATAAAGGAAAAGTGTCTTGGATTCACTCAAGCTTAAGGGAGAGTATTTCCAATAAACAGGTGAACAGCTCTTTCATACGTCTGTTCAAAAATGTGATGATCGTACGGAGAGTGTGACAGAAAATGTAAGCGGATATATAAAACAGTAGGAACGAAATGTAATGATTGACAATATTGCCTTTGCAGATACCCAATGATAAATAACTACGAGAGGGATAAAGTGTTGGCATTATCAACTCCATGAGCTTCACAAAGAGAATTCCCAACTATAGGTAACCTACCCACCCTGTCTCCTGCAAAAAGTCTATCCCCTACTCCCAATTCCTCCGTCTTCGCCGCATCTGCGCCTGGGATGAGGTGTTTCACACTAGGGCATCAGAGATGTTGTGGCGGCTCCCAAGGGTCAGGCCACTCCCATATCGAACCTTCCAGCACTGTGATGGACAGGTCCGGGGGCGGCTCCCAGCTGCAGAGATAATCCGGGGGCGGCTCGCAACTACACAGATAAGTAGCAAGGATTTTGGCGCGAGCCCTGTCTTCAGTCTCTCACTGAAGCAGAGAGGAGTGTGCTGTGCTCATTAAAGCCTCTACAGAATTTGCCTGGCTCCTCGCCTTCATTCTGGGCTTTCTCACGCACCCGCTACACTGGTGACCCTCGACGCTCCATTACAGGTATGATGGAGCCTAACAAGATGCTCGCCGCGCTGCCTGCCTAACCAGCCGACCAGGCCCAGCTCAATTCGGTCGCGTTAATATTGCCCACGTTCTGGACCGCCCAGCCTCACATCTGGTTTCAACAGGCGGAGGCCCAGTTCCAACTGCGGGGCATTACCTTGGACACCACTCGTTACTATTATGTGGTCGGCGCCCTGGACCAGGAAATGGCTGGCTACATCGTATCCTACCTGCGCGACCCCCCAGCCAATGGGAAGTACCTCGGCCTTAAGGAGCTCCTGCTCCATACTTAGGGGCTCACCCGAATGGAGCGTGCGGCCAGGATCCTCCGGATGGACGGTCTTGGCGACAGGCGACCGTCAGCCCTGCTGAATGAAATGCTGGCGCTGCTGGAGGGGCATGCCCCGTGCATTCTATACGAATATGCTTATCTGCAGCAGCTGCCAGACGACATCCGCCTGCAGCTCGCCGAGGCGTCCTTCGCCGACCCCCAAGCACTCGGCAGGCGCGCCGACACGCTGTGGATGGCGCGACGCAAGGACGTGAATGTGCTGGCCGGTAGCCTTGCAGCGTCCGAGCTCCTTCATCAGGGAGGTGGAGCCGTGGATGCGGTTGCGGCCTCACCCCGAAGGCCCGTGCGACCGTCCTTCGCGGCTACCGCGCATTCGTCCTCTGCAGTCCCGCCGCAGCAGGCTCCGGGCGCCCCTGGCAGGGGGCACTGGTGCTTTTTCCACCAGTACTGGGGCACTGCAGCCCCTCAGTGCACTGCACGTACCCGGGAAACGCCGAGGCCGGCCAACAGTAGTTGCCCGGGGGGCCAGTCAGATTCACCGCCTCTTTGCCTGGGATCGGCGTTCCTGGTCGACACCGGGGCAGAGTTGAGCATCCTGCCCCCTTCAACAATGGACATCCGCTCCGGCAAGCGGGGACCCACGCTCACCGCGGCGAACGGCAGCCCTATCACAACCTATAGGGTTCGCACGGTTGCCGACGTCTCCCAACCGTTGTTAGGCGCAGACTTCCTCCGGGCTCACTCCCTCCTGGTGGATGTCAAACAGCGGCGCCTGATCCACTCTGCGATGCTTGAACCGTTCTCCTTGCGCTTTGTCGCACCTGCAGCGCCGCCTCGTGACCCGGTGTCGTCAGTGGACAACATATATACGCATTACGGGCTGACTTCCCTGATATTCTGACTCCCCAGTTCCACTCCACGAGCCCCAGGCACGGTGTGAGGCACAGCATCCAGACTTTCGGCCCGCTGCTCCATGCCTGTGCGCGCCGGCTTCCACCAGACAAACTCCGCTTTGCCGGGAAGAGATTCGCACCATGGAAGCCATGGGAATTGTCCGTCGCTCCGACAGCCCATGGGCTTCCCCGCTCCACATGGTCCCTAAGGCGAGCGGAGGTTGGCGGCCTTGTGGGGATTATCGGCGTCTGGACGACGCGACGACCGCGGACTGGTATCCCGTTCCCCACATACAGGACTTTAGCGCGCACCCGGCAGGGGCCAAATTCTTCACTAAGGTGGACCTGGTGCGGGGATACCATCAGTTCCCGGTCCACCTGGATGACGTGTCCAAGACGGCAATAATCACTCCATTCGGCCTTTTCGAATTTCTTCGTATGCCCTTCGGCCTTAAAAATGCCGCACAGGCTTTTCAGCGCCTCATGGACTGGGTGTGCCGTGGCCTCGGGTTCGTGTTTGTGACATCCTTGTGGCGAGCCGCTCTCGACAGGAGCACGTTGCACATCTCCGGCTCTATCAGTGGCTCAACGACCACGGCCTGGCCAGCAACCATGGAGTAGTGCCGGTTTGGCCTCACGTCCATCGACTTTCTCAGACATCGTGTGACCCCACAGGGTGCAGTCCCACTTCCGGAAAAGGTCGATGCCATCCGCCAGTTCCCACGGCCTTCTACTGTGCGTGGTCTGCAGGAGTTCGTGGGGATGGTCGCATTCTACCACCGCGGTGTTTGTGCCCACTGCGGCCCGAATAATGCGGCCATTGTTTCAACTCCTGGCGGGTCGGCGGAAGGCCGTACACGACGAGGCCGTGGCCGCTTTCGACGGTGCGAAGGAGGCCCTCGCACGGGCGACGATGCTGGTCCACCCGCAGGAGGAGGCCCCGACCACACTAACGATGGACGCCTCGGAGACGGCGGTCGGTGCGGTGCTGGAGCAGTTCATGGACGGGTGTTGGCGGCCCCTGGCTTTTTTCAGCAAGCATCTCAACAACACCCAAAGAAACTACAGTGCATTCGACCATGAACTCCTTGCCTTGTACCTGGCAGGACGACACTTCCATTACTTCCTGGAGGGTCGACCCTTTACCGCCTACACTGACCACAAGCCCCTCACATTCGCCTTTGCCAAGGTGTCCGACACGTGGTCTGCTCGGCAGCAGCGCCAATTGGCATTTGTGTCGGAGTTCACCACCTCCATCCGCTACATTGAGGGGAAGGAGAACCGGGTCTCCGATGCGCTGTCCCGCCCCGCCATCAATGCTGTCCTGGAAGTGGCCCCGGGCATCGATTACTCCGCCCTGGCAGTGGCTCAGCTGGAAGACAACGAGATGTCCGCCTACCAGACTGCCATCTCTGGACTGCGGCTGGAGGACGTGCCGTTTGGTCCAGTGGGGGCAACATTACTGTGCGACGTCTCAGCCACAGCCCATCGTCCCTGCCGCTTGGCGCCGAAGAGTTTTCGACGTCATCCACGGGCTGGCGCACCCTTCCATCCGGGCGATGACAGCTTTGGTGGCCGCCCGTTTCATGTGGCACGGCCTGCGTAAGCAGGTTGGTCACTGGGCCCGGTCCAGCATTCCATGCCAGACGGCCAAGATCCAACGGCACTTCCTTTGTCCCGCCCCCCTGACATCAGTCTGAAGAAGGGTCTCGACCCGAAACGTCACCCATTCCTTCTCTCCTGAGATGCTGCCTGACCTGCTGAGTTACTCCAGCATTTTGTGAATAAATACCTTCAATTTGTACCAGCATCTGCAGTTATTTTCTTACACTAAATTGAGAGATAGTTACTTCTATGAAAGTAATATCATTTTTATATCATTCCTGGATCATTTTTGCATCATTGTCAAATGCAACATTTATTATCAACTGTCATAGTGCAATAGAATCTTACAGCATGGAATGAGGCTCTTTGGCCCAACTTGCCCATGCCAATCAAGATGCCCTATCTACACATCCCATCTGCCCCTGTTATTCCTCTCAATCTTTCCCAATAGAGCTCTTGTATAATGATACAAACAACGTAACATCTATTTCTAGGTTTATTAAGACAACAACCCTTTCTCTTCTGACCACAATTAAAACAGAATTGCGGTATTTATAGCCCACAAAGGGCATAACTGTTGAGAGAACAATTTATCTTAGGAACACCTCTCCACATATAACCTGGGATTCAATGGGAAAAAAGTTTGGATCATGGAAAATTGCAACTTTGAGGGTTTAACAGAAATGCAACCATCCTGTAAAATGGGGGGCGGGGGGGTGGGACATTGTATTTTTCCACTGTAATGAGGTGTCTCCTCAGGGTAGTTCAGATCTCGGACACAGTTTGGGAGGTGGGGATCACTGCTGTCTACTACATCAAGTTTTGTATCAGGTTTGAGGTTTCGATCTTCAAACAGTTTTCCTCAGGTAGCTGAATGTCTAGTTCTAAAAGATACCTGGATGAATATCCATGCCGTGGACCAAGAGCCGAAACCTGGCATTAGCTTTTATGGTCAGCATGCATACAATGAGCTGAATGGGCTCCTGTCCCGTGCAATTCAATTAAAAGATAAGTTATGCAAATCTATGTGCCTGTGATGCTGTTGCTGCAAGCAAGATCTTTAATTGCATTTGTACCTCACTATTCTTGTGCACATAATAATAAACTTGAACTGATTTGATGTGATCTTTTTCAAATGATCTAAATAACTCCTTTGCCTCAGAACGTAAAGCAAGCTTAGGCAGCACAATGATGCAGCAGATAAGTGTGGTTGCCTCACAGGTAGAGTGACTCCAGTTTGATGCATGTTTGTGAAGTTTGTATGTTCTGCCTTTGACTGTTTGGAATTCCTCTTGGTGTTCATCTTTCTTCCCACATCCATAAGAGATGCTGATTGGTAGGTCAGAAAGTAAATTACTCCTAGTGTAGATTTGTGTGGAGAGAATCAGATCTTTTAGAAAGTAGTAATTAGTCCACCATCATAGGAATTCTTTCAATACTGTTACACAGGGAGTTCCTGAATCTTGAATGAAAATGAGGATAATGTGTGGTCTGAAAGGGAAAATGCATGAAATATGCATGATATCTTTGGTAACAGATAACTACCTTTTCTCAGGTGAAATATTGTTATATATTCTTTAATGATGCAAAATAGAACAACCATTATAAATAGCATAAGGTACCAAGTATTGTGCCGCAAAAAAATATATTAGCAGGCTGCAGAATAATGACAACAATTCAGATGCCCTCTGTGCACCCCTTAAGTATTGAATACTTAACATCAGGCTCTGGTACTGCTCTACATTTTAATCTAATAACAAACTAAGAATTATAAAGATTCATGATATTTATAATAATAAAAATGTAACTATTTTGCACAAGATCAGATCATTATGGTTAAAGTGAAACATTTCACCAGCATTTCTTTTAAAAAAGACTTCTGATAAGATAATTTTGATGTAAAGCTGATCACAGCCATGCATTGAGCGAATGTGGTAACTTTATCCCAGGCTACCCATATTTTTTCTTTTATTTGCCCATAACATGATGACAAGATATCCATTAACTTAAACATATTTTATGGATATAACTATAAAGACCCAATACAAACAGTGAGGCTTGAGATGTAGCAATTAGTTATCAAAGACTTGTGTCCATTGTTTGTGGATGTCAATGGAAAATGAATCACAAAGGATGAAAATGTATCTTTCTGATAAATTATCATGATGTGGGGCTCTGCTAATGGAACATTACGTTCCATGAGCCACACTGTTTGAGGATGCTTCAAGCTGAGAACAGCAGATATATTTGAAATGGTGAAAAAACCCAAGAGAAGATGTGTGTTTTTTTGTACGTTCTTGCCATCATATTATGGACAACTGAAAAAGGCAATGTAGGCAGCCTGGGATAAAGTTACCACCCTCTCTCAATGCATGGCATGATAAGAACCTAGAAATGTTTTAAAAAGAAAAAATGACTTTATGTGTATAAAACGTTAAAAACAGATTCCATTATTTTAAATTTCAACTGTGCGACTTCCATACAGCATTGTTTCGATTTATGTCTGTTTTTTGGTGCTTCTAATGTTTAGAATTAAAATGATTCTGATTCTATTTGAAACAAACTTTTTAATATTTTCTGACATTACTTTCCTGTCACATCAACCACCTCAGAACCCCAAAGAACTAGAGTGGAAGCGTAACATTCTTGTCTCAAGAAACTACTTAAGAAAAAAAAATGTAAATGCAATGAGCCTGAGCTCAAAACTATGGTTACCAGTTCTAGAATTATTGAGCATATTTGTTGTCATTCTCTGCATAATTTTCACCAGCTTTGTTAAAGCGGTAGGTATATTCATTGCTGCTTTTCATTAATATATTGCTTTTTCATCTTGTAACTATTTTGTATAAGTAACCTATGTTTTACTCACCGATAAATAATAGTAGTGCTGAATTCAATGCACCCTTTGACTGAATTATAATCTTTATAATACCGGGGATCAAGCTGAAAGATAAACAGATCATGTGCAATTTAAAATTGCTGAAAGGGTGGGAACTGAGTCTTTATCAATTTTGTGTTTATTATGAGACCATCATTAAATATTTATTCAGTATAGTTTGAATAATACTTTCAACTTTGTATGCTAAGATGTGTATTGTAGCTCTAAAGATTCACAGTGGCATCACCAACTATTCCTGTTCCATTGCCATGCTTGCTCTGACTCCAACCTAAAAATAATACATTGCTACAAGACAAAAGTAACTTTCATAATCAAGGATAAACATTAGCATAAATTTGGCTAATTCCGAATTCTCAGGGTATATGGTTAATGAATCAATTGTCTCAAAATTCACACCCTTTCTTGTGTTGTTGAAAGATCGTTACAAATATCTATACAATAATGTTTCTCAAATTGAAGTGAAGGATTTATTTGGTGAAAGTAATCACCAGGCCTCAGGCTCGGCCTCCACAGCCACAGCAGCAGCGGCTCCATCCACCTCTTCTCACCCTGACTCCCTTCAGTACAGCCCCGGGACCGGGACGAGTTGGAACCGCACTCGGGCACCTTGGACACAGACCCCCGGTCGCTCCAACACCTCCCGCCCAGGGGATCTCTCACGTCCAACCCCGGGCCCAGGGCACTCAATTCAGTGTGGAAACCACTTGTCCACACCGGCCACATGTTTTTAACTCTTTGTTTTAGCACTTTGTTTTTAACTCCGGATTCCAGCATCTGCGGCCTTGCGTGCCTGAGGAGAAGGATCCATTTGGGACAACAGGACCGTGCATTTTTGCACTTTTTAGCATTTGGTGCATTTTAATTGGCATTTTTGGATTGGAATCTTCGCGCGCCGACGGCAGCCATTTTTAGAACCAGCAAGTGTGTATTGCGTGTATGTGTTGTTGCATTGGATTGTATCATGGACCACACTACCTCACTTCATTATGGCTCACTGCAATCTTCATTGGACCTTTGTTATACCAACTTTCATGCTGCTTATGTTCAGCAATGTTACTCCGCCTTCAATTTCTACTCTGCATTTTGTGGAACACTGGACTACACCAGTTGATGTTTTGGGTAATCTGAGACTACAGACCCCGGTGAGTCAGTTCCATGTCACCATTGACATTTGGATTCCAGCTTCCGACCACTCTTTCATTCAATCATCAAGACTAACTTTAAAAGTCACTCTTGTGTGAGTGTTGCATTATTTCTCACGTTAGCTGATGACGTTGCTCCTAACCCAGGACCAGCTTAGAAGCCGAAATACCCATGTCATGTGTGCAACAAAACAGCCAAATGTGGAAAAGAATGCCTCCAATGTGAGAATTGCCAGGAATGGTTTCACATTCAGTGTCTAGGAATGATCCGAAATATTTATCAAATTCTTGAGCAACACTCCTCTTGGGTATGCTGTACATGCAGATTGCCAAATTTCAACTACTCAATCTTTGGATCATTGAACAAGTTTAGTGACTCAAATATTTATGACTCCCTCTCAGACTTAAGTATTGATAGTTTGCCACTAGATATGAATTTTGGGCAACCAGTCAAAACTTCTAGCCCGATCAAGAACAGTAGTGAGACTAATGGAAATAAAAAAACGTCAAGCTAAGTGCCATAAGAATAAACAAAAGGATCGATCTCTCAAGATGATCAATGTTAATTGTCAAAGTGTGCATGCTAAACTCCTAAGCTTCCAGCACCTCCTCCAAGAAGAAATCCCTGACGTAGTTGTAGGTACGGAGTCTTGGTTAAATACCAACATTACCACTGGGGAGAGTTTTCCATTGAATTTTCAAGTGTCTCGAAAGGATCGCAGTAAAGAAGGGGATGCACATGGTGGTGTCTTCATAGCCGTCAGAGATAATCTGATTGCACAGGAAGGGAATGACTTGGATCAGCCAGACTGTGAAATGAAGTGGATTAGCATCCATGTGAGGGGCATCGCACCAGTTTATATTGGTGCCTTGTACCATTCTCAAAAAACTGGAAATGATTATATGCACAAACTCGAAAGCTCAATTGAAAAAAATCCTAAACATGCCTCTATCTGGCTGTTAGGAGACTTCAATATGCCAGACATAGACTGGAACTCCAACAGCCTATTGCCTGGTGGAAGGTACTGTGGACCTAGCAAGATAATGATTGAAATGGCACTTGATCATAATCTCCAACAAGTCGTTACTCAGCCTACAAGGGACAGGAGTCTACTTGACTTATGTTTCACAAACAACCCTGCTTTTGTCAGTAAAATAGAAGTCAAGCCAGGAATAAGTGATCGTGACATCGTTACTGTGGAAGCCTTAATCAGACCTAAAATGATTAAAAAACCAAAGCATAAAGTATTCATTTATGCTAAAGCCAATTACCAGAATATATCTGAGGACCTCAACACCCTCAATAGTCAACTCACTGATGACGTTGTTTTGAACTCCGACATTGGCAGCTTATGGACAAAATTTACCAGCACAATACAAAAATCTATGAAGGTCAACATTCCTCACAAAATGACCTCTTCCAAACCAAGCTTACCATGGGTTAATGCTTTGCTTAGGAGGAGGATTAGGAAGAAGCGCATGCTATATGACCGGGCAAGAAGCACAGGTGATTTTTCTACGCGGGACGAGTTTAAAAACCCTCAGGCTCCAGTACGACAGGTAAATGAGAAATCTTCATTGTGATTATGTGCATGATATTGGTACAAGCCTCCAGAGTGAAAACACCAAACCTTTCTGGAACTACGTGAAAGCTATACGTTGAGAAGTGTTTGGTGTATCTCCATTATTATCAATGAGTAAGATTGTGTCTGGTGCGAAGAATAAAGCAGAAGCACTCAACCAACATTTCTGTTCTGTCTTTACGAAGGAAGACATTTCGTCAGTACCGGACTTGGGACATAGCAGTGTTCCAGATATGCCGAGCATTAATGTTACCACAGCAGGTGTCGAAAAAAAATTGAAAAACCTCCAGGCTCATAAATCTACGGGACCTGATAATGTGCCGGCTCGTGTCCTCAGAGAATGTGTTACTAGTGCTGCTCCAATACTCCAAAAGATCTACCAAAAGTCATTAATTACTGGAACCTTGCCTAAAGACTGGCTCTATGCAAATGTTACCCTAATCTTTAAGAAAGGGGACAGGTCTTCACCATCCAACTACCGTCCAGTGTCACTTACTTGTATTGCGATCAAGTAATTGGAACATATTATGCATAGCAACATTATGGGGCATCTGGAGAGATTCTCACTACTCTGTGACAGACAGCATGGATTTAGGAGAGGACGATCTTGTGAAACTCAGCTAGCTGGACTGGTTAATGATCTAGCCCAAGTTTTGGATGCTAAGGGTCAAGTCGATCTTTGCATTATGGATTTTAGTAAAGCTTTTGATGTGGTGCCCCACCAACGCATGTTAGCAAAACTTGACCATCTTGGCATCCGAGGTCCTATCAAGAAATGGATCAAAAACTTTCTAACCAAACGACACCAGAAGGTATTAGCCGACAGTCAATCTTCATCCAGCTGTCCAGTGTCTTCAGGAGTACCCCAGGGTACTGTCCTGGGCCCCTTGCCTACTTAAATGACCTTTCAACTTGTGTAACATCTGAGGTCAGATTATTTGCAGATGATCTGATTCTCTACAGACCCATACACTCTCTGAATGACTGCGATACCCTTCAACAAGAGATCAATTCACTCCGCAAATGGGAATCTTCTTGGCAGATGAAATTCAACAAATCCAAGTGCTATGTCATGAGAATGACCCACAAGAAGAATTTTCATCATTATCAGTACTTCATGGGGAACTCTGCACTCCAGGAGGTAAAACATCACCCCTATTTGGGCATCGAACTGTCAGACAACCTCAGCTGGGCAAAACATATTAACCAAGCTATCTCAAGCTCAAACAAAATCCTTGGTCTCCTGCAACAAAATTTCTGGAATTGTACAAAATCCACAAAGGACATTGCTTACAAAATGCTAGTACGTCCAAGACTGGAATACTGTAGTGCCATTTGGGACCCCTACCAAATGACCCACATTGACAACCTGAGAAGGTCCAGAGAAGAGCTGCCAGGTTTGTAACCGGTGACTATAGAAAGACCAGTAGTGTCACAGAAATGTTTCATGAACTCAAATGGGACACACTCCAAAGATGCCGTATAATATCCAGGCTTGCTGCAGTCTACAAAGAAACCCACTCATTAGCTCCATCCAACATTGCCCATCTTTCGTACAATCGGAACAACAGACCAGGAACTTGACTAAACCAATCCTTGAATTATATAACCATCAAGACCAACAAAGACTGTTTCCGCTATTCGCTGTACCCCAGAACCATCCCTGTTTGGAATCCTTTGCCACCGCATAAAAATCAGCTGCTGATAGTAAATCTTTTAAACTGTTGCTTGCAAACACAAAATTTTAGATCTGCAACTACATGCATGAGGGGCTGCACGTTTATAGCCCAACAGCGGTGGTTGGTGCAGTATCAACAAGACAATATCTGGAATCAGATTGAAGTAGCTTTAGGTTTTATAATGCTACCTGGAATTCTGGAATAATTCTGGAATAACTATGGGACTGAATCATAATAGATTTTTCTCACTGTGTGTACCAAAGCTACCTTGGTACCAATGCACAATCAGCTCACCAGTTACATGGTTTCAAGTTATGCTGATTCATGTTTTGTACTTTAAGTAATGTTACCAATATTTCAACTTTTGTGATAACAGTTTTAAATTTATGCAATATACTGTTGCCTTACTTCGTACCTTGGAACAGAAATGCTAATGGAACCCTACCTTTTTAACTGATGTGCCAGAATCCTGGCACAAACCCCTGCTTTCTGTTGGCATTCCAGCAGCAAAGAAATTCTGGTGTGAAGACGACCGCTGTGAGGGCTGATGTAGAGCAGGATGTGGGAGGTGATACAGTTCTTCAGCATTGAGATGCAACCTGGAATTGGCTCCAATTGCTCCATTGATATGCAAATCACCGGATTGTTTAGTAATACTCATCACATCCTGTTGGATATGATGGAGGTTGTTGTCTTCCATCTCTCTTTTGCTGCACAGGACTCCCTAGCTGGTTCTCTAGAATAACAAGCTCAACAGCCATTGTTGTCAATCAAATTTTTATTCAGGCCAATGATTCCATAATTGTGTTTTTCAATATTCATTCCGTGTAAAATGAGGTTATCGAATTTTGGAACCAGACCCCTAACCCCTTATTTTCCATGGACATAAGTTACACATTTCAACTTATATAGTACTATGAAGCTTCAGTTGAAACTTAGCCTGAGCAGAAGAATAATTGACAGGGATCTTTGTTTCTTCTGCAGCCACATGGTCCCAGAGGACTTGAGCGTGGCTAATGTTCCTTTGTTTAAGAGAAGGGAAATAGAGAGAATCTAGGGATCTATAGGCCAATGAGCCTCACCCCCAATGATAGGCCAGTGAGCCTCACATCAATGGTGGGGAAACTATTGGAGAGAATTCTTTGAGATAGGATTTACTCGCATTTGGAAGAGAATGGGCTAAGTAGGAATAGCCAGTGTGGCTTTGTAAACAGCAGGTCATGTCTTACTAACTTGATTGAGATTTTTGAGGAGGTGACCAAGGAGATTGATGAAAATGGGGTGGTGGAAGTTGTATATATGGATTTTAGTTAGACTTTTGATGAGGGCTCTCATGGTGGGTTGTTCCAGAAGATTAAGATGTACAGGATTCATGATGACTTTGTCATAGGGATTCAGAACTGGCTTATTCGTAGAAGACAGAGGGCTGTGGTAGATGGAAGATATTCTGGCTGGAGATGTGTGACCAGGGAAGTTCCGCAGGGATCTGTGCTGGGACTTCTGCTGTTTGTGATATATATAAATGATCTGGATGTAAACGTAGATGAATTGGTAAGTTTGCTGATGATAACAAAATTGGAGGAGTTGCAGACAGTGAGGAAGGCTGTCAAAAGATAGTGGGATATAAATCAGCAGCAGAAATTGGTGGAAAAATGGCAGATACAGTTTAACCCAAGCAAGTGTGTGGTGTTGCACTTTGGGAGGTTGAATTTGAGGGGAAAGTATATAGTTAACGGCAAGATCCTTCACAGCATTATTGTGCAAAGATCTTGGAGTCCAAGTTCATACGTCACTGAAGGTGGCAGCACGTAAATAAGGTGGTAAAGAAAGTCTTATCGTATGCTTGTCTTCATTGAACACAAGAGCCAAGAAGTCATGATGCAGCTCTATAGGACTTTGGTTAAGCCGCATTTGGAGTATTGCACACAGTTCTGGTCGCCCCATTACAGGAAAGATGTGGAAGCTTAGTCAGTGTGCAGAGGAATGTTGACTCAATTAGAGGATTCAACTACATGAAGAGATTGGATAGACGGACTGTTTTCTCTAGAAGATCGGAGGTTGGGGAGAGACTTGATAGAAGTATATAAGAGGTAGACAGGGTATATAAGAGGTAGATATAGGGTAGACAGTCAGAATCCTTGATAGGTCCAACACTAGAGGGCACAGCTATAAGGTGAGAGAGGAAAAGTTTAATGATGATATGCCGGGCACGTTTCTTTTACACAAATAGTGGTGGGGGCCTGGAACGCACAGCCAGGGATGTTTGTGGAGGCAGAAATGATAGTGGTGTTTAAGAGGCATTTAGATAGGCACATGGAAGTACAGGGAATAGAGAAATATGGATCATGTACAGGCAGATGAGGTCAGTTTGACTGGCATCATGTTCAGCACAACATTGTGTGCCGAAGGCCTGTTCTTGCGCTGTACTGTTCTATGTTTTATCTTCATGAAGCAATCCTATTTGCAACTGAAGAACTACAGCAAATGAAGAACCACGTGGAATTTAGCGAGGCCTTGACAACATTCAAACATGGGTTGACAAGTGGCACAGAAGTACCAGTCATAAATATTTCCAAGAAAAGAGGATCTAACCACCTAGTCTTGACATTGGATGACATTACCATCACTGAGTCAGACATCCTGAATATCCTGGTTCTCCATTGACCAGAAACTCAACTAGACCAAACATGTCAACATCATGCCTACGACAGTGAGGTCAGAGGCTGCTTATCCCTTGCTGAGTGACGCATCTTCAGACACTTCAAGACCTTTCCACCAGATACAAGGCATAACTCAGTTGTATGAAAAATGTTTTCCACTTGCATGGATGATGCAGTGATAACAAATGTCAAGTGATAACAAATGTCCCATTTTTCTCTTAATCTGAACCAAGCAATTCTCATTGGAAGGCTGGAAACTTGGCAAGGATGGTATCGTGAATGTATTGGTAAATCACAAGTTCCACACTTGACAGCACATCTGTGCGAATGTGAGTTTTCTGTCAATTAGATGACTGATCAAATAGTTGTATGAAAATAGAACCAGGTATTGAAACCAGGTTCCAAATAGAACCAGTTATTGAAAATACTAAAGGTTTGCATAAGGTCGATAGAGAGGAAGTTATTCCTTGGATGGAGGATTTCAAGACATTGGGCAGTTAGGAATGAAAATACAAAGCAAAAAGTATTGGGAAGCTCGACCTCATTCTCCGGAAGGCTGTTGATACTGGGACAGCTCAGTTTTATAAGACCAAGATCGGTAGATTTGGGTTTTGTAGTTGTTCTGAAGGTCAAAGGTAGATAAATGGAATTCAGGAAAAAGTTCAGCTATTGTATAAGATCACTCGCTGGAGGAAATGAATTGTACAATTTGCTCCAAAACAAAAGGAAGGCGGCAAAACTGGAATGCATTTCCAGGGTAAATTTTCATTCATTTTAGCCAAATGTTAGTATCATGTAATGTAAATGGCTTTGAAAATTCCTGTTGATGAAATCATCAGTTAACAGTGTTAGCAGTCTTTTTATTTGCTCCATATTCCATTATCTCATCCCCTAATGGTCTTATATGTTTAAATAAGGTCACCCCTCAATCTTCTAAACTTTAACGAATACAGATCTAAACTACCAAGCATCTTGATATGTGTCCAAAAAGGTTTCATGCAGAAATACACATAAATTAAGCATAGATGCAAGGAAGATGATACCTAGCAGCTAAGAAGCAATTGCGGATTGACCAGAGGAATTGGTTGATGAACAGGAATAAATGGAATGTTAGCACAAGATAGCATGAACTATAGCAACTTGTGCTTACTGTGCCTTCAATAAAATTCCTCAAAGTATTTCACAGCAGTATTATCAAATAAAAATTGATACTTAGTTGTGTAACGAAACATGATGGCTGAGAGGCTTCAGGGAGATTTTACAGTAGAGGAGAGATGCAATGTCATTCAGGGAAGGAATTCCACAGCCTAGGGTTAGGTAGAATGAAGGTATGACAAAAATGATAATTTAAATAAAATAGTAGGATGAGTAAGGGACCACAGTTGGAGGTCTTAGAGATGTATATAACCTGGACATTTTTACAGAGAAAGCCATACGTAATATAAATACAAAGCTCAGAATTTTAAAACTAGTAATGAAAAAAGAAAAGAAAAAGGAATCGTGTGTTAGGTTTAAGAAGGTTGCATTAGATGAATAGAATATAAAGCCAGTAGGAAACAACTCGTGGGTGATTAGAAAGGCCATGAAATGTCATTGACAGAGTCAAATTAATGAAAATCTCAAGACTTTTTATACATATGTTAAAAAAAGAGGGTGACCCGGCAGAAGTTAGGACCACTCAAGGCTAAAGGAGAGTATCTACGCTTGGTATCGGAGGACGTTGGTGTGGTGATAAGCTAGTACTTTGCATCTGTATTCACTGAGAAGGACTTGGAGGACAGCGAGATCAGTATGTAGCATGCAAATATGCCAGGGCAGCGTGAGAACAAGAAAGAGGTAGTGAGGCTCTTGAAGAACATTCAGGTGGATATGTCACCAGAGCTTCATAGGTTCTATCCCAGGTTATTGAGGGAGGCAAGAGAGGAGATGGCGGCGGCCTTGATGAGGATCTTTGTTTCTTCTCCAGTCACAGGCAAGGTCCTGCAGGATTGGACAGGGGTCAGTGTTGTTCCTTTGTTTAAGAAGGGAAGCAGGGAGAATTCAGGGAACTATAGGCCAGTGAGCTTCATGTCAGTGGTAGGGAAGGTATTGGAGGGAATTCTTCAAGATAGAATTTATTACAATTTGGAAGATAATGGGCTACTTAGGGTTAACCAGTGTGGCTTTGCACACAGCAGATTGTGTCTTACTAACGAGATTGAGTTTTTTGAGGTGACAAAAAAGATTTAGTGAAGGTACGGTGGTGGCTGTTACATACATGGATTTTAGTATGGCTTTTGATGAAGTCCCTCTTGGTCGGCTGATCCAGAAGATTAAGATGCACTGGATTCATGGTGGCATGGTAGTATCAGTAAGGTATTTGACCCGTGGAGTTCCACAGGGGTCTGTTTGAGATATATATGTAAACGGCTCGGATGTAAATGCAGATGGATTGGCGAGTACGTTTGCTGACAACACCAAAATTGGAGGAGTTGCAGATAGTGAGAAAGGTTGTCAGATATATTGGGATATAGATCAGCTGCAGAAATGGGCAGAGAAATGACAGTTGGAGTTCAACCCAGGCAAGTGTGAGGTGCTGCACTTTGAGAGAATGTAAGGGGAGAGGATACTGTTAATGGCAAGCCCCTTAACAGCATTGATGTGCAGAGGGATCTTGGAGTCCACGTTCATACCTTATTGAAAATGGCAGGGTGGTAAAGAAGGCATATGGTATTCTTGCCTTCTTCATTGGTGGCACTGCATATATGAGTCAGGAAGTCATGATGCAGCTCAATAAGACTCTGCTTAGGCCATGTTTGGAGTATTATGTGCAGTTCTGGTTGCCCCATTACATACAAACATAGGTACAGGAGTAGGCCATTCAGCCCTTCGAGCCAGCACCACCATTCAATATGATCATGGCTGGTCATCCAAAATCTGTACCCCGTTCCTGCTTTCTCTCCATAATCCTTGATTCCGTTAGCCCTAACAGCGATATCTAACTCTTTCTTGAAAACATCCAGTGAATTAGCCTCTACTGCCTTCTGTTGCTGAGAATTCCAGATTCAGAACTCACTGGGTGAAAAGGTTTTTCCTCATTTCAATCTTAAATGGTCTACCCCTTATTCTTAAACTGTGACCCCTAGTTCTGGACTCCTCCAACACAGTTCTGGACTGTCCAATCCTTTAAGAATTGTATATCTATATACTAAAACTGTCGTTTGTTTGTTTATTTGTGATCGAACTACAGCCAAAACGGTACACGATAGCGTGACAATTTTAGGCCCACCTTACTCACCGTCATCGCTTTAGTGGTAAAGCAAGTAGTTTTATTGAAATCGGTGTTATATTTTTAAAGTTATTCACATTTTAACGTTTAAATCTATCTCCTAGGGAGGGAGGGGGAGGAGGGTGGATAAGGGGGGTTGAGGGGGATGGATAGGGGGAAGGGCAAGTGGGGAGGGGAGGGTGAAGGGAGGGAGGGGGGTAGGAGAGGGTGCTGCACCAATGCAGGAGAGGTTTGGGCCCAACGGGTCCACTTGGTGTAGTGTTTCTATAAAATCCCGTCTCATCCTCCTAAATTCCAGTGAATATAAGCTCAGTTGATCCATTCTTTCATCATATTTCAGTTCCGCCATCCCGAGAATTAACCTGCTGAACCTACGCTCAATAGCAAGAATGTCCTTCCTCAAATTAGGAGACCAAAACTGCACACAATACTCCAGGTGTGGTCTCACCAGGTACAACTGCAGTAGGACCTCCTTGCTCCTCTCCTCAAAAGCTCTTGCTATTAAGGCCATTTTTGTTTCTTCACTGCCTGCTCCACCTTACATGCTTACTTTCAGTGATTGATGTACAAGGACACCCAGATCTCGTGGCACCTCCCCTTTTCCTAATCTGACACCATTCAGATAATAATTTGCCTTCTTGATCTTGCCACCAAAGTGGATAACCTCACATTTGTCCACATTATATTGCGTCTGTCATGCATCTGCCCACTCACCCAACCTATCCAAGTCATTCTGCAGCCCCATAGCATCCTCCTCACAGCTCACACTGCCACCCAGCTTTGTGTCATCCACAAACTTGGAGATTTTACATTTGATTCCTTTGTCTAAATCGTTAATATATATTGTAAATTACTGAGCCTTGCGGCACCCCACTAGTCACTGCCTGCCATTCTGCAAAGGACCAGTTAATTCCCACTCTTTTCTGCCAACTAGTTCTCTATCTATGTCAATACCCTACCCCCAATATCATGTGTTCTAATTTTGCACACTAATCTCTTGTGTGGGACCTTGTCAAAGACTTTTTGAAAGTCCAGATACACCACATCCACTGACTCTCCCTTATCCATTTGACTTGTTACATCCTCAAAATTTTCCAGAAGTTTAGTCAAGCATGATTTCCCCTTCATAAATTCATGCTGACTTTGACCAATCCTGTCACTGCTTTCCAAATGCGCTGTTATTACATCTTTAATAATTGACTCAAGCAATTTCCCCACTACCGATGTCAGGCTAAATGGTCCATAATTCCCTGTTTTCTCTCTCTCTCCTTTCTTAAAAAGTGGGGTTACATTAGCTACCCTCCAGTCCACAGGAACTGATCCAGAGTCTATAGAACATTGGAAAATGACCACCAATGCATCCACGATTTCTAGGGTCACCACCTTGAGTACTCTGGGATGCAGACCATCAGGCCCTGGGGATTTATCTGCCTTCAGTCCTAACAGTTTACCTAACACCACTTCCTGACAACTGTGGATTTTCTTCAGTTCCTCCCTCTTGCTAGATCCTAGATGCCCTAGTATTTCTGGGAGATTGGTTCTGTCTTTACTAAGGAAGACACCAACAAATTATAAATTATATCCCATTATAAATTCACCTGTGTCTGACTGAGAAACCTACATCTGTCTTCACTAATCTTTTCCTCTTCACATATCTATAGCTTTTAGTCAGTTTTCATATTCCCCGCAAGCTTTCTTTTATGCTCTATTTCCCCCCCTCTTAATTAACCCCTTTGTCCACCTCTGTTGAATTCTAAATTTCTCCCAGTCCTCCGGTTTGCTGCTTTCTCTGACCAATTTATATGCCTCTTCCTTGTATTTAACACTATCTCTAATTTCCCTCGTTAGCCACGGTTGAGCCGCCTTCCCTGTTTTATTTTTATGCCAGACAAGGATGAACAGTTGTTGTAATTCATCCATGTAATCTTTAAATCTTTGCCATTGCCTATCCACCGTCAACCCTTTAGGTATCATTTGCTAGTCTATTCTAGCCAATTCCCATCTCATACCATCAAAGTTACCTTTCATTAAGTTCAGGACCCTTGTCTCTGTATTAACTGTGTTACTCTCCATCTTAATGCAGAATTCTACCATATTATGGTCATTGTTGCCCAAGGGTATTTGCACAACAAAATTGCTAACTAATCCGTCCTCATTACACAATACCGAATCTAGGATGACCTGCCCTCTAGTTGGTTCCTCTACATTTTGGCTTAGAAAACCATCCCGTATACACTCCATGAAATCCTCCTCCTCAGTGTTGTTACCAATTTGGTTAGCCCAATCTATATGTAGAAAAAAGTCACCCATGATAACTGCTGTCTGTACCTTTGCTACATGCATCCCCAATTTCCTGTTGGAGGCTATTCGTAACCTCATTACTGCTGTTGGTGGTCTGTACACAACAACAAATGTTTTCTGCCCTTGGCTATTTTGTAGTTCTACCCATACAGATTCTACAGCATCCAAGCTAATGTCTCTCCTTACCATTGCATTAATCTCCTCTTTAACCAGCAATGCCACCCCACTTCCTTTCGGTCTATCCTTCCTGAATATTGAATACTCCTGCATGTTGAGCTCCCAGCCTTGGGCACCCTGGAGCCATGTCTCCGAAACCCCAACTATATCATATCTGTTAACAACTAACGGTGCATTCAAATCATCCACCTTATTATGAATGCTCCTCGCATTAAGGCACAAAGCTTTCAGGTTTTTTTAACATTTTTGGCCCTTATAGAATTATGTTATAATGTGGCCCTTTTTTTACAGGAAGGCTGTGGAGGCTTTGGAGAGGGTGCAGAGGTTTACTAGAATGCTGCCTGTATTAGAGGGAATCAGCCACAAGGAGAGTTTAGATTAACTTGGAGATAGACACAGATAGCTGGAGTAACTCAGCAGGACAGGCAGCATCTCTGGGGAGAAGGAATGGGTGATGTTTCGGTTCGAGAAGGGTCTCGACCCGAAACATCACCCATTCCTTCTCTCCAGAGAAGCTGCTTGTTCCGCTGAGTTACTCCAGCATTTTGTGTCTATCTTTGGTTTAAACCAGCATCTGCAGTTCCTTCCTACACATTAGATAAACTTGGATTGTTTTCCCTGGAACGTCAGAGGTTGAGGGGAGACTTGATAAACCATATAAAATTATGAGAGGCATCGATAGGCTAGGTAGTCAGAAATGCTTTTTTCAAGGGTTGGAAATGTCCAACACAAGAGGTCATAGCCATAAGGTGAGAAGGGGAAAGTTTAATGGAAATGTGTTGGGCAAGATTGGTGGGTGATTCAGACCTGGACAACATTCCCAGGGGTGGTGGTGGAGGCAGATATGACAGTGGCATTTAAGAGACGTTTAGACGGGCATAGAAGTGCAAGTAATGGAGAGATATTGATCATGTCACGAGATCGGTTTGACTTGGCGTCGTGTTCTGCACAAACATTGTGGGCCAAAGGACCTATTCCTGTGCTGAATTTTTCTATGTTCTCTGTTTTATGGAATGTTATTGAAAGAGGCTCCAATGTAAATCAGTATTTACTGGGATTATGTAACTGACATTCAACATACTGAGACCTGTTCCCCATTTCAATTACCCAGATTCAAGAGAGTGCTAGATAGAGCTCTTAAGCAGAGTCAGGGGGTATGGGGAGAAGGCAGGAACGGGGTACTGATTGAGAATGATCAGCCATGATCACATTGAATGGCGGTGCTGGCTCGAAGGGCCGAATGGCCTCCTCCTGCACCTATTGTCTATGGTCTATAGATCTGCAAAGTCTGAAGGAAGGTCTCGACTTGAAACGTCACCCATTCCTTCTCTCTAGAGATGCTGCCTGTCCTGCTGAGTTACTCCAGCATTTTGTCTCTACCTTCTGCAAAGTCCATGTCGCAGATATCACTTTATGCGCATTATATTCTAACAATCAGCTATACCATTGAAATTTATTTGCATATAATGACCTTGCGTTCACAGGTTTACATAATAATATTAAACTTAGAAATCCAGCCCTAAAATGGTTAAAATCCAACAGTCTTCAAAATCTACCCTGATTCTGATTCTGATTCTAAAGTTTGAGATATTGTACATCTGAAATTCTGGTATCATCTTGATTTTTAACCAAATGCATCCTCTGATTCAATGTATTGCTGCAGGTAATTTGAAAAAGGAGGGGAAGTGGTCAATTTATTGTACCCACAATTCTCATAAAAATTAATGTGAGTGTGTCTGTGGGTAAAACTAGTTGGCCAATTCACAAACCATGACCCCATGATGCAAATCCTATGACCATAACTGAACCTTCTGAATACCTTATTTGAATCCATAATCCACAGTGGTTATAATGCAAATTAATGAAACAAAAATCAATAATGAAGTGGTCACACTAGCTGTACTTTTCAACAGCATTGTTGGAAAGGTGCACAAAGGCAGAGCGAACATGGGTGGATAGGGAAAGGAACATAGGGACAATGGATTATCTGAAATTGTAAAATTAGGAGCTTGTTCCTTTCCCACTTCCACCAGACCACCTATGTTCTCGCCCTTTCAATTTTTCCATCCCTCTCCCATCCCCCTTGAAAAGGACATTGGTCTCCCTCATGTTTCCATCTGCCCATCACCAACATATTTATCTACCTAGGGTTTTTCTCCCTTGGTTCATCTTTCCGATCCCCTTCCTGTCCAATGCTGTCTGCCCATGATCCCTCCCTTTTCTGGTCTCATTCATCACATGTCAGCCACTGTCTCCACCACCCCACCTGGCTCCATCTGCTATTTTTCCCCTTTCTGTTCCACCTATGACCCACCAACCTGGACACTGATGCGCCTTCTTGGTTCACCATAGCCCCCCACTGAGTCTGACGTCGGAAGATCCTCCAGGATGGCGAATCCTCGGAAAGCAACTGAACCTGCTGGCATATCTGATCAAAAACTGTGTGGACCAACTGGATAGAGTTTGGGTGGACATCTTCAACCTCTCATTACTGGGGTCTGAGGTTCCTACCTGCTTTAATAGGTCATCAATAATAAGGGCCCAAAAGAGTAAGGTGACATGCCTCAATGACTACTGACCAGTGGCACTAACGTCCGTGGTGATGGTGTTTTGACAGGTTGGTTATGGCGCATCTCAACTCCTGCCTTGGCAAGAACCTGGACCCATTATAATTTGCCTATCACCACAATAGATCAACGGAGGTTGCTGGCTCTCTATTCTGCATTGTTCTTTGATGACAGCTTGGTGTTTAACACCATCATCCCCTGCAAACGTTACTAAACTCAGGGAATTGGGTCTCTGTGCATTTTTTTCCAATGGAAATTACAATTTCCTCATCAACAATCAATATGAATTGGCAACAGCACTTCCTCCTTGATAACCATCAGCACAAGGGGACTTTGAGGCTGTGTGCTCAGCCCCCTGCTCCACTCACTCTATACCCATGATTGTGTAGCCGGACACAGTTCCCAATCCATCTTTAAATTTGCCGATAACACCACATTATTGAATTATTGATAAGAGTCAGGAGGGAGATCGATCCTCTGAATAAATGGCACCGGAACACCAACATCATTGATCTCAACATCAGAAAAACCAAGGAACTGATTGTTGACTTTAGAAGAGGAAGGCGAGGATCCTGCCTTCATCGATGGGTTGGTGGTGGCAAAATTTAACAATTTCAAGATCCTGGGTGTGCATATCTCTGAAGATGCATTCTGGACCCAGCACATTGATGCAATGATATAGAAAGCCCATCAATGCCTTTACTTCCTTAGAAGATTGGTAACATTAGGTGTGACGACGAATAATCTCTTAAATTTCTACTTACGGCAGAATATCCTGACAAACTGCAGCAACACCCAAACATCAGGCTGGAGTTGCCCACCATGGAACCGGCAAGGGAAGCTGCTGAGCCCGACCCCTGCTCCCTCAAAGACAGAGAACCGGAGAGGAGGGTGGAAGTAGTTGTCAGCACATGACAGTTCGTGGGATGACCAGATGGAGGAGAGGGCTGCAATGGGCCTTTATGGCCAGCTGCATCTGGGACTTTGGAAATGGCGCCTAACCTAGTGAATCTTGCAAATAGATTCAGTGGACTCTTTCTATACATTCTATACTTAACCGGCAACTGTACTTATGTATGGCAAAAATCTTACCGATCTGTATGCAAAAAAGGAATTTCACTGTACCTTGGTACACTTGATAATAAAGAACTATTGACCCATTGATTGAACCACTGTATGGTAGAGAGCATATTGATGGTTGTGGCACAGCCTGATTGGGCAACTCAAATGAGCACTCCTCTTGTACCACTGTAACATAACAATCCAACCTTTATACTCAATACTTTGACTGACTGCCGAAAACCTTCTTGACCACCCTTGACCAGGTTGGAACATCAAACTACACTCTGGCTTATGGGAGGATTGTACAGTAGGGAAGAAGGAATCTGCTTCTGTGTTTTTGTATCTTCTGCTAGACAGTAGAAGGGAGAAGAGGAATGACCAGGGTGTGAAAGGTCCTTGATTATGTTGGTTGGTTTCCTGAAGCAGTATGAAGTGCAAGAGGTGTAGAGTCGATGGCAGGGAGGCTGAGCTGTGTGATGGACTGGGCTACCTCGACAATTGTCTGCAATTTCTTGCATTCTTGGGAAGACCTGTTGCCGAAATAAGCTGTGATGCATCTCAATTGGATGCTTTCTATGGTGCATCTGTGGAAGTTGGTATGGGTCATTGGAGACATGACAAACCTTCTTGGTCTTCTGAGGAAGTAGAGGAGTTATCTAGCTTTCATGACTGTAACTTCAATGTGTTGGTCCAGGACAAATGGTTGGTAATATTTGCACCTAGGCACTTAAAGTTCTTGACCATCTTGACTTTGGCACCATTGTTACTAATTGGGCACATTCTCCATCTGGCTTCCTGAAGTCATCACCTACTCCTTCATCTTAATGACATTGAGGGGGAGCTTGTTGTCAAGACACCATGTTACTAACCTCTCTAACTCCTTCCTATACTCAGTCTTATCATTGTTTGAGATCCGGTCCACAAAAGCAGAGTCATCTACAAACTTGAAAATGGAATTAGAGCAGAATTTGGACACACAGTACTATAGGGAGTATAGGAAAGGGCTGAGAATGTATCCTTTAATTGCTTCAATGTTGAGAACTTTTGTGGAAGATGTTTTGTTAGCCATTCTCACTGATTGTAGTCTATGGTTCAGGATGTCAAAGATCCAGTACCAGAGCGGGTTGCTAACTCCTGGTTCCAGGAGTTTGGAGTTGAGTTTGGTTAGGATTATGGCATTGAAGGCAGAGCTCTGGTCAATAAATACGAGTTTGATCTAGGTGTCCTTGTTATCTAGAGGTTTCAGCGATGAATGCGGAGATCATCCATCTTGGACAGATCACAATAGTATGCAAACTGTGGTGGATCAATGGTCTCTAGGAAGCCAGAGTTAATGTACAACATGACCAGCCTCTCAAGGCAATTCATTGGTTCATTATGAGGAAACCAACATTTAAATTTAAATTAAATAAATTAAATAGAATACCCACATCACATTCGAAATACTGGAAGATCATTACTTTCCTTGCTCCCTCATCGGGGCGCACTCAAAAATTACCTACTCATGAATAACAAATACCAAACCTAGTCAAGTAACTTCAATGATCACAACCATAGTTTCCCATTCCTTCTCTCCTGAGATGCTGCCTGACCTGCTGAGTTACTCCAGCATTTTGTGAATAAATACCTTCGATTTGTACCAGCATCTGCAGTTATTTTCTTACAGATACAGTTTACCCTTATTTCAATGATGGAAGCAGCATCCCATTGTTTCTTTTCAAATAAGAGAATTAACAAAGTGTATTTTTACAATTCTCACCCGGTCACAACGCTTCCACTTTAAAAAAAACCACTTAATTGACTGTAAAACGCGTTGGGACATTACCTTGAAAAGTCATTTTCTAAGTTAAAGTTTAAAAACTAGAAAGTTAATAAACTTTCACCAGGAACTTTCTCCCTCTGCACTGACAGAATAATTTATTTCTCCCTGTCTTACCTTCTAACTATTTTCAGTATTTTCTGTTTTGTTGCAGATTTCCAATATCTGCAAAGGATGCAAACACGACTCTATTTCCTTGAATGAAGGAGTACATTAATGGAGTCATTTTTTATTTTTGTATTTTTCCTCAAGTGAGGTGATTTAAAAAAAAAAATTAAATAAAACAACCGCACCTAAATCACAACCTAGATTATCACCACAAAAAAAAAAGGGGGATTTGAACTCTCAGAACAAGAAAAAGTAAAAATCCAGCATTAGACTGATATGATCCTTAATTCCCTTCCCTTCCCTGCGCTCTCTGGTTGCGGGCAGCGCCCCACTACTGAAAGTTGGCTTGTTGTGAAGAGGAACAAAGTACATGTTACAATTCCCAGGCGGCAGGGAACGTACTGTGAATTGATGATGTTGTGTCGCGGGAGGCGGTGACTTCGCCCAGGAGAAGTTTTTTTTGGAAACTTGCCGGCCGGCCGCTCTCTCTCTCTCTCTCTCTCTCTCTCTTTCTTTCTCTCTCGCTCGCTCGCTCGCCCGACCGACGGCAGTTGTACAATCAGTGACGCTCGAGACACATGACTGGAACTTTCTTTCTCCTCCCGTGGAAAATGGCGGCCTGGAGTTTTCAGGACAAATGAGGAAAGGCTGGAAAAAGGCTGAAGTTGAGGAAGTTTTAAACCACAACAATGACGCGTTGGGTCCCAACCAAAAAAGAAAAATATGGAGTCGGTGAGTGGCATCCCCTCACGCAATTCCAACTATTTGCATTTCCAATTTGAAGACCTTGTAGTTTAAAGGCATTTAAAAAAAATTGCTTTCTCTCTCTCTCTCTCTTTTTTCCTCTTTCAACTTATCCCAGACCCGAGTCTTTCTCTCTGTCTCGTTTTCAATGCAATGTGATCCTGAACATTTCATCCTTTCGGAAGCGGGTTTGTTTTTATTTCCCTGAGAATAAATAACGACAAGAGTGCATTGATGCTGGGAATCTGGTCTCCTTCCTATCAAATGAGACACACATTAGGTTTGAGGTGCGCCGGGTTCAAAGGCCGTGCTCACCAAGTTTAATTTTGCGGCGTTGTTTAGTAAAACTTTAGTAAACATCAGCTTGTCAGGTTGAAAACAAACAGCACTTAATGTTTCAAAGTGGATGTTTGGATTACCTTGTAAATTTCGAAAACAATTGTCATTTCCATTTTCTTACCCTCTGTAATCGCAAACACCTGAGATTTTATAGTATTATTTATTAGCTCTCCGTGCCGTTAATAAAGATTGGTCTGATATAATCTTTGAAAATTATATCAGAATTTTTTTATTTTTAAGTGTTACAGTGTAAGTAAAAAAAGTATTGTCTTAACAAATTGGTTTGTCTCCTTGGGATCGCTACTTTTTAAAAAACGAACGTGGTGTCATGTTTATGAACGGAATTTTTCAATATACCTGTTGTATATTTGAGAATCAATGAACTTGGTGACAATTGAACTTAGTCTTCTGATCTGATTAAGATTTTTTTTAAATTTGTAATTGTGCAGCCATTCTGTATAATAAAAATCGTGCCTGTAATAAAAATCAGTCATGAACTATTCTACAGAAGTGACTTCGTTACCGATCTCAGGAATTACACACCCCTGTTCTGATAACAGATTTTGCCATTACTTTCAGATTAGTCATGAGTATAGACAATGCTTAATAGTCCATAATGACACTGGAAAATAGGAACAGGAATTGAAAACTTGGCCTCTTATGCACATCCTGCCATTGAATATGATCATGACAGGCCTCGTCTTCTCTTCTTTTCCCCATAACCCTCAATTCTCTGATCTTTGAGCTACTTCCTCTTAAATATCCCCAACAACATTTGCTGTAGGAATAGGAATACTTTATTGTTACATGTGACTGGGCACAGTGAGATTCTATGCTTGCATACACAATGTATACAAAGAGCAGCCACCAACGCAATTCCAACCTACGGCGCTGACTGTCGTTGAACCTTTGTTCTTGCTCCTACAACCCCCTGTGGTAGGAAAATCCAAAGATCCACCACCCTCTGCAAGAAGATTGACGCAACTCAGTTTTAAATGATCACCTAATCTTGTAATTATTTCCTCTTGTTTGAAATACATCTCAACGTCGATGTTTTGTTGCTCCTTAAGGATCATATTTACTTTAATAAGATCATCACTCATGTTTCAAAACTCCAAAGATTGTTTACAATAAAAACACATAAGTCAGACTGTTGTTCATAAACTACAGCTCAACACAACTACAGTTCAACACAATCATCACCTCCAAACCGGTTCTGAAGCTTATGGAACTGGGTCTCTGCATTTTTCTGCAACTGTATCCTTGACTTCCTTATCAACAGACTACAATCAAAATGAATTGGTTGAAACACTTCCTCCTTGATAACCATCATCACAGAAGCACCTCAAGGCTGTGTATTCAGACCCTGCTCTACTCACTCTATACTCATGACTGTAGCCGGACACCGTTCCAACTCTATTTTCAAATTCACCGATGATACCACTGTTGTTGGATGGATTATACATGACAATGAGTTTGAGTATTGGAGGGAGATCGACCGACTGACCAAATGGTGCCAGAACCATAACCTTGCTCTCAATGTCAGTAAAAACCAAGGACTGATTGTTGACTTTGGAAGAGCAAGGTCAAGGATCTATAAACCTTCTCAATCGATGGGACGGTGGTGGAGAGAGTCAAAAACGTCAAATTCCTGGGCGTGCATATCTCTGAAGATCTGTCCTGGACTCAGCACATTAATGTAATAATGAAAGCCCATCAACGCCTCTACTTCTCAGAAGATTGAAGAGATTTGCTATGTCAACGAATACTCTTGAACAGTTGACTGGTTGACTGATTACATCATGGCCCAGTTTGGCAACTCAAATGGCCAGGAACGAAGAAGATTGTGAAAAGTGGTGAACATTGCCCAGTCCTTGGGTATTGGCCTCCCCAAAATCGAAAGCATCTCTCGGAGTTGCCACCTCAAAAAGACAGTCATCATCATCAGGGACCAACACCACCCTGGCCATGCTCTCATTTCACTCCTGCCTTCGGGAAGAAGGTATAGGAGCCTGGAAACTGTAATATCAAGGTTCAGAAGCAGCTTCTTGCCTACAATCATCAGATTAAATCATAACTACAATCATTAAATACTAAAACCTCCACATAAGCTCTGAACTACATAGAATTAAGGGCATTATATATATATATTCAGTATACAGGCATATGAATTTTCCACGGATTTCCGCATTTTTAAAATCCATTTTCCGCGCTTTTTGCATGATTTCTGCGTTTTTCACTTAGCCAAAATCGCGTTAATCAACGGAGAAGTCGGATCGAAAAAAAGAAAAGAAACGATGTATAGCCTTGTAATGAACACTTGGGTTCCGCTAGAAGTCGCTAGGGGTTCTGCGAGAAATCCCCTGCGCCCTGGAAGTCTCCCCGAAAATGTGGCACCTAGGCTGGGCAAGGCAGCCAATCTCAACCGCATCGGGACTTCCATGGCCGATCGGTGGGTTGAATTTGCAACCTGCGGCCGGGGCTCTTGAACTCCAGCTCAGCTGGAGCCAGCACATCTATCCCCATAGCCGACTTCCTTGGTACGGCTGGATAAACCAGCAAAGCTCTGGAAAGTGCCAGAATATCAGTGATGGAACAGTAATGAGTAAATATTAAATTTAAGTGCAAGATTATAGAACTAAATTAATTAAGATGGGGTTAAAATATAAAATACAGCAGAAAAGCCAATTACCACCTTTTTGGGCTGTTTATCAATTAATGTGCGAATTTACTTAAATGTTATTAGTATACAGTGACATATTCACATTATTTAGTATTGTCCATTTTTACTTTGAAATACACAAAAAGAGGCTTGAAACTGATAATTGTGTGTAAATTTTCAAAAATTGTCCAATTTTTCTGCCCCCGTTGTAAGCCTCGCACAAGCATTCAGCTCTTTTTCCTCTTTTTCCACCTTGCTTACATGCCTGAGCACATATACTGAACTTTTTTGTTGTTGGTGTTATTCTGGTGTTTACAGGGTACTCTGTTTACATATCAGTTATGCTGCTCCAAGTAACAATTTAATTGTTCTGTTTCGGGACATGACAATAAAACACGACTTTCTTAACTCTCGACTAAATCTAATTTCTTTAGACATTCTTGAAAGGACTAACTTCTCATCCCAGGATCAGTCAAAGGAACCTCTTTGGCAAAGTGTAAAGTGCTGGAAGAACTCAGCGGATCAGGGTGCATTTGTGGAATGGACAATGTTTTGGGTCAGGACCCTTTTTCAAACCAGTTAAGTTCTTCCAGTACTTTGTGTCTTGCACAAGTTACTAGTATCACATTTTCTTGTGTCTCTGAATCTATTTTGGTCTGTCTCCAAAGCTAGTATATCCTTTATGCTAACATGGATCCTTACTCATATGATCAATGTTTTTATTTTTGTTCCCATCTGTAAATTGTCTCTGTCCATTTAGCTTTGTTTTAGTTTCACATGTGAATGTATTCTTTTTTAATTATTGGATTTTTTATGCTATCAATGGTGCAAGGCTTTAATCAGTCTCCAAATTCTTAATGAATAAGTAACATTTATCATTTTATTTACCGGGATTAATATGGTGCAATATACAGTATATGAACAATTTTCATGGTGGGGAACAAACAATTTTAAGGGAGAAATGTAATCTAGAAGATTTTCTATGTAAGAATTGTATGAAATTATGTTTGTCCTACATGTAAAACTAGTTTTTTAAAAAATGTAAATTTAGTGGTACTATCGGGAAGACAAGCATAATAGGGAACAAACCCCCGCAAAAAAACAGGAAATAACAGGCTAGGCAGCATCTGTGTGGAGCGATTCAGAGCTAATGACATGAAACGATGTCTTAAGAAGGTTGTCGACCCGAAACGTCACCTATTCCTTCTCTCCAGAGATGCTGCCTGTCCCACTGAGTTACTCCAGCATTTTGTGTCTACCTTCATGAAACAATCACTTCTTTCCACAGATACCCGCTGACATTTTGAATATTCCAATCATTTTCTGTTGCTCTTTCCGATTTTGTTTGATAGACCCTTGTATAGGAACAGCTTAGTATATAAAAAAAAAATATTTTTTGTAGAACAGTTCTTTTATAAAATTTGTCATTCTTGAATAGTGCTTTTCTGAAATAAACAGTTTTGATACTGCTTTACTGGGATGCGATAAAAGAAAAACTTGAAATCATACAGCACTTTTTGTGTTTCCATCAAGCTATCCCAAGAACATTTTAGAGATAATTAAGTATTTTTTGAAATACAGTAACTATTGTGAAGGTGGACAGTAAATTTGCATGGAATAAGCTCCCATGAACAGTCATGATAATCTGCCTCTTTAGTGAAGTTAATTTCAAGAGAAATTAATTGATTTACAGGTTTATTATGGGCATGTGTACCATAATATAGTGGAAAAACCTTGAGTGGTTTGTAGGCAAATTGTAACATACATAAGAACATTAAGGTACTGCAAGAGAAAAAGGAAAAAGGAATGTAGTGTTTCAGCTACAGACAATGTGCAGGTAAAAAATGCAAGGGCTGCAACAAGTTACATTGCAACATCAAGAATTCATCATGAGAGATCTTTTCAAGAGTATGATTACGCAGGAAAGAAGCTGTTCTTCAATCTGGTTACACATGCTTTCAAGTTTTTGTATCTTCTACCCAATAGGAGTGGAAAGAAGAGAGAATATCCAGGGGGCGAGTGGTCCATAATTATATTGCTGCTTTCCCCATGTGTGATGCGTAGACAATGTTGATGGAGGTGTGGAAGCTTTCTTTGATGGACAGGGTTACTCACAACTCTGCAATTTCTTTTGATCTTCGGGTGGACAGTTGGCATATCAAGTTGTGATACATCTGTAAAGATGCATTCTCTGGTGTCTTTGTGAAAATTGGTAAGAGACATGCTGAATTTGAAGTAGTGTGCATTTGCAGAATAAAATATTTGAGTGGACTGTGGAAGAAATTATAACTTATTTATAGCAAACAAGGCCATTCAGCCCATAAAGTTTATGCAGATTCTTTGTAAAACAATTTATTCACACCCATTCCATAGATCTTTCTCTGCAGGCCTACAGTTTTTGTTTCTTGTGCCTATTCCTTCTGAAAGCTCTGATTGATGGAACAGAAATCACGTTTGCAGGCAGAAGTTTCATATTATAACAGTTCCCTGGATAACATTATTTCTCATTACACTATTCTGCACCCCTTCAACTTCTGACCTCTTCATTGGCTTGAATTTTGAATTTGAAATTTTTACTCCTTTGTCCTTAAACTATCTATTTAGGAACAGTTTCTGTCTATCTCCCCCATTTTATCCTATCTAAACCATAATTTTGAACACGTCTGTTGGAACCTTCCCATAGTTGTCTTGGTCCAAGAAGGACATCCCCAACTTATTTGGCCTAACCTGTTGGTTGAAATAACGTTATGAGAGGCATGGACACTCGGAACCTTTTTCCCAGGGTGGAAATGTCCAACACAAGAGGACATAAGGTGAGAAGGGGGAAGTTTAATGGAGATGTGGGGGCAAGATTTTTTACACAGATAGTGCTGGGGGCCTGGAATGCACTGTCAGATACGATAGTGACGTTAAAGAGACTTTTAGATAGGCACATGGTAATGCAGGAATTAGAGAGATATGGATCATGTTCGGGCAGGTGAGATCAGTTTAACTTGGTATCATGTTCGGCACAAACATTATGGTCCGAGGGACCCGTTCTTGTGCTGTACTGTTCTATGTACTATGTTCCTTAACATATATCTCAGAAATCATTCTTTTAAATCTCTTTCACATCCTCTCCAGGAACAGCCGCCTATCCTTAAACACTGATCCGAGTTTGGAATTGTGTTTATTTGTGGTCTAACTAGTATTATCCACACATGAGATTTAAAGTTATTGTTATTAAGCAACTTTGCACATTTTATGACTATCCAATATAATTTACATTTTGTTATAAATAATAAAATCATTTGAAACTAAATACAACTAAATACAATGAAATTGTACAAGAGAGAAGTGTGATGGGACCAATAAAGATTATTAAACTTTCCAACGATACCTTCCTTTATTGACAAATGACTCTGCTTAATAGATCTGACTAGCAACAGAGCAATAGTGCTAACATTGGATCCAGAGTAAAGAAATATGAGAAGCATCTGTGCTTGTTCACAAATAATAACGCAATAATCCAACCCAGTGCTCACAGGCAGTTACAGGGAACATGTTGGAACATTTTCTTGAAACGGTAGAGTTGTGAATCAACAAGTCTCACATTTGAGATAATATTTTTGTGGAGGCATACTATAATTTGCAATTTCTGTGCGTGTGTATGTGCTTGTGTTTTGCAGCCACACCCCATAGAAATTCACTAATTCAACTGCTTGATTTATTTTGGTTAACTAAAATAAAGAATTAAGAGCATGATCAATGAAAATAAGTTAAATTAACTTTTCACTTGGCATATCTTGACAAATGTATCAAAAAGCATTTGTAATGACAACTCAAGTTTTATCAACAGAAATGTAATTGATGTAAATGAAACTTCACTCACAAGCCTTAAATTGTTTGCATTCCTAAGCAGGTTTTATGACCCTATTATTACACCCAACATGGCATTGTCAAGAGCAGATCCAGTCTGACCAATTTGAACTGTTTGAAGAGGTAACAAAGTATCGATGAGGAAAGGGCATTAGATGTTTTTTACGTGGATTTTAGTAGAGCCTTTGACAAAGTCCTCCATGGAGACTTGTTGAAATGGTTAGGGCCTGTGTGATCTAGAACAAGTTGGCAAACGATCCAAAATTAGCTTGACAATAAGAGACAAGAGGATGATGATGGAGGGTTGTTTTTGCAATTGGATGTTTTGTGACTAGTGGTGTCCCACAAGAATCAATGGTCGGACCCTTGTTGTTTGTAATATATGTGAATGACCTGGATGTGGGAGGCAAGATCAATATTTTCACGGATGACATGAAGATTGACACAATCATTGATAGTGTGGAAGGTAATCTTAGGCTGGAGAGAGATATTGATGTGTTGGTGCAATGGGCTGAAAACTTGCAGATTGAGTTTAAATGGGAGGTGACGTTGCTTGGGAATACTAAATAGGCTGGGAACATACACAGGCAATGTTTGGGTTTTAGAAAGTTTTGAGGAACAGAAAGAAGCACCTCAGAGAATATCCATCGATTCTTGAGGAAGGTCCAGAGTCTGGTGTGTTTAATTGTCATAATTACCGGTAATGGGACAATTAAATTCTTACTTGCAGCATCATAACAGGCCTGCAAACATAATACACTTTATGGATAATAGATAATAAGCAAAAAATCAATACATTTGTCACCACAATACTAGTGCGAAAATTTCTGAAGTCCGCAGTGCAACCAGGACAGTCCATAGTCATATATCATACGAGATAATACATGTAGCCAATATGGTTGGAAGGCAAATGGGATAGTGACATTAAATACAGATATAGGGAGACTGGGCTCCAACCTTATAAAATCTTGGTCAGATCTCAGCTAAAGTACTGCATACACTATTGATCACCAAGATATAGAAAGGATCTGATAGCGCTGGAGAGGGTGCAGAGGAGATTCATCAGGATGTTGGTTGGAATGCAGAGTTCAGTTATGATGAGAGAATGGAGAAACAATATCTTTCTGGGCAAATGGAAGTAGCTTGATTGGCCATCTTGGTAGGCATGGTTGGTGCTGCATGACTCTAAGAGACATGCGTTGATAAATAAGAGTCCTGCGAAGGAACACAAAAATACTTTCAATTGGATTCAAATTAAAATAACTAGTTGGTGTAACATTATTATTGTTTTGTTGCATTTTGTACTTCTTTATAAAATACGCATTTTCTCAAACCAAATGCAAACTGTCAGAGGAATTCATGGTTCAGATATCAACGGTGGAGGGAAAAGGACAAACGCTGTTGGGTCAGGACTCTTCTTCGTGACTGGAGTAGAGGGGAGATAATTAGAAAGTGATAATGGGAAAAGGGGCGTACGAGCTACCAGGTGAAGGATGGATCCAATTAGGGAAGGATTGATTGACAGGTGAGTCAAAGGGGACAGGGAAGGGTTGAGATGGTAACAAAGGTTGGAGGTAAGAAGATGAGACAAAGGGGTGAAGATAGTGAAATTTGAAAAGAAAGGAAGGTGAGGAGTGAAATGTAGACTCAGAGAAAGAGATGTTGGATAGATGGGAACAGTGGGGGGCTGTGGGAGAAATAGAGGCCCTAGAGGAGGAAGGGATCATAAGCAGCAAGTGGAGGAGGGGAAAAAAAACTGGATGATGGAGATGGGGGAGGGACTGGGGGAGTGAAAGAAAGGTTGTGCATGTGGACGTGGTAAATGAGAAAGAAAGAGAGAGAGAGAGAGAGAGAGAGAGAGAGAGAGAGAGAGAGAGAGAGAGAGAGAGAGAGAGAGAGAGAGAGAGAGAGTGAGTGAGTGAGTGAGTGAGTGAGTGATTGATTGATTGATTGATTGATTGATTGGATGGATGGATGGATGGATGGATGGGTGGATGGATGGATGGATGGATGGATGGATGGATGGATGGATGGATGGATGGATGGATGGATGGATGGATGGATGGATGGATGGATGGATGGATGGATGGATTGATTGATTGATTGATGGATGCTTGTAGACACAAAATGCTGGAGTAACTCAGCAGGATAGGCAGCATCTCTGGAGAGAAGGAATGGGTGACATTTCGGGTCGAGACCCTTCAGACTGATATTTATGCTGTTGGGTTGGAGACTACCGAAACAGAATATGAGTTGCATTTCTTCCAGTTTGCACGTGGCCATGTTCTCGTAATGAAGGAGACTGAGAACAAACAGGTTGGAATGGGAAGAGGAATTAAAGTGGCTGGCAATCAAGAGCTTCAGCTGGGCCTGGTGGCCAGAGTGCAAGTGTTCAGCAAAATGATCGCCTCATTTATGCTTGGTTTCACTAAAGTAGAGGAGGCCAGATTGAGAACCCTTATTGCAATCGACAAGATTGGTGGAGATACATATAAACCCTTGCCTTACCTGGAAGGGCTGTTTACGTTCCTGAATGGAGGGGACGGAGGAGGTTCAGTCACAAGTGTTGCACCTCATACACTTGCAGGGGAAAGAGCCTGGGGAGGGGCATGCTTTGGGTGTGGAGAGATGAGCAGCAGGGCAACATGGAGAGCATGGTCTCTGGAAAGCAGAAAGAGGTGGATGGGGTTTGATGTCTAATGCTGGGTTCATGTTGAAGCTGACGGCTATGCCGGAGAATGATATGTTAGTTGCGGAGGTTGGTGGGGTGAACGTTTGTGCGTTCCGCCAGGTGGAGGTGAGCATTAGTTGATGTGAACTGGTGGGTCTCTGGTGTATTGGTTTACTATTGTCACAGTGAAAGGACATAATGGAGGGCACTGAGGCCCTGAATGGAAATGTCCATGACCAAATGTCCATGGTGGAGAAGAGGCAGTAGGGGCCAAGGAATTTGAAGTTGATAAAGTGATGGAGACGGTGTGAGGTGCCCCGTATATAGGTATGTGGGTGGGAGTGGCCTGGACAAGGGGAGACAAGATAGAGGCAAAGTATGAAGAGATGATTTCAGTGGCACAAGTGCAGGTAGAAATAGTAGGGTTGGGGAACTATGATGTTGGAAACCGGAGGGGAGATTTAAAAATTTGGCGTCGTTCATCAGCGTGATATTTTCCTCATGCATTTTTGTAAATATATCTTCCATAGTAGTTCTTCCCAGAACTGTGTTTAACGTAACCAGGACACTCCAGAAATGATATTTTCCTCATGCATTTTTGTAAATATATCTATTCAACTCCACCAATGTTTATGTTGTTTGCAAACTTACTAATCAGACCACTGATATTCTCATCCAAGTCATTTACAAAGAGCAAACAACCAAAATCCCAATGGCAAGCTCCTCAGCACCTCCCTCCCCTTTCTTGAACTTGCCATCTCCATCACAGGAGATAGAATATCGACTACACTTCCCACCCTGCTTCTTGCAAAGACTCCATCGCCTACTACCAATTCCTCTGTCTACACCGCATCTGTGCTCAAGATGAGGTGTTCCATTCCATACCAGGATATCCGAGATGTTCTCATCCTTTGGGGAACGGGGGCTCCCCTCTTCTATCATAGACAAGGCCCTCACACATGTATCCTTGGTACCCCGCAGCTCTGCTCCTGCTCCCCTCCCCCTCGTCGCAACAGGGACAGAGTCCTCCCAGTCCTTGCCTTTCACCCCGTCATCTGTCACATACAACATATAATCCTCCCGACATTTTCGCCACCTCCAACAGGATCCCACCACTAGTCGCGTCTCCCCATTTCCACCCCTTTCCGCCTTCCACAGAGACAGTTCCCTCTGCAACTCCCTGGTTAACTCATCCCTTCCCAACCAAACCACTCCCTCCCCAGGTACCTTCCTCTGCGACCGCAGAAGGTGCAACACCTGTCCTTATACCTCCTCCCTCGACAGTCCTTTCAGGTTAGGCAGTTTCACTTGTACCTCCTCCAACCTCATCTACTGTATCTGTTGTTCAAGGTGTGGGCTTTTATACATTGGTGAGACCAAACATAGACTGAGTGATCATTTCGCTGAACACCTTCGGTCAGTCTGCCTTGGTCTACCTGATCTCCCGGTTGCTAAACACTTTAATTCCCCAGACTTTTCTATCCTGGGCCTCCATTGTTAGAGTGAGGCCAAATGCAAATTGGAGGAAAAGCACCTCATATTTTGCTTGGGCAGCTTACAACCCAGTGGTATAATTGATTTCTCTAACTTTAAGTAACCCTTTCAACCATCTCTCCTTCCCTCTCCCACCCAGGTCGTTGTACTAGCTTCAAAGTCGCCTTGTTGAGTCTTATTGCCTGTAGCTCTTTTTCAGCTACACCACAGTTATCAATGGCTCGTCTCCTTTATCATCGTTACTTTTTAGCTTATCTTTCATTCATTTGTTCTCTATCTCTATATCACCATCTAGAGAGATAGTCCCTTTTCCGTGACACTCATTCCGAAGAAGGGTCTCGACCCGAAACGTCACCTTTTCCTTTTTTCTATTCATGCTGTCTGAGCCGCTGAGTTACTCCAGCTTTTATGTCCATCTGCAGTACATCATTTAATACGCTAAATTTAGATCCAGTTTGCTATCATGCCTCAGATTTCTTGCGCCTTAACCTGCTGGATCAGCCTACCATGTGAGACCCTGTCAAAAGCCTTTATGAAGTCTATATAAATGACATCTACATCTACAGTGGTTCTGACCTCCCACCTACCTCATTGGAGACCTTTGAACTAACTTTAATCGGACATTACCTTGCATTAAATGTTATACCCTTTATTTGTATCAGTACATTGTGGATTGTAATCATGTGCAGTCTTTTCGCTGACTAGATAGCACGCAACAAAAAGCTTTTCTCACTGTACCTTGGCATATGTGACAATAATAAACTAAGCCACACTATCTAGTGTGTTACTTGATCCATTTTCATAGTTACCTTCCCAAAAGAAATCAGTCAGAATTGTGAGACATGATTCCCCAACACAAAACCATGCTGACTTCTAATCAATCGCTATCTTACCAAGTGATCATAAATTCTGACCCTTAAAATCTTTGCCAACCACTTCCCTACCACTAATCGAATGGTTCACTCACTGGCTTATCCCTGATGTACTTTTTGAATAAGGGGATAGATAACATTAGCCTTAAGTCTTCTTGTACCTGATGCATAGGTAATGGTGATGCATAAATCTCACCAGAACCCTAATAATAATCTTCCTTGCTTCCCTTACCATGCTGACATAGAACCTGTCTGACCCTCTAGTCCCTAATGTGCACTAATATTTCTAACCTTTCTTTCCCATATACATGAGCTCCTGAATATCAGCATATCTTTCTGTTAACTCATCAGCATCCACATCCTTTGTGATGAATACTGATGAGAAGTATTCATTCAGGACCTGTTCATATCCACTTCCTCCCCACATTCACTACTATTTTGGTTACTGAGCAGACCAACTCTTTCTTTAGATACTCGGCTCTAATATGCATAAAAATTTATTTTGTATTTTTAACTATCGTATAAATCTAAATTGAAAGAAATCTATCCTTGCTGCATGCTGTAAGATGACTACTTAAGTTGTAAAAATGAACAACAAACCAACCATTTGTTGCAATAGCATGCTTCAAATTATGTATAGATGTGGAATGATCGAATAACACAAGCTTAAACCTGCCCAGTGATGTATTCATGTTTCATAATCATTTACACATACCATTTTTGGGTGGGAATAGTAGGCCATGTTAATGTTTACTTATATTAAGTTCATGTTACGGAACCACTCCCAAGTGGTTATATAGCATGTTATCAAAATTGGAGACAGTAATGTATTTCTTAACGATAGAATCATGTTCTTTTTTTGTAAGTTATGATTACAATTTGTTCTGATCATGCATCTGACTTAATGGCAAGGAATCAATCTGCAAAGTAGAAAATAGTGGACATGCTGGCAGTTTCTGAATGTTTCCAGGATACATGCTTTTTCTCGGCAAAATAGTGCAGCTTTGTACAGTTGAAAAAGAGATTTTGCTATATAAAGTTGCTATTATTTAGAATAATGGGAACTTTAAGTAAATACAGTGTTTGTGTTTGAAGGGGGAGAAAGTTATTGTTATTCTCAACTGTATTCCTTCCATGCCAAGAATTATTTTGGCTGACTCATCAAGGTTTTAAAATATATTACATCTAAGAATTCAACTGCAGTGAAAATCTGAACTTTGATGGAGCCGAGCTAATAGATTTACTGGATTATTGAATGCTACTATTAATACCAAAACATATCTGTATTTTTGCATCTTAAATCATATTCTTACTATTTCACCTTTTTTTACATGTATCACTAGTGTAATACATTTTCCAGTGATCCCATCAGTTTAAAGGGAGCAGGAAACATACAACCACGCTGAACCCAAGCTCCGCTGCAGTCCAGACCATTGGTTGCACACCATTGCTACACTGTAGACCCCTGCCTCATGTTCCAGACTAATGAGTGAGCCAGATGCCGAACCATCAGGTTTTTAGTTTTAGAGATACAACATGGAAACAGGCCCTTGTGGCCCTCTGGGTCCACGCCTTTCCAAAGGATCAGATCCCAGACTATTGTAATTTTACTTTATCAAATCCCTTTAACCCACAAGATGTAACATTTTTGAATGTCATTTTTTCCATGTGCCTTCAGACTGTAGCTGTCTACTGGCAGGCTAGTTTTTCGCTGATCTGAGTCTTTGCTCTATGTAATCAGAGAGGCTCTCTGATTGTAAGTGGCTGGCAGTACTTCCAGAACAGCTTTGACCATGAGGTGAGATGCCGGAAGACTGGAGGGTGACAAAGGTTGTGCTTCTATGTACGAATGGCTGCAGGGAAAAGCCTGGGAACTACAGGCCAGTGAGCCAACATCTGTTTACACCTGATTATTTACCATGTTAGTCTGATTGTTTAAAATTCATGTGGATTTATGCATTTCCCAAAGCAGTCCTTGCTTCTATCATTTAGGATAATCCATAAAAATGCAATTGCTATTAAATGTCGATTTCCTCCCCCGCTAGTTGTACCATTGATATTTTAAAGGGACTTATTCATGAGTTGCATTTTCATGATTTTATCGCTGACATTGAAATTTCTTCTCACAACCGTGCAGTTGAAAATAAACCTAAAACAGAGTTGAAGAAAATTATACTAACTTCTGGATGTTGTAATACTCTGGAAATGTGATCTCTGACAGTGGGGGGGAAAGAGAGTGGGGGGGAGAGAGAGTGGGGGGGGGGGGAGAGAGAGTGGGGGGGGAGAGAGAGTGGTGGGGAGAGAGAGTGGGGTGGGGGAAAGAGAGTGCGGTGGGGGAGAGAGTTGTGGGGGGGAGAGAGTGGTGGGGGGGAGAGTGTGTGTGTGTGCTGGGAGAGAGAGGGGGGAGGGAGGGAGAGAGAGAGGGAGGGAGCAGCACCCGCTCCCGCTTTCACCCGCTGCTTCCTCAAAACATAGATACTCATAGGCTGCATTCTTAGTGTTAGAACTCCCCTTCACATCCTCACCTATTCCTTAATCCAGAGAAATTCCATTCACTCAGTGCACAGCTTTTGGTCTCAGAAACGTTTTATGATTAATTCAATGCATGTTGGCAAAACACTTCCATTCTTAGATGGTCACTGGTATCACTCATCTTTAGTGATGGTGGAGGTAGGGGCGTGTGGTTGGCTGTAACTCTGCCTTAGAGGATGAATAAAGGGAAATTATGGAGACAGAAAGCAGGAAATTAGAGACCAGTTAACCTAACATCAATCATTGGGAAAATTTGGATCCAAAACTTGGATCCAAAATCATTGGATAATCAAAGCAGAGTTGACATGGTTTTATGGAAGGAACCATGAGATTGACAAAATTACTTGCCTTGATTTTTTAACTAATGATGAAATATTAGTGGCCCTTAGCTCTGTTGCTGCTTCGCAATTGGTTCCTGACCTAAGTATATCTAGTAGTCTTACATTTTATTCGAGAATAATTTTCGTGAGGACCATAACATTCCCCCCTTCCAGTACGCTCGTCTGCTCATACTTAAACAATGTGTAATCTTACAGGGCCATTCAGGGGCTTACTGTATTTAAGTAATATTTAATTGAAACATCACATCAAATCTGTAGCACTAGAACATAGAACCCTGGAATGGTACAGTACAAGGACAGGCCCATTATTTCTGTGCCAACCATGATGCTAAACTAAATTCATCCCAACTGACTATCTGCATATGGCCTACATCCCTTCATTCTCTGTCTGTTCATGTCCCTGTTTAAATGCCTCGTAAAGGTTGCTTTTGTATCTACTTCCACCACCTCCACTAGTGGTATGCGTGACAATAAACTAAACTGAAACTCTGGGGGAAATATTTTGCCTGCAAAGAGCATTTCAACTCATTGAATAACTGCTTTATTTATTGGATCCAACACATCATGGCACATCTCTGCACCTGTGTTGAATTTTTGCTAACTATGGAAAATCAACATTATAAGCCTTTAAGGCATCTGCATTAGTCTATTTTTACTGGTAATGTTAAATCATAAAGTTGTAATTGGATCCTCGACTTCCTCATCAACAGAACATTATCTGTACAAATTGGCACCAATACTTCCTCCTCAATAACTATCAGCACAGGGGCACCTCAATGTTGTGTGCTTAGCCCCCTACTCCACTTGCTCTACACCCATGACTGTGTACCCGGACACAGTTCCAACTCCATCTTTAAATTCACTGATTACACCACTGTTGGACAAATTATGGATGACGAGTCAGAGTATAGCAGGCAGATCGATCATCTGATTGAATGGTGCCAGAACAACAACCTTCCTCTCATCATCAGTAAAACCAAGGAACTAATTATTGACTTTAGAAGAGGAAGGCTGAGGATCCACAAACCTATATTCATCAATGGGTCGGTAGTCGTAAGAGTCAACAACTTGACAACAACAAAATAACCCAAAAGGAAAAGTTGTCTTGCCTCCAAGAGAAGTCAGAGATAGTATTAGATCACAGAAAAAAGGGCATGCAATCTTGCCAGATAAAAAAGCAGTGAGCTTGAGAATTAATTGGGACTACTCAGCTTCCTCTCACATTCCAAAGACGTATAGGTTAATTGGCTTGGATTAAGTGTAAATTGTCCCTAGTGTAGGATAGTGTTAATGTCTGGTCGGTGCGGACCCGGTGGGCCGAAGGGGCTGTTTCCACACTGTATCTCTAAATTAAACTAAACTAAACTAAAACTACTTGACCAGGTTAGTGAAAAATATGAGTTTCTATAAATAGGTTAAAAAAAAGAGGATTGGCTAAAGTTAATGTAGGTGTTTTAAAGACCGAAATGGGGAAATCATGTTGAAGAATGAGAAAATGGAAAAAAAAATCAAACAAACATTTTTCTGTCTATCTTCAAATAACTAGAATAGAGCCCCCCTTCAGAAGCAATAAAGGATTGCAGGTCCAGGGCGAATGAGGAACATGAAGACATTGGTGTCAGTTATATGACGTTTTGGAAAAATTAATAACATTGAAAGCTGATAAATCTCCAGAACAAGATGATCTTTCTACCTGGGTTTTTAATTAAATGGTGATAGAGCTGGTGGATGTGTCAATTGCTGTCTTCCAAAATACCATAGATTCCAGAATGAAGAAAGGTCTCGACCCGAAACGTCACCCATTCCTTCTCTCCTGAGATGCTGCCTGACCCGCTGAGTTACTCCAGCATTTTGTGAATAGATTCCAGAATGATTGTCAAAAATTGGAAGATAGACATCCTACTATCTAAGAAAAGGAATATGAGATTTACCAGGTAGCTAAAGGAGACACATTGCTAGTAAAGGAATACTTGGAAATAACAAAAGAATTGGGCAGAATCGTCATGGATTTATGAAAAGAAAATGTTATGTTTGACAAAATGTTTTGAATGTTTTAAGGTTGTGTAATTTGTAGTATAGATAAAAGTAAACCATTTGTTGTGGTGTACTTAGACTTTCAGAAGACCTTCATTAGCCGTGTTCAGCCATGGTCTTATTAAATGGCAGAACAGACATGCACTAATAACCTATTTATTTCTGCTTCTTTGGCTTCTGCATGTTTTATGTTTTATTGACAGTGAAAACCTTGACAAAGAAAGGTGTCGACTGATATGGCACCAAAAGGGTCTATAGGAAAGATTGGTCTATAGGAAAGATTGGAGGGAAATGTTATCTATGGAATGGCCTAATAAATGTATGCAAAGGTTTAATAAGATAGTTGTAGAAATGATCAGAAGAGTGGTAAAGACTCAAACTATAGGCTATATATAAGCTTGTCACGACTAACTAATTGGGAATCACATTGACACACATTCGGAATAGTTGAGGCAAATTGAGACATATGCAAGGGGAAACTAGATACATTTTCTGGAGATAGAAATAGTTTGTTGATGAGATTAGAAGAGGAAGAATTGGAGGTGGTTTGTGTGGAGCATAAACTGCATGAGATTGACAGGTAAATGACCTATTTGGGTATGTTGAATATGAGCTAAATTAAGGAAGTTAATCATGTTTAAATAAAGAGGATGACTGAGTTATTTTGTATCTGTCTTTACTGAAGAAGATGTTGCAACTGTCAACAAAGACAAAGGTGGCAGAGAAATAGATAAAGGACACTTTAATTTTAGCATGAGAAATAAAGACACAATGTGCTGGAATAACTCAGCGGGTTAGGCAGCAAGTCTGGAGAATTTAGTTCTGAGGGATAAGTAAGAGTTGAAATTGTGGAAGTATGACTGCAGTAAAATTCTGATAATTCACTGTCTATTTGGAAATCACGATAGTTCGCCGATGTTTGCTCTGCTCATTTTCTGTTCACCTGGATCAGCAACATTTTCTAAGCTTTTGGCCAGCAATTTATATTGGTGGAAAATCTAAAATGTCAGAATAAGATGGGAAATTCTGAAAGCCATGCGACATCTCTGATAATGGAGGTAATTAATGTTTTGGAAAAAATACTTGTAGGTTATAATTCCACTGTAGCAAAAACAATCTCGTAATTGACAAACATTAGTAGGATCCTTTGATTGATTACATCAATTGACAATTGAAAATAAAACTTTTCTACACTATAGTACAATGGATATGGTATAGGACTTGTGAAACATTAATATAAGAGCTGCCATATGATATTAAACCATGCACTTTTCTGAAGAAAAAATGTAAATTATTCCAAAACGATCTTCTCTTTTCAGATTTCTTGTGATTGTTACTTGTTGATCTTGTCTAGATGGTACTTTACTGTCAGGAAAGAGTGTAGAGAGTCTAAGGTAGGAAAAAAAGGACCTTTATGTCAGCGTTCTGCTGACCATCAGGTCACAATAATTATTCCATTACAACTCGCACTCACATCAAACAGTTATTTACGTTAATCCCAATATATTTCCCCCACATTCTCATCAACTTCCTCCTGATTCCACCACCTGCCTAAATGCAGGGGGCAATTTACTGTAACCAAGAAAAATCAAACCTGTATGCCTTTGGGTTGTGGGAGGAATCTGAAGAACCTGGGCAGAAATGCAGACAATGTTAGGGAGAACTTGCAAACCTCATACAATCAGCTCCAGAGGTCAGGATTGAACCCAGGTTGCTGGGGCTGAGGAAGCGACATTACTGGCATCACCAATGTGCTATTCGGAGAGCCTGGTTCAATGTTCTAACACGGTTTTCTGATATTATTTGTTCTAGTATGGTTTCTTAAATTAAAGTTGTTTGTTTCTTGAGCATAATTTTCTCTGGAATACCAAACGTCTTTGAGCAGAAGTTTGGAAGGCTTTTCCCATCACTCTCCCAATGTTGCATTCTTCTAACCCACCACTCTATCTCCAGGTCCCTCAGGTCGGCCGATTTGGGGCTTCTCACTATCCCGCGGTCTAGGCTTAAGCTCAGGGGTGACCGCTTTTGTGGTTGTAGCTCCGAGACTGTGGAACAGCATCCCTCTCCCCATCAGAACTGCCCCCTCCATCGACTCCTTTAAGTCCAGGCTCAAAACCCATTTCTACTCCCCAATGTTTGTGCGCCATTGTATGTTCGTTTCTTAGTACCTGAACTGATGTACAGCACTTTGGTCAACCTGGGTTGTTTTTAAATGTGCTATACAAATAAAATTGACTTGACTTGAGGTGACTGGTAGTAAATGGGCAAGACAGTCCACCTTCTGTAATCTTTCCCATTTGTTTTGCTGCATCCTCCAATCAGTTTGCTCACTTATGCATATCAATCCTGCGTCTTGCTGTACAATAGAAATGTTGGTCAGATACTCAGGCTGCATGCAAGCTTACATCAGGCAGAACAATTTAAATGAGGGCCAATTAATATAAACATATTTATTGTCTTTCCCTTGTGTAATTGCAATGATACAGAATCAGAATATCCCAGTAACATTCAGTGACTCGTTTTGATGGCCTAAAGCAGTAATGGTCACTACGTAGTGTGATAAAGTATTTTGCAAATGTCAATAGGAGAGATTTGCCGTGTCTGTTTCCAGAGCAACTCTCTTAATGATTTCCTGCCGTGAATGGGCAGCTGCATTTCTTAAAGACAATGTATCTGTTTGATTACTGCTGGGAGGTTGCATGTCAATATTTTCTTTTGAAGATTGGTTGTCCTTTGAATTAGCTACCTGCTATATTTATTCTATAACCCCTGAAGATGTTTTAATTTCTTTAACTAATATTTGTCTTGAAAAATGCTTAAAAAATTAAAAGAGAATTTGAGTAAAGTCAGGTTTTTTGATAACCAGGGAGCCCTGTAGTGATTTGTTACGGGTAATGTAAATTACTGGAATAATGTTCCATTCTGTGCAATACTGGCTTGCCAATTTTTTTTGTGGGGCACTAAAAGTGTTTAGGAAAGAACTGCAGATGCTGGTTTAAATCAAAGGTAGACACAAAATGCTGGTGTAACTCAGCAGGAATGCAGCATCTCTGGAGAGAAGGAATGGGTGACGTTTCGGGTCGAGACCCTTCAGACTGATGTCAGGGGAGTAGGCGGTTCAGAGATAAAAAATCATTATCTCTGTACCGCCCACTCCCCTGACATCAATCTGAAGAGGGGTCTCGACTCGAAACGTCACCCATTGCTGCTCTCCAGAGATGCTGCCTGTCCCGTTGAGTTACTCCAGCATTTTGTGTCGACCCTAGATTTTGTTGTTCGCTCTCAGCGTTTAGACTGTTCGACTGTGCAGATTTAAATTGGAATTTGTGAAATTATTAATTGCAACCTCTGATACTTATTTTATACAGTTGGTAAAATGTATTGAAAACTGAATGTAAATAAAGAAAGATGTTTGCATTCTTCTATGGATTAGTTAAAGAATTGTGGTGAAACTTAATTAACTTAATTCCCACTTAATTTTGTTAATCTAAAGTTTTTACTTGGAAGAATGTAAGAGCATGAAAGACGGGAAAAAGAGTGGGCCAATTGGTCTCTATAGCCAGCTCCACCATTCATTCAGATCGTGGCCTCAACACTACTTTTTCACGCTCCCCTGATTCCTTTTGAAGTTCAAATGTATAAATCAACAGTTTGTAAAATCAACGATTCCACCTTCATAGTTGTTTGGGGGAAAGGATTCCAAAGGGTCATGATCCGTCACTCATTCCTTCTATCCAGTTATGCTGCTTGTCCCCCTGAGTTACTCCAGCATTTTGTGTCTGTCCGAAGAAATTTCTCTATTTTAAATGAGCATCCCTTTATTCTGAAACCATGCTCATGAAGGGAATGTCTTCAGTATTCACCCTTTTATTCCCCTCAGAATCTCATAGCATTTCAATATTGCGTCTAGTTATTCAGTTTGAGTAGGACCAGTCTGCTCAATTCTCTTCATATGTCATCTCTTTATTCTTAGAAATCAATCTGGTGGTTCTCTGCACTGCCTGCAAAGGAGACTAAAATGTATACAGTACTTTAACAAGCTGCAACATGTTTCCATTTGTGTATATTCTATACCCCTTACTAATATTCCTTTCTGATTACTTTTTTTTCTGGTGATAGATATTGTTTTAAGTCCCTCCCTCCCTCTTCATCACTTCTTTATTACCGGGATGTCTTTCACTTCAGTCGAACAATACAATACAATACAATATATCTTTATTGTCATTGTACAGAGGTACAACGAGATTGGGAATGCGTCTCCCATACGATGCAATAAATTAATTAGCTAGTCAGTATTAATTTAAAAAACCCAACGAAACAAATTAGAACAGTTTTAAAACAGAATAAAGTGCAAGTAGATCTGTGCCGGTTCACTCTGCGATGTGACCTTCTGGCTCAGCAGGACCGGTTCATAGCAGCAATGGCCCTGGGGATGAAGCTGTTCCTGAGTCTGGAGATGCAGGCGTAGAAGGCCTTGTATCGTCTGCCCGATGGTAGAAGTTCGAACAGACTGTTGCAGGGGTGTGAAGAGTCTTTGTGGCTGCTGGTGGCTTTTCTGAGGCATCGTGTGTTGTAGATGCCCTCCAAGGCTGGTAGCTGTGTTCCGATGGTCCTCTGAGCTCTATGGACTACCCGCTGAAGAGCTTTCCTCTCTGCCTCTGTGCAGCTGAGGTACCACACAGGGATGCCATGTGTTAGGATGCTCTCTATGGTGCAGCGGTAGAAGGTCGTCAGCAGCGGTTGGGGTTCTTAGGTAGAACAGTCATTGCTGTGCCTTCTTGACCAGTGCAGCAGTGTTATTGGACCATGTCCCCCAAAATGTGAGTGCCCAGAAACTTGAAGCTGGGCAAGTTGATGATCAGCTCCTTGGTCTTGGTGATATTTAGGGACAGGTTGTTATCAGAGCACCAGTCCGCCAGGTTCTGCACCTCCATTCTGTATTTTGTTTCATCACCGTTGGTGATCAGCCCGATCACCGTTGTGTCGTCTGCAAACTTGACAATGGTGTTGGTGTCGAATGCAGGAACACAGTCGTGTGTGAACTTGCCCACACCAGCCAACATGTCCCATCTACAGTATTCACACCTGCCTGCGTTTGGTCCATATCCTTCTAAACTGGTCCTATCCATGTACCTGTCATTAAACATTGCGATAGTACCTGGCTCAACCACCTCCTCCAGCAGCTTATTCCCCAGTGAACAGGGGGGCTCTGGGGAGTGTTGTGGAGCAGGGGGATCTAGGAGTACGGGTATAAAGTTTGTTGAAAGTGGCATCACATAGGGTGGTCAAAGCGGCTTTTGTCACATTGGCCTTCATCACTCAGAACATTGAGTATAAACTATGGGAGGTCACGTTGTAATTGTATAAGACGTTGGTGAGGCCGCATTTAGAGTATTACATTAGCTTTGGTGACCATGTTATAGGATATTGTCAAGCTGGAAAGGGTGCAGAGAAGATTTACATGGATGTTGCCAGGACTCAAGGGCCTGAGCTATATAGAAAGGTTGAGCGGGCTAGGACTAATTCTTGCAGTATAGGAGGATGAGAGGTGTTCTTACAGAGGTATACAAAATCATGAGAGGAACAGATCTAGTAGATGCACAGAGTCTCTTGCCCAGAGTAGGGGAATCAAGACCAGAGGACAGATTTTAGGTGAGGGGGGAAAGATTTAATAGGAACCTGAGGGGTAACATTTTCACACTGGGAAAAATCACTTTTTGAACTTTAATAAATGCTTTCTCCACTTGCCGTGCCCAAGATGGCCGCCGGGTGTGGGACCCGCCCGAGTGAAGGGAGTGGCAGCCAATGAGGGAGGGGGTGAGGAAACCAGAAGGAGAGGATGGGGTGGGGCCTGCACGAGTGACGGGAGCGGCGGCCAATGAGGGGCGGGGGAGTGAAGCGGAAAGAGGCGGAATGGCAATCAGGAGAGGCTTGGTCCCAATGGGTCCACTCGGGCTAGTACATTTAAAAAATATCTTTACAGTATGTATTTTGATGCAATCTTTAGCTTATTTGGTTAAGCATTTTCAACAACATTTTACTTTCTTACTCAAATATAACTTTGCCGACATTTACAAAATATTTTGTTAAATATCTGCCAATCCTGATATAATTCGGGTGTTAACTTCAGACACAAGTTTCTTATCTTTAAACTGCATTTGAAATTCAACCATGCACTGTTATTTGATTGTTCTTTTGCAGGGATTTTTAACTCTGAGATGATAACAATTCTCATGAGACGTTATCAAGGCGCATGGTTCTTGGTTAGTTCCTGGACATATTGCTATAAAAACCATCTGGAATATACTCTTCAAACCTTTCCTTAAGGCTACTCTTTTACAAAGCTCACTGATCCCATTTTAGACTGAGCTAGAAAGATAGATCAATTCGAAGGCAGATTGAAATGCCAGCTCCAGGGAGGCCTATAAAGGTGTGATTTATGATTCTGGGTAACTGGTTGATAGAATAAACCTGTCGCAATCACTTGCTTAGAGTGAAAAGCATTGGCTTGGGAAAAAGAGTAAATTGTATTCCAGCACTCTATAGGAAGATATGGAATTACTTCAGCCTAAAGTGTGACTGGATATGCTGAGAAATTACAGGTGCAAACTATTTTATCCTTAATAATCTTTTAAATGCCCGACCACCATACCCAACATTTTGCAATGTGAATGCTTGGTTAATGTCAACAGAGCATAAAAATCATTAAAATATTTATTCTAAGGAAATGAAGATGGTATTAAAATAAGCTCATCAATTATTTAATTTAACTTCAGTAGATCTGGATATGCTGTTTAAAGTAACTTTTATAAATGGCGAGCTGAACTTGGAAAGGAAAATGTGTTTTCCGTTCACAAACAAGATTTACCAAAGGACATAATTTTCTCCACAGTTTGTGAAATTTTAGTAAGTTACTGGTAAACGTGGACCTCTTTCCTGCTGAACCCTGGTGAAAACTGACGACGTAGGAATAATTGGGTTAGGATGCAGAGCCATATAAAGAATGAACTAGACAATTACACGGACGAGTGTCAGTTGTGATGGGAATGAACCATTTGTATTATAAAAAGAGAGATACAGGCATAAACCGGAGAGATTTACACATTAGGCTCAATCAGGGAAAGATCACTTACAGGATGATCCTTTTAGACCTAGTGCCAGGATAGAAGGGGGGACAGGTAGTCAGAGGGTTAAATCACCAATCACATAATAGAAGAGTGATCCGTTTATTCATTTTTAACCAACATCTGAGGATGACTACTTGAAGAGTTGGTTAATGGTCTGTGAAGTTCTCTGAAAATGTTTAAAATATACATAAGCAAGAGACTGATAATGACTTAATCAAGGAACGAGTGAATCTCCAGGATTGATTGATCACATGATTATGAATTACAAATTGTTTTGAGTTGTCATCAATTGCAATTAAAAGTCTATGAAATAAACATAACTGGAATCAGATTGCCATGAGATAAGGACCAATACTTCTTGGTAACATTATTCAAGCCATATTAATCTATTTGGAAGAAAGTTTTATTATTAAGACCAAAGGTCTCAGAAGCCTAACAATAGACAATAGGTGCAGGAGTAGGCCATTCGGCCCTTCGAGCCAGCACCGCCATTCAATGTGATCATGGCTGATCATTCTCAATCAGTACCCCGTTCCTGCCTTCTCCCCATACCTCCTGACTCTGCTATCCTTAAGAGCTCTATCTAGCTCTCTCTTGAATGCATTCAGAGAATTGGCCTCCACTGCCTTCTGAGGCAGAGAATTCCACAGATTCACAACTCTCTGACTGAAAAACAAATTAGGGCCAATTTGTGGTAGTGAGCTGGGGCCTCAATGGCAAACAAAAGAGCTGAGAGATAACCAATGTCTTTGATTAAGACAGAGCAATACCTAAGTGATGAGGTCTTATGTGGAAAGCGAGGTCTTTGTCAGGAGTAATCAATTCTATGTACCTCTGTACCTGTGTGGTTCAGTAGCACTAATGAAGATGTTATGGAATTGGTGAAATATAAATTAACAATAGTGCTGCTGTACTGGAACAAAGATGGCCAAAATGGGTCGGGCCTGTACTAGATAATTATGTGGTACACTCTTGTCGGAGGAGAACAGAAGAAATGAGAGGGATATAAGCCCTGTAAACAGGATTTATCTCCTTCCTTAACCTTGGAGCAGCACGAGAATCAGAGGTCACTGAGCGAACCTAGGACCAACACTCACAAGGAAAGACCCTGAAACTGGGGTTCAGATGAAAGGTAAGCTACAACCCTGACTCAGATTGATCATCTTGTGCCTTGACAGTTAAAGTACTGTGCAAGCTTGAGTTCCTCTATGTCGCCTTTGGAATTCGGAGTTTGAATATAGCTAAGTACACATTCCTGAGTCGTTTTCATGTGTCTCTATTATAAATGTGATTTATTCACAAAATGCTGGAGTAACTCAGCAGGTCAGGCAGCATCTCGGGAGAGGAGGAATGGGTGACGTTTCGGGTCGAGACCCTTCTTCAGACTGATGTCGGGGGTGGGACAAAGGAAGGATATAGGTGGAGACAGGAAGATAGAGGGAGATCTGGGAAGGAGGAGGGGAAGGGAGGGACAGAGGAGCTATCTGAAGTTGGAGAAGTCGACGTTCATACCACAGGGCCGCAAACTGCCCAGGCGAAATATGAGGTGCTGCTCCTCCAATTTCAGGCGGGCCTCACTATGGCACTGGAGGAGGCCCATGACAGAGAGGTCAGACTGGGAATGGGAGGGGGAGTTAAAGTGCTGGGCCACCGGGAGATCAGTTGCGTTAATGCGGACCGAGCGCAGGTGTTCAGCGAAGCGATCGCCGAGCCTGCGCTTGGTTTCGCCGATATAAATAAGTTGACATCTAGAGCAGCGGATGCAATAGATGAGGTTGGAGGAGGTGCAGGTGAACCTCTGTCTCACCTGGAAAGACTGTTTGGGTCCTTTGATGGAGTTGAGGGGGGAGGTGAAGGGACAGGTGTTGCATCTCGTGCGGTTGCAAGGGAAAGTGCCCGGGGTTAGGGTGGTTTGGGTAGGAAGGGACGAGTGGACCAGGGAGTTGCGGAGGGAACGGTCTCTGCGGAACGCAGAGAGGGGAGGGGATGGGAAGATATGGCCAGTGGTGGGGTCCTGTTGTAGGTGACGGAAATGTTGGTTCTACCCTTGGATTGGGATCCCTATGCTCAGCTAATTTAAATTATCTGGTACAGCACCAGCAACATTCTCCTGTAAGAGTATTTATTCACCCTGTCTCCATTGAAGTTCTACTCTTCTCATTTGTTGTGATGGTTCCATCTCTCACCCACACCGATCTATCACTGGGAACCTAAAGCTTTTCCTCCTGCAATTTTTGCTTGCCTATTACTGCACTCACTAGTGGTGGTGGTAATAGAGACTACTGATTATTTTTGAAGGCTCTGCTTTTTAAGCTTTTTCATAGCTTTCTTATTTAAGTCTGGTGAGTCTCATCTCTTTTTTCACCAATGTCATTGGTACTGATATATACCATGGCCCATAGCTATTCACTTTTTCCCTTGAGTCACATCAGTGCACTCCCTGTAGTGCTATTCAGTGACGTCTCTGACCTTGAAAACCAGGAAGATCAAGAGGGTTTAATTGTCACATGTTCTGGGAATGGAACAGAACCACCAAATTCTTCCGTGCTGCAACTTTACATACCCATTAACACAATAACGCAACAAATCAATATGCCATAATCAATAATGAAATAAATTAATCAGTGTTCGTCGGTGTACAGGAGGCCACATCATGAATACCAGGTGCAGGAGATGAGGTGAGGCGAGGTGCACGTAAACCTTTGTCTCACCTGGAAGGACTGCTAGGGTCCCTGCATGGAGGTGAGAGAGGAGGTATAAGGACAAGGAGGATTGCTTTTGAATTTTGAAGACGAGTGTTGCAAAATATTCAGTGGTTATTCAGTAAATACGTATTGAAGTATCCTTTTAGATGATATCAAAAGTAATTTCTAGTTGTGTTGTAAGACAAGTAAGAGCTCTGGACTATAAGTTATAAATATTTTCCCAAGAAAATTACCGAAATATTAGTAATTTGAGGCTACAGATTGAAACCATTTAGCTCATCTAGCATATGCTCAAAAGAAACAGTTGTATTTCTTAAGTTTCTTTGCCCTAAGATTTTGGCTTGATAATGTATGTTTGGTCTTAAGCGGAGTTATAATGACATTGAATAAAACTCAAAAATTTAGGCTTGATTTTTGATCAACGTCTGTGAAAAAATATTAGATTGGAGGATCCCATAGTAAAGATTCTGAGGTTCAGATCGTACATCCTTGTTTAATAGTTTGTGTATACTAGTTTAATCATTTGCATATTTCAGATTTCTTAAATATTCTTGGCTTAGAAAACACCTTTTTCAGCCATGAGGAAATCATATGTCTCTGTTCTCTGGTGGCTAATTTACTTTAATTGATACTACTTATGTTTAACAATGTTGGATGAAACTGGGGGAGGCTGGTAGGGGTTATGGGTAAAGTATTTTGAGAATTTGCAAAGAGCAAGAACCATCTGTCAGAAATGAGTTACATTATACCAATCATCTGCAAAGCAGCATTGACATGAAGTAATTTGTGTCAAATTTTATTGCAATGCTGTGATTTTATTAGCATCAGAGTAAAATAAAGGATGAGTTTCAAAACGTTCTAGAGTTCCAGGTGAAAGGGACAAAATTATGGAAAAATATTATCTGCTTCGGGTAACTTCCAAAAGTCAGCAGGTGTAATTATTTCTAGGGTGATAAGGAGTTTAAACTGGATAACACATGTTATAGTTCTGAATTTTGCTGCTAAATCATGTTTGTGGACCGTTTTACCTTGAGAGCTGTTTTTTTTCCCATTACACATCTCTTGGCTCATAGCTCCAATCCACGGCAAAATTTGTTTGCTTCACAATTTGCTCAGAAACAAGTGAGTCTGGGGACCTGAACAAAGCAGACAATGAGCCTTGCAAGTGTGTGAGATGCAAGCGAAAGTTCTAGGCTGCAATCAGGATCTAAATTTGAGATTCCAGAAGAAGCTGAGAGTAAGATGAGAATCTCTGGAAGTAGCCAAGATGTAGGCCAAAGATCCTAGAAGTTAAAAACAATTCAGATGATCTAGCTTATTTGCAAAAAGAATCAAATATTGTGAAATAGGTAATTTGTGCAATACCACAAATTGTATGTGTCAAAAGCATTACCGCCTCTAAATGTAAGCAATGCACAGAACGGGACTTAGTTTATCCAATATAAATTTTCAACAAATAGTCAAAAAAGTAAGGATCAACCTTAAACGTTAAAGGGCCTGTCCCACTTAGACAATTTTAAGGCGACTGCCGGCGACTAGTCTGTTGCCGACAGTTCGCCGGGGTGTCGCGGGCATGATCGTGAGGAGTCTTCAAAGAATCGTAGTGGACCTCGGCGCGTCGCTGAGAAATTGTCCGGATAGAAATTTCTCGGCGACAGCTGGCTTGTCGCCAGGTATCGTTGCTTATTGCGGGTGCTGTCGCATACTGTCTCAAGGAATTACAGACTTGTCAGTGATTTCAGCGAAAATTAAGACGCCGGAGAAGCATTGATAAGTGTGGGAATTTCGCAATGTTTCTGAAGATGGTGTAATCTCTTAGCCAGGAGCTAGTTTTGCAAAAAAAAGTAAATTGTATCGACCTGACTCGGCATTGTTGTGGTCATTGTTGTAGGGTAAAAGAAAATTTTGGCGATCTGCTACGACTTTGACAGTCGCCGGCAGTCGTCTAAAAAATCGCCTAAGTGCGACAGGCACTTAACTCTTTTTCTTTCCACAAATTGATGGGCTGGATAGCCTAATTCTGCTCCTCTGATTTAGGAACATAAAACTGGATCTCCAAAATGTATTCAATAAGGTGCTTCATGCAAAGGTACTACAAGGAATCATGGGGTTGAGCGTATAATATGTTTAGATTGCTTAACAGAGACAAAACAGGTGAAATGGACATTTTTAAGCTTGAATATCATGGCAAATTAAGAAGAACGCAAACAAATGTGAGGTTATCTGTTCAATTGGGAAGAAATGACAAGCAGATTTATAAAAAGAAACCTAAAACGTTAATTGTTTATATTTGGGGAGACCTGGGGATCCTCCTGCAAGAAATGAATTGCTGGCGTGCAGAGAGATCAAGTAATTAAGATGACAAAAGGATTAGAATCTGAGAGGAGAATCTCGGAAGGAGTGAAGTAAAGGCATGTGCAATATAGAAATCTGGCTTCTATATAGAATGAATAGGCAACAGGAACGATGCTGAACAGAAAACAGGTCAGAGTACAGGAGTAAAGGTGTACGTACACACAAGGAATTAAAGATGCTGGAATCTTGTATTGAACACAAAGTGCTGGAGGAACCAGTGGGCCAAGCAGCATCTTTGAAGGACATGGAAGGATAACTTATTCAAAGTATGCAAAGTAAGTGAGTCTGAAGAAGGGTCCCAACCCGAAACATTACCTATCCATATTCTCCAGAAATGGCATCTCCAGGCATCTTCTGTCAGATAGGATCAGGTGATTTCAACATTCCTTCCCCATCCCTCCATCTGAAGCACCAACAATTGGGGCGAGGTTGATCCGAGCAGAACTGAGTCACTGGGGCCAGCTGGTGGCTGCTCTTCCTAAACCTGTGCATTCTTCTGTCACAGTTCTCTGTGATCATCTGCTACACTCTCATTTCCTTCATTTTAAACATGATCAGTTTGGATTATGAGCAGAATTCTGTACCTGAGAACTGTTGTCACTTCCTCTTCAATATTGATGCAAGTTATTTATAGTTTTCTGAATAGTGATGTTGATATAGGACATAGTATAAATGAGGATATAAGATGTGCATGTGGGGCAGTATAGACAGGGCAACCAAATTACAGTAAACCCTTGTTTTAATGGACCACTTTATAACAGATTTCAGTTATAGGGGAAGGACCTCGGCATGCACCGCCTCTCTGTCCACTTAAAGCCCTGGCTGCCCACATTATCCAGATGTGGCTGATGGTGCGGCTCACGTAGTAGCTCACCTGGCCAACAGCACTTTCTTAAGGCTGCCATCGTTAATAGAATGCGCGCAGTCCCTGTGTGGCTCCCTCCCCTCTCACCAGCTGCTGCTTCTTTCTCTTGGCCATTGCTTTGTCTGCTCCCCCATTGCCTCCTCCTCCTCCCCCCCCCCCCCCCCCCGGAATCGATGGCATCTTCCAAGGTGGAATATCAAGGTAGGCTCTGGATGAGAGGCAGGAGAAGGCAGCAGTGGAGGGGATGGGGATCGGGAGGAATGGAGGCCACCAACGTGTTCCAGTGAACCCTTCTTCACCAGGTGACCACATCATCCGGTTAACGCGGCTTTTGTTGCAGCTCACATAGTAGCCCCCGACAGGACGTGCTCAGTCATCGAGAGGCTCCCTGCCCTCTCACGAGCCTCCGCTTCTTCCAGTGCTGGGTCCACTGTTCGGTGTCTATGTTAACAATTTGGATAAGAATATAGTTGGTATAGTTAGTAAGATTGCCGATGACGCAAAATTGGTGGTATGGTCCGCAGGCTTTACCTATATCTACAGCCTTCAGCATAATTGACCATAAATTCTTTACACAAGACTGTTCAAGTTCGTGGGCTGCTCTTGTTTGGATTTATCCTTATTCTATGAATCATAAGCAGAGAATTATATGCAAAGGATTTACTGCCACATATTACCTCTTGAACCTCATGATGATATTTTTTGAAGATGCAAGAGATTTCATTTGTATGCTGATGGCTTAGATCTCATCTCATCATCAGCTTCCTTCAATGTTCCATAGTCTTAAATTTGTCACAGCCTGCCAATCAATAATGAATGAGCAGAAATTTCAACATATGAATGAGAAGACTGAACATATTTTCTTTGGTCAGACTCTGGGGCATCTTGTCTGAGTGGCAAATGGGTTTTATGTAGACAGGTGCTAACCTTACTGAGGAAAGTACTATTGGATTTCTAGACTAAAATGTATGAATAATCTTTGTACGTTTTTTTGCATGTATTTTCTATTATGAATAAACTTCATATTTATTATAAATAAACTATGCTAGAGAATTTTCTGCAGCTGTGTCAGGCCATTGGTAAACTTTGTATTGTGTTCAACACAGCTGAAATACAGCCCCTCAGTAAGAGTAATGATTTTCATCTCCACAATATTGCCTGACTTTCTTCTTTCCTCTTTCTTTTATTTGTTGAAATCTTCATTCATGTCCTTGTTACGGAAAGTATTGATTATTCTAATGCTGTCCAGCATGCTGTCTAAATCTGTACTAAATGAAAATTCTGCTGGACAGAGTATTTTGTACTTCTTTGAATTCCTTCTTATCCTATGCTTGCTGCCAGCTCCCATTCGTAAAGTTGCATTTCTAAAACCTACATCCTGGTTTCCAAGTTCTCACTACCCCCCCCCCCCCCCCCCCCCCCCACATCCCTAGAAAGCTCATTGATCTCTGAACTTTTCCAATTTTAGCCTATTGTCCTTGACCCAATACCTACCTTCCAAAACCTCACTATCACTATATGATCAAGTCTAGTGATCTGTCACAGCAACCAATTTTCATGAAATTAGAGATGTTATGTCAATGCAAATAGTTTTTACTGATGGCCTGATGTTTTTAAAATAGGAGTTATTTTCAACAATGTGAAAAACGTTATTATGGAGTAATGGTGTATGATTATATTTTTGAATAACAGTTGAAAATAACAACAAATATTTTCCTGAATCCCTAATTAAAATGAGTAATATAACAAATATATGAATCAACTAGGCTGGATATTGAAATAATTTTGAGCATTCCTAAAAGGTGTAAGTGAATGTCAGTAAATGTCTTTCTCACAAATCACATGCAACAAGTCTTCAATGTTCGTCTGTTTGCATATTCTGTGGGGGACTTATTTTGCATTAGAAGTTGAAATTAGATAATTGACTTAACATTTTACTTGCAAGTTTTTATATACTGGTAATCTGAGTGTTATTGTTATTCATGCCCTTGTAGAATGGCAATGAAGAGAATGAAATGTGATGTAGAGGATTTATCGATGGTCTTGTTATTCATCTACATTTGATATAAATTAATTTAAAAGTTTAAAAAGTGCTTCATTTTCAATCCAAATTAAGAACCTATTTGTTTCCCACTATATCATTACCAAGAAAGTTCCTTTTGAAGATTGGATTTTATCAAATTCATATAGCTAGTTTTTGAGGTATTACTGGTTTCATTAGGAATGAAGATAGATTCATTATTCCAATGATGTAATCATGTTAGCACTTAAAAATCAGTTTGTATATTGCATTCGCGGCATGAAATTGTTCAAAGTGCTAATTACAACGGTAATGCAGCTGAATGCAGTAGGTTTCTAACAGCAATTGGAATGGGATCTCTGATGTTTTTGCCACCTTCATAGGCTATTTTCCTGCTACAGATCAGTATTTTTATCCATTGCACAATGAAATAAAATGTACATTATTTAGTGCAGGCTAATTTAAAATATTTATTGGAGGAAAAAATAGTTCCAGAAGCTTCAAAATTGTGATTATTGTTAGTCGCAGTTTATTGAATTAAAAAGATACAACACATTGTCCTTCACAAAGGGTACTCCACATATTGTGCAATACATTCAAATACTGTGGTTCCTTTGACGTATATGATAAAATAAATGCAAATGGCAATATCCCAAAACAATAATGTGAAATCCATTTAATCTGTTTTTTGGTTGAGGGAGGAGTATCAATATTTATTAAGATGTTCCAATGCCCTATGCCACTCAAGTGCATCATGAAATGAAAGATTTAATGGATGCTGAATTAATTATGCAAATCCTCCTTTGAATTCTCATGCATATTTTTTGTTGAAAAATATATAAATCAAAAACAGAAGTATAGTCAGACAAATAGAAAACTTGAAGTAGTGGAATAATTGACTCCACTTCTGGACAATTTCTGACAGTAAAGAAAATTTGTTTAAGATTAGGATCAGGATGGCACAATAGCACAATGAGTAGGCCTGCTGTATCAAATGTTCACCATCCTGGGATCAATTGTGACCCCTGCGTGGAATTTGCAAGTTTACACTGTGACTGCGTGTCTTCCAGGTGCCGTCCCACATCGCAAACATATGCTGATCAGTGGTGATTGGCTATTGTAAGTTGACCCTAGTATGTAGGTGTGTGGTGGAATCTAGGGTGAGTTGATGGGAAATAAAATGGGATGAGTGTATGATTAGCGTAAAGAGATGCTTGATGGTTGGCGTGGACTTGGTGGGGCGAAGGACCTATTTCTGTGCTGTATAGATATAGCATAATCATGAATATGAAACATGCTTGCGCTGCATAGATATAGCATAATCATGAATAAGAAACATGCTTGGTAGAATTATTTTTCAATTGAGCAAAATACACTTGTACTATGCTCTATTGCAAAGAAAATTCTTGCTTATGTTTTGCATTCTTACTCTCCCGATGAATGAGCAAGTAAAATTGCCAAAGAATTTTACGTACACTGTCATTTTCTCTGAACCTGAACAGGAGTATTACTTTCTGTTTAATCTTTAATTCTTCCTAGTCCTGCTCATTGTCATTTTTATTTCTCCTTTTGTCTCCTTTTAATTTATCTTTTCATGCTCTAAATCTTGACGTGTTATTTTTGTGGAAAATGTTGAATCTTTGAATTTTTTGTACATGAGAAATCTCATTTTAAGAAAAGAATCATAATTAAGAAATGTGTGTAGCTGTATTTTAAGCAAATCAACATTTAAATACACATTATTCAGATTTCTTTTTTCATTTTAGCCATATATAACTACGACTCCAGAGATGAAACGGAACTGTCTCTGCAGATTGGTGATACAGTGCACATACTGGAAACCTATGAAGGCAAGTTACCAATATTTTGTGAATCCAATTGAAGGGATCATTTATTTTCACCATTCATTTTAGTGATTATATTAATGATAACACCATAAAAAGATAACATTCATGTTTAGCCTTTTAGCCATTCTTTCTTAATTTGATGTCAATGATTTGTAATATCATAGATCAAGCAAGAAATTGTCCACTTAGAATCCTGGGCAAGCTCCTCCTCAGATGCAAAGACACCTTGGCAGACCTTACACATCTTATACTGCTTATCCACCGAATGTTTTGGTTGGAGATATGTGGGAAAGGAATGAAATAATGTGTTTTCATCAAATTTAAATCTCAATTTTAATGTTTCTCAATATAGTTTGCCCAAATCCGTCACCAGTCAATTAAGGATGTTACATAATCTTTACAGTGAAAGCCAAAGAATGGGCACTGAATTTCTTTGTATTTGGATCTTTATCATGTAATGATTAAAAAAAAATCAGGTACCTCTCTCTTCAGTACACAGGTGGCTACTGAAATTGGCAAGCAATTGATTCTATTGAAACTGTGCAATGATACGCAATTAAACAATGTAACATACAGCCCTAGGTATCTCTCGCTTGTAGTAACAAAAACAACTTTGTACCTATTAAAAAGGCCTTTTGTTTTGAAAATCCTATGGTAAAACAAAACTTTGTTCTTGTGAGTCTGAAACCTTTTTTCCCCGAATGATACAATTGTCTTTATAATGCAATTTTCTATACCATGAGGTTTCTGAGGAAAGCAACTATTGCTTTGTAGTTTAGTTTAAAGATACAGCGAGGAAACAGGCCCTTCGGCCTACTGAGTCCACGCTGACCAGCGATCCCTGCACATTAACACTGGGACAATTTTGCATTTATACCAAACCAATTAACCTACAAACCTGTATGTCTTTGGAGTGTGGGAGGAAACCGGAGAAAACCCACGAAAGTCGCGGGGAGAATGTACAAACTCTGTACAGATAAGCACCTGTAGTCAGGATCAAACCCAGGTCTGGCGCTGTAGGACAGTAGTTCTACCACTACGCCACTGTGCCGGTAGTAGAACTATCTTTATAAGAGCTTGGATGTCCTGTTACAGTGTAGGCCTCATTTGCAGTATTGTGTGCAGTTCTAGTTGTCATAGTAGAGGAAAGGTGTGGTTAAGCTAGAGAGGGTGCAGAAAAGATTCATAAGGATGTTGCTGGATTAGAAGGCTTGATTTACAGGGAGATATTGCACAGGATAAATCTGATCTTTCTGAACCAAAAGTGACAATTATAATTCCCTGCATATTCATATGCTTATTCAAAAATTTCTTAAACATCCTTTGGTATCTGCCTCCACCAACCTCCCTGAAAGTGCAACTTGGGCACCCACCACTTTCTGTGTAAAAGACATGCCCGACACATCTCCTTTAAACTCTTCCTCTAACCATAAAGCTATGCCCTATTGTCTTTGACATTTTCATCTTGGGAAAATACTTTTTCCTTCCTGTCGATGCCTCTCATAATTCTATATACTTCTGTTAAGTCTCCACTCAGCCTCTGCTCCAGGAAAACAAACGCAGTTGTCCAGTCCGTCCTTATAGTTGTCCACTGTGCTACCCTTATTGGTCGCCTTCATCACCTCCTTAAAGTCTCAATCAAGTTTGTGAGATATGACCTGCTGTGGACAAAGTCATGCTGACTGTGCCTAATTAGTCCATTCACTTCTACCTCCTCTGTGGTTTTCTTAGATTCCCTTACCTTGCCATCCCCATCCTTCCACCTTTCTGGAACATGATGATCCTGAAACTCTGATCAGCTGGCCTTTAAATTACTCTCACATGTCAGATGTGGATTTAACCCAATAACAACTGCTCCCAATTCACTCTCCCTAGCGTCTGCCAAATAATACTTTGGTCTGCCTTAATTAATTTTTCTTTCCTCAAGTTTCAAACATATCATTATTTGTAACGATCTTAAAACTCATGGAGTTGAGATCACTGTTCCCAAAATACTCTCCCATTGAAACACCAGCCACTTGGCCAGGCTCCTGGACCAACAAGGACCAATATGATAATTTCTTGAGTTGGACTATCCACATAATCTTTCATGAAACCCTCTTGGAAACACCAAAACAATCCTGTCCTGATATATACTTTATCACTGAGTAAGCCCCATTCAATATTGAGGAAATTAAAATCGTCCACTCGACAACCCTGGTGTATTTTCCATCTTTCTGTAATCCATCTACATATCCTTTCCTTTACCTCCTGCTGGTTATTGGAGGGCCTATCGGACACTTCCATTAGTGTGATTGCACTGTTGTTATGTTTGAGCTCCACCCTCATCACCTCTGTGGACGTACCCTCCAGAATGGCCTCTCTGAGTGCTGCTGCGATACTCTCCCTGATTAGTAGAGCAACTCCTCCATCTTCTTTATCTCCCTCTCATGATGAATACAGTTTAGATAATACCTAACTTTACTGAAGGCTGTACTGTTCATTTTATTGTTGAAACAGCATGAACTTGTTTTACCTCAAGAGTATGATTTTCTTTTGTAGGGAACCTGTTAGAAATTAATCGTATCTATAAATTATATGTTATCATGCAATTAAAATAACAACTGAGTTAACTCTATATTTCTCTTTCCAACTGGTGCAGCCTAACTTGCTCTATATCCTCAGCCTTTTTTGTTTCTATTTCAAATTTCTATTGTCTGCAGTTTTTAGCTTTTCAATTCATTTTACTTTGTAGATTGGTTGACAAACATGCATGTCACTTTTGAATTATGAGTGCAGTATTATAAATGTAAAATGAGTAGTGAATTTGTTCCCCCTCTATGAATCGTGGTTTTAGGTAAGTGTTTTAATTTTATTTTAAATTTACATAAATTCTGTTTCTAACATTAATTGACCTATACTTGAATAATTTGAAGATGCTCATTTTTAATGTAACCTATAGAGAGAGTGCACACAAAACAATTTATTATTATTTCTACAAAAAGCTAGAAGTGGTTTATACCTATTTTACCTTGAGTTATTTATCATTAATTTGTTGTGCTATAAATTGTCAGTAGCTGGATGTCACAGTACAATTATCCAGCTACTGACAATTTATAGCACAACAAATTGAATGTGAATCCAGTTGTTGACAATAATTTTGAAAATGGACTAAAGATATTGAGATTTGTTGGTAAAAGGTACATTTATTATGTTAAGATGTGTATCCAAGTTTTTGGAATTTACCTGAGGTCATCATGATAATCTATAATTGATTGCCTTCCATTCATTTATGTGCGTTACAAAAAAAACCCACAAAGTACTGCAGTAACTCAGCGGTTCAGGCGGCATGTCTGGAGAACCATGGGTAGGTGACATTTCGGGTTGAGACCCTTCTTGAGACATCTTTATTGATGTGTGTTGTTCAATATGATTTGTCAGACAACTTTGAGGCTGTTGTATTGAACTGCAAATACATTGATTATTTCAAAGCTGATTCTAGAAAGCATCATAAGATCATAAGACATCGGAACAGAATCAGGCCATTCGGCCTAGCGAGTCTGCTTCACCATTCGATCATGGCTGAACTATTCTTACCATGAGGGAAGAATCCTTCTTCCCTTAACCTTTGACACCTTTGCTAATCAAGAACACGTCAATCGCTTTAAAAATATCCAATTATGGTTTCCACAGCCATCTGTGGTAATGAATTGCACAGATTAGCCCTCTGGCTAAAGAAATTCTTCCTGATCTACCACAAGTGACACAGCTAAAGATGTCATTTTGTTATGGTGTTTGATAATTCATGGTTCTGAGACCTCAATTGCTGATATTTTCTATGGAATAGTAAAACTACAAATTATCATATGTCCCCCGATATGTCTATAAATAGATCTTTTGTAGAACTTTGAATGTCCAACTGTTCTTCAGAACACCTCCCTCTGTTTTAATTCTTCGTGATGTTGCCATCCTTGAACCTGTGGATATGATCAACCTGGCAAAGGTGCCTTCAAGACTCAAGAGAGTTTAATTGTTATTTGTACCAAAAATGAAACAATTAATTTCTTACTTGCAACAGTGTAACAGGCCAATAAACAAAATGCATTTTAGTGTAAAAATACTCGCAATGTCCTGTGTGCAACCAAACATAGTCCATTGAATTTAATTGTTGAGGTTAGTGTTGTCTAGTGTTCAAGATGGTTATTAGGAAGAAGCTATTCTTGAACCTAATGGACACGGTTTTCAGACTCCTATACCACCTTTTCAATGAAGTGAAATTAGAGTGTGGATAGGGTGATAGGGATCTTTGATATTGGCTGATATTTGCCTCCAATGGATGCATGTTGAATGTTGGAATGCATGTCATCTTTGTTCTTGGATGGGCTTTGACTTTGGAATTGTTCCCTTCCACAAGTGGCAAAAATATCGAAGGTGGAAATTGTTGAGCTTTCTTTATTGGCAGCTGAATGTAGCCCATAGTTTGCCAGTAGGCAGCAATGTACTAGAATGTGGATTTTGTAGATCAGCATCTTAATCCTAAGGGTGAATTTGTTCTTTTGCACCAGATTATGACATGTCGTCTTTTGTGTCGCTAGTTTTTAGAAGGTCCACCGAGTCTGCGCTGACCAGTGATCCCGGCACATTAACAATATCCTACACACACTTGGGACAATTGGGTAGCGCTGCCGCAGTGGCTGCCTCGCAAGCAGTCTGTCTGTCCTTTCTACTGTTTTTTTATTATTTTAAGTATGTGTTAAAGTATGTTTTAGTGTTTCTTGGTTTGTTTTATGTTGGGGGTGGGGCGGGGTGGGGTGGAATTGGGGGAAACTTCAATCTATTGCTTCGTCGGAGATGCGATTTTTCTCCGTATCGTATCTCCGTCCCCTCTGTGGCCTAACATCGTGGAGTGGTGCGGCCATTTCTGGAGACCGGGCCGGCGCTTCAACCCATGGGCGCTGCGCGGACTTTAACATCGTGGAGCTACGATCCTTTGCTGAGGATCGACTGTGGAGAGCTCCAACCGTGGGGCCTGTGGACTTTAACACCGTGAAGCCGCGGTCTCTGGTAAGAAGAGGACGATTTGGGAGCTCCATGCCACAGAGTGTTTCAATCCGTCCCGACGCCGGAGTTTCGATCATCCCGACGCGAGGACTTGGACAGTCAGCAGCAGCGAATGCGGATGGTTCAACAGTCCCAACCGCGGGTGAACAAAGGAGAAAGTTGATTGACCTTTATTACCTTCCATCACAGGGAGGGGAATGTGGAATCCCCTGCGGTGGATGTTTATGTTAAATTTTATTTTTTGTGGCTGTGTGTCTTGTTGCTTTTTACTTAGTATGGCTGTATGGTAAATCAAATTTCACTGTACCTTAAATGTTACATGTGACAATTAAATTGAATCTTGACTCTAACTAACTGAAGACAGAGGCCTTGTGGGCTGGATGGAAGAATTCTGCAAAGTGGTCATCTGATCCGTATTTCGTATCGCCAGTCGGAGCAGAGAAGATTTACCAGGATGTTGCTTGGGATGGAACATTTCAGTTATGAGAAGTGAATGGATAAGCTGGGTTTATTTTCCTTAGCGGAGGAGAATAGAGGTGCACAATTACCATGAATGGCATGGTTAGGATGTACTTTCCCCTGTAATGGAGGCATCTAAAATAAGAGGTTTAAGGTGATATAAGCTAGAGACAATCTGAGGATTATTTTTACTGAGAGGTCGATTATAATCAGGAATTTATTGTCCGAGAAGTTGGTGGAGGCAGGTATCTCATTTTTTAAAAAGTCTGAAATATTCTCACTCAAATTGCTAAAGCTTATAGAAGGCTATGGACCAGTTGCTGATAAATGGTATTAGTACAGATGGTTGATTGATGGTGAGCTGAAGGGCTTGTTTCTGTGCTGTGTGTCTCGAATATGGGGGTGATACTCCAGCTTGAAAACTTAAATTGCAGAAGAAATATTTTAATTTGATGTAGAATAACCTTTTCTCTTCCCCTCCTGCCCCTTAAGAATATATATTTAGTTTGAATGAATGAATAAGTTTATTGGCCAAGTATGCATATACAAGGAATGTGCCTTGGTGCTCCGCTCACAAATGACAACACAAACATCCAGTTAACAATTAAGAATTAAGCATAACCACATCAAAACAATAAGGATACAACATTACGGTCTAAACATGTGGGTGAAAATAAACCAGAGCAAAAAAGAGACTACAGACTTTGGTTATTGAGTAGAACTATCACTTGTGGAAAAAAGCTGTTTTTATGTCTGGCTGTGCAGCTTTGACAGTCCAGAGTTGCCTTCCAGAGGGAAGTGCTTCAAAGAATTTGTGGCCAGGGTGAGAGGGGTCAGAGATGATCTTGCCCGCTCACTTCCTGGCCCTTGCAGTGTACAGTTCGTCAGTGGGGGAAGGTTGCAGCCAGCAACCTTCTCAGCTGTGCGATCGATCTGTTACAGCCTCCGGATGTCGTGCTTGGTAGCTGAGCCAAACCAGATGGAGATGGTGAGGACGGACTCAATGATAGCAGTATAGAAGTGGACCATCATTGCCTGTGGCAGATTGTGTTTCTTCAGTTGCCGCAGGAAGTACATCCTCTGTTGGGCCTTTTTGACTGTGGAGTCGATGGTGGCCCCCCATTTAAGGTCCCTGGAGATGATGGTTCCAAGGAACTTAAATGACTCCACAGATGTGACTGTGGTGTTGTTGATGGTGAGTGGGGGAGGGGAGGGGGATCTCTTCGAAAGTCTACAATTAGTTTCACTGTCTTGAGAGCATTGAGCTCCAGGTTGTTGCGATGGTACCAGGACGCCAGCTGTGTCACTTCCCATCTGTAGGCAGATTCCTCCACCTCCTGGATCAGTCCAATCAGGGTAGTGTCATCCACAAACTTGAGGAGCTTGACAGAGGAGTCTGGAGATGCAGTCGTTGGTGTAGAGAGAATAAAGGAGAGGGGAGAGTTGCCGATGTATATATAAAATATGTTTGTGTGTTTATACATCTCCCTATATATCTATATACTAAAATTTGTTTGTTTGTTTATTTGTTCCTGAACTACAGCCAAAACAGTACACAATAACGCGACAATTTTAGGCCCACCTTGCTCACCATCGTCCCTTTGGTGTTAATGGAAGAAGTTTCATTGAAATCACTGTTATATTATTAAAGTTATTCACATTTGAAAGTTTAAATCTATCTCCTAAGGAGGGAGGGAGGGAGGGAGGAGGTGGAGGGAGGGTAAGGGGGATTGAGGGGAGGGGGAGGGGGGGTGGAGGGGAGGTTGAGGGGGAGGGGGGGTGGAGGGGGTGGAGGGGGGAGGAGGGAGGGGGGAAAGGAGGTTGGGAGCGGGGTGGGGGGGGAGGGAGGGAGGAGAGGGTGGGGGGGGGGGGGGAGGAGAGGGTGCCGCACCAATGCAGGAGAGGTTTGGGCCCAACGGGTCCACTTGGTCTAGTAAACAATAAACTTGCTCTTGCAATTTCCACATTTCACTGATACAATTTTTAAAGAGTTCTGCTTTTAAACTACTAATCCCATTCATTCTGATGAGCTGAACTTGGTTGAGATGTATTGTATCACTAAAATTATTATAATTTCACATTATTAACATGTTAAATATATTTTCTTTTAAGGGTGGTATAGAGGATACACACATAGGCGCAAGGCCAGAAAGGTGAGCAATATAAAGTTAATATATAGTATACAATTAAGAAAGTTGTTTTGTTGCACATTATAGTCTGTTGTGAAAAATCCAATGCATGAGCTAGAACATAGGAATCACTAGACATCGAAAGACGACTGACATCAACGCTTACTTTTTCCAAGCCGACTGCACCTACCATATGTCATGTCTTAAAGTACTCAAGATTCAAGATTCAAGATAGCTTTATTTGTCATCACTCATATTTGTAAACTAATTTAATTTGAATGAATCAGTACCATCAGCTTTCACCACCTCCCTCAGGAGCTTGTTCAATAGGTTTACCATTCACTCACTAAAATGCTTCTGAAGATTAATGTTGATGTCATCTCTCCTGGCTAAGGTTACTGCTTTTACAGAACAATGGAAGACATTGTGCAGTTCAGCCTATTAAAATTCCAAAAACCAATGTACTAATATAATTGATTTAATCACCATAAACCAATGACCCTAATTACAAATGGTTTGAACTGGAATGTGTGAAGGATTTTAACTATTGGTTTGGTTGTGTGATCCTCATGATGGGAGACTGTATCAATTGTGAAGGGCGAACTTGGGAAATTACTGCAGATTTGCACATATTCTAATGGGCAGGCTGGAGATAATGGTAAACGGCAGATAGGTAAGTGAGGGGTGGCAACAGGACACTAATTTTTCTGATTATTCAAGCTCAAATTCATAGAAATTCAGTGCACTGCAATTTAGTCCTCTGCCTAACCCGAAAGGACTGTCGGGGTCAGCTCCTACCAAAATCACTGTAGATGTACTGGTTTTTATGACATTATCCTCCCTTCCCTTTATGAAGTGCTGGTGCTCCCTAGCCAATTGTTTACACTGGGTGATAAGAATTGGAATTATTTTATGATTTTTAATGGTTCAAGTTCCTTTACAACAAAATGTGTTTGAATATATTATCACTGTTAAACAGTTGCATATGCTGGCAAATCGGGTAAAAGTTTTAACTGTACAGGTTTTAGAATGACCTGTCGTATTCTGTGTCTTTAAGTGATAAAGGCATGTATTGCTTATGTCTTTTAACTATCTTCTTTACCTCTGCTGCTGCCTTGCGAGAAGCATGGATATACACTCTAGATAATATGTTCCTTATCTTACAATCCATGCTAATATTTATTGTGATTTCTTTGGCCTTGTTTCCTGTTCTCATATGCCTCACATGCTTTTTTGTACAGAATTCCACTTGTCGTTGTGAAACCAGTCATTGTCTACCCGTGGCTTACAACTTTCTTCCTTATTGTTGGTGGCATTGCCAATATTAGTATCGCTGGCATACTTAATCATTAACCTAGTATTGAGCCAATTGGAACCCGACTGCATACACTCCTCTAGTTACTACAACTGATGTTGGCCATCAGCCAGTAGTTTCTCCCACTAATCCAATTTCTCATGTGATTTGCCACTTACCCTGGCGTGCCAGTGGCCTATCCTTTTTTTCATTGGACTTCCATAGAGGATTTAAAAGTTTTTGAACTTTATACAGCTTCCTTGTTACCTGAACAAAATAATAACAAGTGGCAATTTAAATGTTGAATCGGTTCAACAAAATTTTTTCCAACAACTTGCCTGCTCCGGATATTAAGCTGACTGATCTGCAGTTACTTAGGCCATTCATGAGTCCTTTTGTAAACTGTTAAACAACATGACCAGTTCTTGATCCCTTTGTACCATGCCTGTATCAAAGAAAATTAAAATGTGAACATAATTTTTCACTGTTTTCACTGTTTCCTCCCTAGCTTCTCTAAGCAGCCTAGAATATATTTCTTTCAGGACGACCGATTTATCCCCTTTTAAAAATATCCTCTCTTTCTGTATGTCATATGCAGTATTAATTCTTCTAGCACCTAAAATCCATTTACGTTTTGTGCCATTAAAAGTATCAATTAAATCTGCATTATTCTTCTACCTTGGTATACTTGAATGCATTATCCAAACTCAAGTTCATAGAAATTCAGTGCACTGCAGTTCAGTCCTCTGCCTAACCTGAAAGGACTATCGGGGTCCCTAGAGTCGAGGAAGGAGGTATAGGGACAGGTGTTGCATCTCCTGCAGTTGCAGGGGAAGGTACCTGGGGAGTGGGTGGTTTGGGTGGGAAGGGATGAGTTAACCATGGGGTTGCAGAGGGAATGGTTTCTGGGGAAGGCGGAAAGGGGTGGAGATGGAAACATGTGACTAGTGGTGGGATCCCGTTGGAGTTGGCGAAAATGTCAGAGCATTATATGTTGTAATCGGTGACTGATGGGATAAAAGGTAAGGACTAGGGGAATTCTGTCTCTGTTGCGACCAGGGGGAGAAAGGGCGGAGCTGCGGGGTACCTAGGAGACATGAGTGAGGGCCTCATCTATGATGGGAGAGGGGAACCCTGTTTCCTAAAGAATGAGGACATCTCAGATGTTCTGGTATGGAACGCCTCATCTTGGGCGCAGATGCGGCGTAGACGGAGGAATTGGGATTAGGGGATCGAGTGTTTGCAGGAAGCAGGGTGGGAAGAAGTGTAGTCGATATAGTTGTGGGAGTCATTGGGTTTGTAATAGATGTCAGTCGATAGTCTATTTCCTGTGATGGAGATCAAGAAAGGGGAGGGAGGTGTTGGAGATGGTCTTAGTGAAAAAATGATAATTCTTCTTAAAGCATCCTTGGTTAAATTCGTCACTATAATTAGCTAGGATGTGTTGAGAGTATGCAAAAATGTATGTATGCAACATGGTATTTTGCTCTATTACTACAAATAGATCTTTTACTACAAATCCTACCTCAAAATGACTGTAACCAATAATATTTTTTGGGTTCCAACGATTTAAACGCAAATAAATTGAAGTTTTCTCATTACGTGGTGCAGTGCAAACTTGGTCCCATTTGTGTCCTTTCAGTTCATCACAGAATTGATTAATATTTTAAAAATTCTTTTCATTGCCCAAAATATGAATTTGGTTTGTTAAGTGATATGTCTGGCATAAATTTCCATTTCTTTTCATAAATTAAAACACAGTTTTAAATTCTGGTTAGCATGTTAAAAATATTAGAATGATTTGCATAAATTTTGAAATTTAATTCCAAAACTGCTTTGAGTTGCACATATTAAAAGTCAGGACCTTTTATTTGACTGTGAATCTTTGACAACTTGTAATTGTTTATGCAACATTCGTTTCCACAACTTGAATTATGATCAATTTAAAAAAAAACAAGAGATGGGGGAATTTTGGATTCATTTAATCATTGGTATATCTCAAGACAGCGATTTTCTCTAGATAAACTGAGACTTTGCTGCGATAAACAATTTTAAGATTTTACAATATTTGAGATTTGTGGTTCATTATCTATTTTCCACATTTTCAAGATTCATGAATAAATTCTGCTATCATTCTGGGGGGGGGGGGGGGGGGGGGGTTGTTTCTGATATTACATTTGCCCAGCTACGGTTATTTGCAAAGTGAAATGGTTACATTGCAGTTTTGGAACATTGACTGTGGTATTTGATTAATGTGAATCTGTGGTGTGTTAATGAATACATTTGCAAGAAGTGTGTGACTGTAATGTACTACAATGTTAACTAATTTATCTTGTTTTTTCCCCCGTTTGCTGTGAACATATATATACATCAATCCCAGGGATTTCTAAAATCTGATAGTTTATAGCAAAATGCCAGTTCTGGTAATGGAATGCAACTCCTCTAATTAAAGGATGTTTTCTTATAGGGTATTTTTCCAGCTTCATATATTCAACTCAAGGAAGCAACAGTTGAAGGCAAAGGGTGAGCTAGTGAATTGAAATAGACTTTCATTCAAACAGTGTTTTTGCATTTTAATAAATTTGCACTGTGCGGAAAATATTGTTTTCATTTGTTATATGCTAAATCTATTTTCTCTACAGTGGATAGTGAGTGATGCCTTTCTAGGTGCAAAAACCACAGCGGGAATGATTTTGTGATGAATAAGAAAATGGAAGGAACAAAGTGCAAATGACATGGGAATTATGTACAATAGACATCATGCCATAACAACAGCTCAGATAAAAATACATTTAAGCTACTTAACATGTGTAACACATTACTTTTGGAAGAATGCATTTGAATTGTTCAGCTGCCATGGGTTTTGGATGGACTGCAATTGTTGATGGTATTTGCTTTATTATCCTTCAGGTTTCCTGATGGTTTATACTTATCCATTGATTTAATGAATTTTGCAAACTAGTTAACTGCAGCTGTGGATGACCTACTATTAAAAGAAAATTTCAGCTGTATAGTTTGCAGAGACTCAATTCAACAATTTGCACCAGAAAAATGGCGTTAGTCATAAACGAATAAGTAACATTAGATTTCATTAGAATTGAGTAAAGATGACAAAGGAAATCTTTTGTATCTTAATATGATTAGTAGGGAAAGGGGTAGAGAACCAGTAGTGAGTTGTGTTCTGAAAACTCATAGAAAATGACAGATATTTCTTTTTGTAAATTGTCGGTGCCTAAAATGCTATAGAAAAATGGGATATTATTTAGTCTTGGGATTACTTTTGGATTGCTGTAGCAGTAAGCAGTGGCTATATAATGATGACGTTGATTAATTCTTCTGTTTATTTTCTAAGTAAAAGCAAATGTAAAATTGTGTAATTTGTCAGATAAATTATAAATGATAGAGCAAATTACTATTTTCAATGTTCATTAGATGAATGGGCATACAAATCTATTTGCTCAATGCAAACAAAATGGGTAGTGTGGTCAGTGTTAGCCTTCTGATTTGTCTGGGATCTTGCTTTGAATCCTAACTTAACGGCTTGAAAATCCTTTTCAATTATAATTTTGCAGTTTCAGCTCAGTTTCATCAAATTGAAAATGCAGAGTTACCCCCAGCTTTGGATCATGATTTGGCAAAAAGAATGGCCATGTTCTGAAGTGTAACTATTGTTTTAAAGAATTAAGCTATTAATCTTATTCAGTTCTTTGTTCTCATTTCATTCCAATTGCGTTGTCAATTTTGTAATGGATTAAACAAAAACTGCAGATGCTGGAAATCTAAAATAAAAATAGAAAATGCTCAGTAGGTCTTGGCGGGGTACTATCAGATATACTCTGACAATTATAAATTGAAGCATGAGGGAAACAGTTCATTGGAGGTAAGGATAGAAGAGAAAGGTGGTGAAGGGGGTGATGTAATTAATGATAGCAATAAAAGTATTGGATTTGAATATGTCCCAAGGCAATAAACAGTCATTAGATAGACACAAAAAGCTGGAGCAACTCAGCGGGTCAGACAGCATCTCGGGAGAAAAGGAACAGGTGACGTCTTGGGTTGAGACCCTTCTTCAGACTCATTGACATGACAAGTAGTCAATGATGCCTTTGGTCTGAGAGGCCTTTGTATTTTGACAAGTAGTAATTAAAGTAAAAGCTAGGGGATGGCGTGAACATTTAGCTGAATATTGTGTAGTGTTGAAAGAGAGCTGAGAAGTTGGATATTATGGGTCAAGAGTCAAGGGTCAAGAGTGTTTTATTATCATATGTCTCAGATAGAACAATGAAATTCTTTCTGGAGGATTTTGACATAGGTATCTGAAATGTTTAAAAATATGTAGAAATTTTGATACCAAGAAGTGAATTTTGTGATGAAACAGTACAAAACAATGAGATATAAATATAACGTATTCAAAAATATTTTGTCATTTTTAATGGAAAAAGTGTGCAGGAAGCAGGAAACCTAAATTGAAGTACAGGTCCACCACCTGTACTTCAACCACCAGCGGTTGCAGCACCTAGACTATGGAACAGCATCCCTCTCCCCATCAGAACTGCCCCCTCCATCGACTCCTTTAAGTCCAGGCTCAAAACCTATTTCTATTCCCTAGCATTTGAGGCCCTCTCTGTTTATGTATGTGTTGTTGGGTTTGTGTGCTATTGTGTGTTTTTTAGTACCTGCACTGATGTACAGCACTTTGGTCAACGTGGGTTGTGTTTAAATGTGCTATACAAATAAAATTGACTTGACTTGACCACCGACTTTCCAGCAACTGGTGGTCCAGTACATCCTTTAATCAGGCCAATATTATGAGCGCTCACTTGCAATCCCCCACAGAAATCAACCGAAAATGTGGTGCCTAGGACGGGTGAGGCAGCCAATTTTGACCTCATCGTGACTTCCTCGCCGATTGGCGGGTTGAATTTGCCCCCTGCGGCCGAGGCTCTGGAACACTGGCCCGGCTGGAACCGGCAGATCCGTTCCCATATCCGACTTCCAAGGTCAGCTTTGTGGGCCAATAGCTCTGCTCCTTGGCTGTCTAGGTGGACCGCTGCAGTACCGTGGATTCTTCTCGGAGTCTGTAACCTCTTGGTCCAGCAAAACACCTCTGGAAGAAAGGATGCCGGAAAATCGGTGGTGGACCTTTAGTTATTTGACATTTAAATTTAATCATACTATTCTGTATTTCATTCAAGGCAACATGAAACTGTTATACCCAATGAGCTCCCACTGGTTCAGGAAGTTACCACAACACTACGAGAATGGTCAAGTATATGGCGACATTTGTATGTTGTGAGTGAAAAACAATGTGTTCATAATTTTTAAACTTTTAAGGTTTGAGCTTTTTATATTTTACATGATGCACTTTGGTACTGTCATTTCAACAAAAACATAATAATGATGGCTACTAAAATTTGTGATATATGAAGTTTTAAAGGTTGAGAATCCCAAACCGAAGATTAAGTTGTTAAATCTCCTATTGGGTGCCATGTCACAATGTTATATAATCATTTGGCTGTTATCCCCTTATGGAGCAACATTAATATTTACAATTTGTAAATTTACAGACAAGCACTCAAAACCAAACATAAATACACTACATTCTGCGATTTCAGCTCAATTCTCTTATGCAATTAAGTCTAATTGGATATTCTAATGTTCGGGGCACCTTTCTGCTTTCTTTAATGACATTTCTTTGTTGTGACATTGCTAAATGGGCTAAATATTCACATAAAACCTTCTGTAAGTGGATTGGCAACAATTCTGTTCAGGTGTAGACCATCTATCTTAAGCATCTCTATTCTTCCTGCTGCAAATTGTTCCCAATGTTCTCTGTCTTGCCCTGTCCAGCATGAATTTACAATATTCTTCTGTTTCTCCGTTATCTAGTACCTGGCCTGAGGTTACCCAGATGTAGTACTTAATATTGTCTTTGGCTGCAAAACCTCTTTCTCCTAATGTTCATGATATGTTCATATCAACATGGATAACAATGGACCTTTTCCTTTGCCCAGAATGTTCTGTACCTTTTTTATAATGTCTTGCCTATGAAATATGCTAATATAAAAGCTCTTATTTCGTTAAAAGCACAAAAATATGAAATTCAAAATCTGATGTGAACAATGCTGTTCAATTTTTAGATCACGATGTTATCTGGTAATATTAAATGATATTGGGACTTGTTTTGCAAAATGAATTGTTTCCTCCATTTAATTTCGTACAAATTTATCTTGCCTTAGATTAACAACCGGGAGATGTTCAGCCGAGTTAGGGTCATGATGTATGATCTCATTGAATGGCGATCACAGATACTTTCTGGAACGCTTCCCCAAGATGAGCTGAAGGAATTGAAGCAGAAAGTCACTGCCAAAATTGATTATGGCAACAGGTCTGCATGATATATCTAGATAAATTAACATTGCCCAATATATTGCAAAATTGGTATTTTACTACAAATGAAATGTTGAAAATGCTAAATACAAATGATTAATTTAAATACCTGCAATTTTTTTACATGTTAAGTGCAGAACTGGTTGGTTATTCTTTTCAGATGGACAGTTGGTGTGTGTATGTATCCATTTTAAATTTTGCTCAGTTTACCAGAAACTTTGTTCTGGTTTAAGATACATTTAAATTGAGCAAAAAACAATTGGAGGGCACTGCATGATGAATTTATTATGTGATAAAGTATCGACTATTTAAAGAGAAATGTTGACTCCCAAGTGTGATCTCACCAACGACATGTACAGTTGCATCATGAGCCAACTTGTGTACTCAGCACCCCTCTCAATGAAGGCAAGCATGCCAAAGATCTTCATGTCCATTTGACTAGGCAGTTTTATGGAACCATGCGCCTGTGCTCCCAGATCTTTCTATTCTGCAACAATCTCCACGATCTGACCATTTATTGTGCAAGTTCAACCCCGGTTTGCAAAGCTAAGTGCCGCACCTGACACTTGTCAGAGTTAAATTCCATTTGCCATTTCTTTGCTACCTTCCCCACTGATTTAGATCCTGTTGTATACTTGCATATCCTTCCACCATAGGAAGTGTCTGCTATACCACAAATCTTGGTGCCATCCGCAAATTTACTAACAGTGTTAACTACATTGTCATCCTAATTGTTAATTTGTTTGTTAACAAACCCTGCGGCACTCCACTGGTCTCCAATCAGCAAACAACCATCCACGGCTATCCTTTGATTTTGAATCCAATTGGCTAGCTCACCATAGATTCCATATAATCTAATCTTCTAGACCAGCTTACCAGGCGGGACACTGTCAAAGGCCTTACTAAAATCCACAAAGACAAAGTCCAGTATTTCAAAGGGTTAGTCTCTTCGCAATTTTTTTACTGTCCCACCAACCACTCATCATTTTGTAGCATTTTTCAAGATGCAATTACTATCCTTTCACCTCTCCTCTGCCCACTATGCAGGAACCTAAGCAGTCTTTTCAAGTGAAGCAGAGGTTCATTTGCATCTTTTCCAATCTAGTATGTTGCATTTGGCTTCATTTAGATTGGAGAAACAAAACACAGACTGGGTGGTCGTTTTGGAGAGCACCTATTTCAATTTAGTTTAGTTTAGAGATACAGCGTAGAAACAAGCCCTTTGGCCCATCGAATCCAGCAATCACCCGTATACCAGTTCTATCCTGGGGTTAATTCACTGAAGCCACAACCTACAAACCTGCACATCTTTGGAATGTGGGAGGAAACCGGAGCACTTGGAGAAAACCCATCAGTCACAGGGAGATTGTGCAAACTCCACATAGACAGCACCCAGAGTCAGGATTGAACCTGGGTCTCTGGTGCTGTCAGGAAGCAACTTTAGCGCTGCATCACTGTGCCGCCCCATAAGTTTGTTGGTGATCCTGAGCTTCCGTTTGTCTTCAGTTTTAATTCGTAATCAATCTCTTACACTGACCTTCATTCTTTGGCTTCCTGCGTTATTACAATGAGGCCAATTTCATCTGGGCATGTTTCAGCCTTTATGATTCAAGTCTCGAACTTTTGATAATTCACTCTTTCTTTAGTTAAGTTAAGCTTCAAAATCTAAGTAAATTTATGCACTACTTACATTTTCTACTTCAGTAATGAATGTATTGAAACAAAGTTCTAAGTATAGATGTCATTAACATTAAACTGTTATCTTTATCCTCAATGATTTGTTCTACTGAAATCCATATGCAAATTTATTTTAATTTTTAAAACTTTAAAAAAGATTCATGTCCCAATACTATGATGACCTTCAGAACTATTTAGAAAGCAGATGAATAGTTTCATGACAAAAGCTGATTCCGTTGTGCAGCTGCATAATTGGCTGTTTGTGGCATAAATTTGCATATTAACATTTATAACAATTCATAAAGAAATAATTTCAAAATTATTGGCTCTGTAATTTTAATGAACAACAGGTGACGAACAATAGAATGTATTGATTAACCCCAGAAATGAAAAAGACCTTCTGAAGGTCAATCTATTATGGAATTAATTTATTTCTAAGGTCTGTTTTTGTTCAAACCATTCGCCTTGCTTTGATATCATTTGGCATTGTGGATATAATTAAATCAACGAGAAAAATGTCAATTTAACTGGCATCAGAAGTTGCTTACACAAAAAATACTTGGTGGAATTAGTATATTCTTATTCAAGTTACAAGTCATGACCTGCCGACTCATCAAGCAAATGCAAAGATTCACCTTCTTTATTTTCTGCTCAGCATGGAATGTAATTATCACTGATAGCACTATTCATAAGTGCTGTTGTTTAATATATAGTTGCACGACAGCCTACTTGGCACTGCAAAAGATATGTTGGGAGCTAATTTACATATAACAAAAGTTACTTAATTTCAGTGTAGGTGAATGGGAAAGAAGAGTAACTTATTTACCAAATCATCAAATTGTGGTTGAGTAACATCTAGCAATATAGCAATATGTTCGTCAAAGTCCATGTTCTTATGAACTAATGCCTTATGCTTGGAAGTGGACACAATTGGACATTACCACGTCATTTGTAGACCTGCTTACAATGGAATATTATACAAAAGTAGAATTATTGTATAAATCACTATAAATTATACTTTTGCAGGAGTTAAGTAGTTTTAGAAGGAACACTATTGTATTTTTACCATAGTAACATTCGGTCCTAATTAATTCTAGAATCCTTGATCTGGATCTGGTAGTACGGGATGAAGATGGCAATATTTTAGACCCTGACCAATCTAGCACCATCAGTCTGTTTAGAGCTCATGAGGTGGCATTGAAAAGGATAGAAGAAAGAATCCAGGAGGAAAAGGTAAATTGAACAAATAAAGAGATAAGTTACTGTTCTCTTCTGAATATATTTTGAATCTTTATACATCGTTTGTTCATTGTGATTGGGTGTCAGAGTTCTTGCGGTAAACATATCTTTTTTTTTATTACCTAAATGAATGCTGGATGAATTTGAGATTTGCTTAGAAAAATAAGATATACATGATGTACCCTCTAAACCTTCCACATTTTACTTTTAAATTATAATTATATGAGCAGGCTATTGTAATATTGACTGAGATAAAACTGGAATATTTCCAATGAATGCATTCAACCTGTCTAAAGTACTTGGAAAGCTGCATACAGACGTTATAAACCTATATGGCAAATGGTTTAAATAATTGTTACATCTGATCAAACCAGACCATTTCAGGGGTTCCGCGCATATCCACTTGCCCATGATTTCCACTTCCTCACGTGAATTTATCCATGTATGGAGTAATTGAAGTGACTACATTATTGAATGCAATTAAAATCTCAAAATAGTGTGGCACGTTTATGAATATTTTAAGGAGTTTGGTAATGCGAAATAAAATTCTCAGCGGGATAGGCAGCATCTCTGGAGAGAAGGAATGGGTGATGTTTCGGGTCGAGACCCTTCTTCAGACTGATGTTAGGGGAGTGGGTGGTACAGAGATAGACAATAGGTGCAGGAGTAGGTCATTCGGCCCTTCGAGCCAGCATCACCATTCAATGTGATCATGGCTGATCATTCTCAATCAGTACCCCGTTCCTGCCTTCTCCCCATAACCCCTGACTCCGCTATCCTTAAAAGCTCAGTCTAGCTCTCCCTTGAATGCACTCAGAGAATTGGCCTCCACTGCCCTCTGAGGCAGAGAATTCCACAGATTCACAACTCTCTGACTGAAAAAGTTTTTCCTCAAAAAGTACCTGGGGTGATTTGGGTGGGAAGGGACGAGTTGACCAGGGAGTTGCGGAGGGAACGGTCTCTGCGGAAAACAGAAAGGGGTGGACATGGGAAGTTGTGGCTAGTGGTGGGATCCCGTTGGAGGTGGTGAAAATGTCAGAGGATTATGTGCTGTATGCGATGGCTGATGGGGTGGAAGGTGAGGACACGGGGGACTCTGCACTTGTTACAAATGGGGGAGGGGGAGGGGGAGCAAGAGCGAATCTGCGGGATATTGAGGAGTTTTTTTTCTGGGTTTAGACGTGGTTGTAGAATCGGAGGGCAGGAGGAATCACAGAGGGGGAGTAGTGAGAGAGGATGTTGTTGAACTCTCGTCAGAGAGCGGAAGGGATTTACATCCCTTATATTTCTTGCATACTATACCTGGTATAATATCCCAGCTGCCTATACCTGATGTGCACTTGCATCATTTCCCAATAGGAGGTCCAGTGTTATCACTCTAGTGTCGGCTGTGTCTACAGCCCTGCACAAGTCAGCCTTCTCGGTTACTTCAACAAAAATTTGTGAGGCATGATCTCCCATAAACAAAACCATGCTGACTATCCCAAACCAACCCCTGTTTTTCCAAATGCACATACATCTTTTTCCTCAGAATCCTCTCCAGCAGCAGTCTCACCACAGAATTTAGACTTACTAGTTTATAGTCCCCAAATTTTTATTTGCAGCTCTTCATAAATAGAGGCACAATATTACGCATACCCCAGGTTTCTGACATCTCACCCGTGTCTAACGGTGATTCATATATCTCAGCAAAGATTCCTGCAATCTCTTCTTTAGTTTCTTCCAGTCAATAGTCAATAGTCTTTTATTTGTCACATACACATAAATGTGTAGTGAAATGAAACATTACCCGCAGTTGAACAATAAGACCAATAAGAATAAACAATAAAAATGCAATAACACATACAATCAAAAACTAACACCAAACAAAAAGAAACATCCATCACAGTGAGTCTCCTCCAGTCCCTCCTCACTGTGATGGAAGGCCACAATGTCTTTTCTCTTCCCCTGCCGTCTTGTCCCGCGGTCAGGCTGTTGTCGTTGCCACGTCGGGGCGGTCGTGGCTCCCGACATTGAAGCCCCCGCTGGGCGGTGAAAATCCCACGGCCTATTCCAGGCCGCGCCGGACGGTGAAAGGTCCGCGGCGGGCCGACCCAAACCCCGCGATTCGGGGCGGGCGAACACGCTGCCTCTGCCGCTGCCGGAGCTCCCGATGTCGGCCCCCACCCAGGAGCCTGCGGGCTTCCGACGTCCACGCGGCCCGCGCCGGAGCCTCCGGAGACGAGTCGCAGCCGCTCCCGCAGCATCCGCAGGCAGCCAGCGCCGCAGGTGGTGAGTCCAGGCCACGGGCTCTGCGAACCAGAGCCCCAGGTGGTCCCAGGTGCATGGCCGGTGGTAGGCCGCAACGGGAACGGAGACACGACACAGAAACAAAGGTCGCGTCTCTGTTCGGGAGAGAGAATTTTACAGTTCCCGTTCCCTCCCAACCCCCCCCCCCCCCAAACATACAAACACTACACCATATTAAAACTACAATTCAGACAAAAACAACAAAAACAACAGTGTGCTTAGATATACCTTGTCAGGACATTTACCCACCCTCATGTCTTAGGACATCCAGCATCTCCTTGACTATAATAAGGACTGTGCTCAAGACATCTCCATGAACTTTTCCAAGTTCTCTAATCTTCATGTCTTTCGCCACAGGGAGAGGAGAAATATTCTTTGAATATTTAAAAAACAGACAAATCACTCAATTTGGCATGATGCCAACTACTGAAAAGAAACATGACACAGCTTAGAGTAAAACTAATTGTCTTTCTACTTCCCACTGTGTACAAAAGTTCTCCTTTTTGATTTTGTCCTCAACCCTCACTTCCCACACTTCAAGCTCCCTCTCCCTCAAGCAAACATCTGCTACACATCTAGTATGCTACCTAGCTATAACTGTACTTCTTTTCCTTTGCTCTGATGTGTCTGAAGCACTCTTCTTGTATGACAATTAAGCTAGTGCCGACAGAGTTATAAAAAGATTTGACTTAACTATGTCTAGGCAAATCTGATGCTTAGTACATCTTGGGCTTATTTCTTAAAACTTATTTCTTAACTAATGCTCCAAAAGTTATCAGCATAACTTTGTATTTATTTATATATTTCTACTAATGCAATACATTCCTTTATTCATCCCACACCGGGGAAATTTACAGTGTTACAGCAGCAAAGTGGTAGCAGGAGATGATTCATTATAAATAAAAGTAAAGACAAGGATAAATTGTCATCAGTTTACTGTGTATTCCTTAACTGTTACTGTTGACTCGTCTGCTGGGAGCAGTGCTGGTTGTGCAGTCTCACAGCAGCGGAAAGGAAGGACCTCCTATATCTCTCCTTCACGCACTTGGGGTGAAGGAGTCTGTCACTGAAGGAGCTACTCAGTGCAGTGACAGTGTCCTGCATGGGGTGGGAGTCGTTGTCCAGCAGCGATGTTAACTTTGCCATCATCCTCTTCTCTCCCACCGCCTGCACTGAGTTGAGGGGGTAACCCAGGACAGAGCTGGTTGAGGAATTGCTTTGTTTAATTTATATTCCATAATGCTACTGCTTATCTGCTATCCAAATAAACCTACTTTTTGATAATATTCTAACCCATGCTTTGTAGTTATTTATTTTGTTGGTTTCTGGTTTGAATGATTAAAATAAAATATTATGATATATTTAATCACTAAATATAGGGAGAAGTTTATTTTTGACCCTGAAGTATTGCCTAGTAGGATCCTGTTCATTGATTTATTTTTTTGGCATTAAATGAAATGAGCTGCGTGCAATGTAGAGGTGTTAATAGCAGTGGAAGCCCAAGAAACATGATTTATGAAATTGTAGTTATTTGTGCAACAGTCACATAGAGTAGTAAGAAAATCAACAGGTTTAGAGAAAAAAAATGGAAGTAGTTAGGACAGAAGTGGAAGTGATTTGCGCTGATACATTTTAGGGCAGGCTGGACGAACCTGTGAGGGAAGAGTGAGTAGGTATTGTTGATGGGTATAAATCAGGAAAGGAAAAAGGAAGCTAAATTGAGCATAAATGCTGTTTGGGCTGAAAGGTCTGGTTAGTGTTTTATGTTCCACGTGTACCTTCTACCTGTATCAGTCCAGCAGTGCTTTGCAGTATTCTTTCAGTGTGCAGAGACTTCACAGTTGCCTGCAGCATATTAAATTTAATAATTTGAAGATGGCAACTGGTGCAGGTGCCATATGAAAGCTAATTTGCAGGCCTTGTCAAAAAGCTGTTCTTGTTGGCGAATGAGTTAATAATCATGTTAAAATCAATGAAATAATGAAGTTGAGAAAAACTTTTCAGTGAGTTGTTCTGTGGAACACTATCTGAAAAATCATAATTGCAGATTCCATCAGTAACTTTAAAAAAGGATTTGAATGGACATAAGGATATGTGAGTTTATGAATAAAGTGCTCTTTTAGAAATTTAGCCTGATACAATACCCCTGGTGCAATTTATGACTAAGGCCATAAGCCAGAAGTGATAGGAGCAGAATTAGGCCAATCGGTCCATCAATTCTGCTCTGCCATTCAATCATGGTTGATCTATCTCTCCCTCCTAACCCCATTCTCCTACCTTCTTCCCATAACCCTTGACACCTGTACTAATCAAGAATCTATCTATCTCTGCTTTAAAAATATCCATTGACTTGGTCTTCACGGCCTTCTGTGGCAAAGAATTCCTCAGATTCACCATCCTATGACTAAAGAAATTCCTTATCTCCTTCCAAAAGGAACGCCCGTTAATTCAGAGGCTATGTCCTTTAGTCCTAGACTCTCCCACTAGTGGAAACATCCTCTCCACATCCACTCTATCCAAGCCTTTCACTCTTCAGTACGTGTCATTGAGGTCCCCCTTCATTCTTCTAAACTCCAGCGAGTACAGGCCCAGTGCCGTCAAATGCTCATCATGTTAACCCACTCATTCCTGGAATCATTCTTCTAAACTGTGTCACATTGTCAGATTTTAATAAAGGCCATTTTTATACATTTTGGTTTCATCATTAGGAAATTACAGCTGTGATAATACATAGTCCTCCCATTTCAGTGCACCATAATGTTTGGACACCTGGCTTCACAGGCGTTTGTAATTGCTCAGGTGTGTTTAATTGCCTCCTTAATGCAGGTATAAGAGAGCGCTCAGCACCTAATCTTTCCTCCAGTCTTTCCATCACCTATGGAAACTTTTATTGCTGCTTATCAACATGAGAACCAAAGTTGTGGCAATGAAAGTCAAAGAAGCCATGATGAGACTGAGAAACAAGAATAAAACTGTTAGAGACATCAGCTTACCAAAATCAACTGTTTGGAACATCATTAAGAAGAAAGAGCACTGGTGAGCTTACTAATCGCAAAGGGACTGGCAGGCCAAGGAAGTCCTCCACAGCTGATGACAGAAGAATTCTCTCTATAATAAAGAAAAAACCCCAAACACCTGTCCGACAGATCAGAAACACACTTCAGGAGTCAGATGTGGATTTGTCAATGACCACTGACCGCAGAAGACTTCATGAACAGAAATACAGAGGCTACACTGCAAGATGCAAACCACTGGTTAGACGCAAAAATAGGATGGCCGAGTTACAGTTTCCCAAGAAGTACTTAAAAGAGCAACCACAGTTCTGGAAAAAGGTCTTGTGGACAGATGAGACGAACATTAACATATCAGAGTGATGGTAAGAGCAAAGTATAGAGGAGAGAAGAAACTGCCCAAGATCCAAAGGATACCACCTCATCTGTGAAACACGGTGGTGGAGGTGTTATGGCCTGGGCATGTATGGCTGCTGAATGTACGGCTCACTTATCTTCATTGATGATGCAACTGCTGATGGTAGTAGCATAATGAATTTTGAAGTGTATAGACACATCCTATCTGCACAAATTAAAAAAAATGCCTCAAAACTCATTGGCCGGCAGTTCATTCTACGGCTAGACAATGATCCCAAACATAACTGCTAAACAAAGGAGTTTTTCAAATCTAAAAAATGGTCAATTCTTGAGTGGCCAAATCAATCACCCGATGTGAACCCAATTGAGCATGCCTTTTATATGCTGAAGAGAAAACTGAAGGGGACTAGCCCCAAAACATCCATAAGCGAAAGATGGCTGGAATACAGGCCTGGTAGAGCATCACCAGAGAAGACACTCAGCAACTGGTGATGTCCATGAAATGCAGACTTCAAGCAGTTATTGCATGCAAAGGAAATGCAACAAAATACTACACATGACTTCATTCATTCACATGACATTGCTGTGTCACAAACATTATGTGCTCTGAAATGGGGGGACTATGTATAAACATTGCTGTAATTTCTACATGGTGAAACTAAAATGTGTAAAAATGGCCTTTATTAAAATCTGACAATGTGCACTTTAACCGCATGTGATTTTTTTTCTATTACAAATCTTAAATTGTGGAGTACAGAAGCAAATAAATAAATGATGGGTCTTTGTCCCAAACATTATGGAGGGCATTGTATATTCAATCTGCCACTTTTTTGCCCACTCTCCAAAGTTGTCCAAGTCCTTCTGCAGAGTCCCTGCTTTCTCTGCACTACCTGCCCCTCCACCTATTTTCGTATCATCCGCAAATTTGGTGACAAAGCCTTTAAACCCCCTCATCCAAATTAAACATAGCACAAAAAGTAAGGAAATTTGTGTTTGGTAGATTATTTCTTTGATGTAACAATGCTTCTTGGCAATAAATCTTATACCGTTGGAAAACCTGTTTATTTCCCTTTTAAATGGTGCCACATTTGTAAGGAACATGCATTTGTGGGATGAGCAGCAGAGCTGAGTATGTGGGTTGCGCCCATGAAAAATCTGCCAAATCTTCTCTGCCAATGCCAAACAGCTTATTCTGCCATTGACTCTTGTTTGGTGTTGTTTGGTGGATTGGATGATTGAAGTCTGAAGAAACAAGACATATTGGCAATTTAACAATTTATTCATTTAATAAACAGGAGCCTCAGTAGCGTGTGGAAGAACCATACACAGCCACAACAGCCTGGCACCTCCTCCTCATGCTGGTCACCAGCCTGGTCACATACTGTTGTGGGATGGCATCCCATTCTTCAACCAGCATTTGTCGCAAGTCAGCCAACGTGGTTGTGTTGGTCACTCTGGCACGAACAGCACGCCCAAGCTGATCCCACAAGTGTTCAATGGGGTTGAGGTCAGGACTGCTGGCAGGCCATGCCATCCTCTCCACTCCCAAATTCTGGAGGTAGTCTCTGAGAAACCCTGCTCTGTGGGGGCGAGCATTGTCATCTTGGAGGATAGAGTTCGGTCCCAGACTGTGGAGATATGGGATTGCCACTGGTTGCAGAATCTCATCTCGATATCTCTCTGTTCCTCTATCGGTGCAGCAATCAGCATAGCGTTCTCCACGTCTTCTCCACACTTTGACCCTATGATCTAACTGCCGTAGGCAGAATCTGGACTCATCGCTGAACATAACGTTCCTCCACATGTTCAGGTTCCAGTGCACGTGTTGCCGACACCATCGCAAACGGGCCTGACGGTGAAGGGCAGTCATGGCAGGCCTCCTGGCAGCCCTATGAGACCGGAGATCGGCTGCGTGCAGTCTGTTCCGAATTGTCTGGGCAGAGAGCCGTCGGCCATATCGTCCTGCAAACGTTGACTGCAAATCTGTAGAAGACGGCCTACGGTTCCTAAGTGCTGACAGGGTGAGGAAACGGTCTTCTTCGGGTGTCGTCTTCTTGGGACGCCCACTTCGCGGCCTGTCTCTGACATCCCCCGTTATATGGAACTTGGCCTTCACTTCGGAGATGGTACTAGGGCTCACTCCAAATAATGCCGCAACTTGGTTTTGCGGAACACCAGCTTGAAGTTGCCCTATCGCATGGGCCCTATCCAGATCAGTCAAACGTGGCATGCCGATTCTTGGAGCAGACACCTACTGACCACTGTAGCAGGGCCCATGCTCACAGATGCTGCCAATCAGGTGCCAATCAGGCACCTGATTGTCAGCACCTGGGGGTACCAGAAGCTCAAAATAAGAGTCAATAGCACCAGCAGAATAAACTGTTTGGCATTGGCAGAGAAGATTTGGCAAATTTTTCATGGGCGCAACCCATATACTCAGCTCTGCTGCTCATCCCACAAATGCATGTTCCTTACAAATGTGGCACCATTTAAAAGGGAAATAAACAGGCTTTCCAATGGTATAATATTTATTGCCAAGAAGCATTGTTACATCAAAGAAATAATCTACCAAACACAAATTTCCTTACTTTTTGTGCTATGTTTATATACATGGTGCTACACAATTCTCTGATTCTCTGTTCAAATGGCCTCCTTGACTCTGACAATCAAAAATGTGAAAATATTCAAGTTGCGCACTTGTACATTTTGGACTCTGGTCTGCGCCTCAATCAAATATATTCCTCTTTCCTTCTCCCCAATCAGTTGTGGTGATTTAAATTTTTATTTTGCTGCTTTATCTTTTTCCACACCAAAGGGAAAAAGATAATCATCAATAACCCTTTAATTGATTATCACTTATTTACATGAGAAAATCCAAGCGTTCTGCCTAATAAAGATGTTTTGCAGATATCCCTACAGTGAAAATGAAAAATTGTGCAATAGTTATCAAAATGAATTTCTCATCAAGACCATTGTTTATTTTAGAGACATAAAAATGTGATCATATATTTCAGATGTAGCAGTGAATAGTGGCATTGCAGCAAAGTAATTTATTTGTGCCACATATTTCATTCTTCAGTGACTGCATATGTAAACATAGAACCTTACTGTAGAATTTCTATTTCGACTATTCCCTGTCCATTGAGTGACATTTTGTAGCTGATTCATGTATGATTTTTATAACCTATCAAGTATGTTGTACATGATATCTATTAATTACATTCATCGTTATTCCAATCTTGTTTTAAAGTAAAGTCTATATGACATAAACCAAAATGAGAATGAAAATTATTTACAATTTGTCATGAATGAGGTTAAATGAAGCCTCTTCATCACGTAATAGTAGTTGGAGCGGGGTTGACATTATTCTTCACTTACTGAATAATTCAACATTTTTCTATTTTATCATGAAAAGTTTGCAATTTTTATTTTGTTCTGTTTCCTTATGATAACGCACACATTCAGTATGCACATCCTGTGATATTCCCCTTAGGTTTTGCCTAGATGAACTCTGAAAAGAGACCAGGAAGATGAAATTGTGTTGTTCATTTTCAGGAAGGTTGAACAATGCTTGACTATGAATGATCCAATTAGTCTTCTGTATTATGCAAAACATATAATAACTGCTTATCAGGAGTAAACTCTTAACAATAACAGGGGAAGAAAAACATTGGTTGAATTTTGAAGAGGGCCAAACCAATGTTATTTTTGAAGATGTGACATCACAAGTGAACTGTGATTAATTGCCTCGAAATTGCACTCATTCATTCCTCAGCCTGATGCACATTTCATGTGTAAAAGCCAAAATTTGCTTGCTTTGGAAGACTATTTCTGCTCCTTTACAAGTATTCGACCCAAATGCAGAGTTTATTTGTTGATCGTATTTACCATATGATTATATCATTTACATGCCTTGTTTATATTAATTATGTAATGACAATTAAACAAGTTCATCAGCCTGAAAGTAGTGAACTTTGTATGATTTAAACTGAGGCATTGTTCCATGTTTAAAAATCCTCCAATGAAATTTCTATTTGGAAAGAAATCAATGCTGCGGAACTATGTAAAGATTATACATATTTTGTAGTATAGTTCATGGAATCCTTAATCTGTGGACCTATTGTTTGCTGCTGATCATGGGGACTGGGGCCATTAGTAATCGCAATACATCATCGGGCTACTTAACGATTGGGGTTGATCTGTTCCTTGGAGACTTGTTTGCAGAATGCCTCCTTCCACATTTTCCACAATCTGGCAACTGAAGGCACAGGATCTCAAAGAGCAATGTGGGTCAGCGCATCAATGACATGCCAGCTGCTGCCAGTGAAATGCACAGATGTGTTTTAACACACTTACAGGGGAGCAGATAATGTTAATGATATCTTAAAGCAAGGCTGCACCAATTTTGTCAATTTTTTATGGCTTGGAGAAAGCAACATTTGCAGCGTCTATTAAATAAGAAATATTAAAGCCCAATTTCTAGATAATTAGGTATTTTGCTGAGGCATTCCATCATGCATTCAGTAAAATCCTGCATGAAAGGCAATACATTCAACTCTAAGTTGTGGAGATTTAGGTAAATTCTTGGAGAAATTTTAAGGTTAGCAGGGTATTGGGGGTAGTTGATAATTACGTTGTCTAGTAATTTATTGGAATCACTACTATTTTTAATTTGCACCATTACATTGAGAAGTATACCTGGGAGGAGCCAGCGCTGCCGTCGCAGCTGCGGCTTGCCTGCAGTCCGTCCGTCTTTTGTGTTTGTTGTTGTTTTTGTCTGAATTGTAGTTTTAATATGATGTAGTGTTGTATGTTATGTTTTTGGGGGGGGGGGGGGGAGGGAACGGGAACTGTAACATTCTCTCTCCCGAACGGAGACGCGACCTTTGTTCTGTGTCGTGTCTCCGTTCCCGTTGTGGCCTACCATCGGCCATGCACCTGGGACCACCTGGGGCTCTGGTTCGCAGAGCCCACGGCCCGGACTCACCACCTGCGGCGCTGGCTGCCTGCGGATGCTGCGGGAACGGCTGCGACTCGTCTCCGGAGGCTCCGGCGTGGGCCGTGTAGACGTCGGAAGCCCGCAGGCCCCTGGATGGGGGCCGACATCGGGAGCTCCGGCAGCGGCAGAGGTAGCGTGTTCGCCCGCCCCGAATCGCGGGACTTGGGTCGGCCCGCCGCGGACCTTACACAGTCCGGCGCGGCCTGAAATAGGCCGCGGGATTTTTCACCGCCCAGCGGGGGCTTCAATATCGGGAGCCCCGACCGCCCCGCCACCTCCAACAGCCTGACCGCGGGACAAGACGGCAGGGAAGAGAAAAAGACATTCTGGCCTTCCATCACAGTGAGGAGGGACTGGAGGAGACTCACTGTGATGGATGTTTCTTTTTGTTTGGTGTTAGTTGTGATTGTATGTGTTATTGCATTTTTATTGATTAATCTTATTGGTCTTATTGTTCAACTGCGGGTAATGTTTCATTTCACTACACATTTATGTGTATGTGACGAATAAACGACTATTGACTATTGATTGACAGATATATTGTAGTTGCAATTACCAGGAAGATAGCAAAATAGAAAAATAATTCTTGAAACCTTTTTAACATAATTTAAAAGTTTTTCCACCACTGAACCTCATCTCATTTTACGCCTTTATCAATAATCTCTTAATATTATTCATAAATTTGCTTTGAATTAATGTGAAAAGTAGTCAAATTCATATTTTATCACAAAATAATCCGATACATTTACACACCATTCTTGTAAGTACGTGCCCTCCATAATGTTTGGGCCAAAGACCCATCATTTATTTATTTGCCTCTGAACTCCACAATTTGAGATTTGTAATAGAAAAAAATCACATGTGGTTAAAGTGCACATTGTCAGATTTTATTAAAGGCCGTTTTTATACATTTTGGTTTCACCATGAAGAAATTACAGTTGTGCTTATACGTATTCCCCCCATTTCAGGGCACCATAATGTTTGGGACACATGGCTTCAAAGGCGTTTGTAATTGCTCAGATGTGTTTAATTGCCTCCTTAATGCAGGTATAAGAGAGCTCTCAGCATCTAGTCTTTCCTCCAGTCTTTCCATCTTCTTTGGAAACTTTTATTGCTGTTTATCAACATGAGGACCAAAGTTGTGCCAGTGAAAGTCAAAGAAGCCATTATGCGACTGAGAAACACGAATACAACCAATAATCCATATCCCGCCAAACCTTAGGCTTACCAAAATCAACTGTTTGGAACATCATCAAGAAGAAAGCGAGCACTGGTGAGCTTACTAATCGCAAAGGGGCTGGCAGGCCAAGGAAGACCATCACAGCTGATGACAGAAGAATTCTCTCTATAATAAAGAAAAATCCCCAAACACCTGTCCGACAGATCAGAAACACTCTTCAGGAGTCAGGTGAGGATTTGTCAATGACCACTGTCCGCTGAAGACTTCATGATCAGAAATACAGAGGCAACAGTGCAAGATGCAAACCACTGGTTAGCTGCAAAAATAGGATGGCCAGGTTACAGTTTGCCAAGAAGTATTTAAAAGAGCAACCACAGTTCTGGAAAAAGGTCTTGTGGACAGATGAGACGAAGAATAACTTATATCAGAGTGATGGCAAGAGCCTAGTATGATGGCAAGAGAGAAGGAACTGCCCAAGATCCAAAGAATACCACCTCATCTGTGAAACACAATGGTAGGGGGGGGTTATGGTCTGGGCATGTATGGCTGCTGAAGGTACTGGCTCACTTATCTTCATTAATAATACAACTGCTGATGGTAGTACCATAATGAATTCTGATGTGTATAGACACATCCTATCTGCTCAAATTCAAACAAATGCCTCAAAACTCATTGGCCGGTGGTTCATTCTACAGCCAGACAATGATCCCAAACATACTTCTAAAGCAACAAAGGAGTTTTTCAAAGCTAAAAAATGGTCAATTCATAAGTGGCCAAGTGAATCACCCGATCTGAACCCAATTGAGCATGCCTTTTATATGCTGAAGAGAAAACTGAAGGGGACTTACCCCCAAAACAAGCATAAGCTAAGATGGCTGCAATAGCGGCCTGGCAGAGCATCACCAGAGAAGACACCCAGCAACTGGTGATGTCCATGAATCGCAGGCTTCAAGCAGTCATTGCATGCAAAAGATATGCAACAAAATACTAAACATGACGACTTTCATTTACATTACATTGCTGTGTCCCAAACATTATGTGCTCTGAAATGGGAGGGACTATGTGTAAACACTGCTGTAATTTCTACATGCTGAAACCAAAATGTATAAAAATGGGCTTTATTAAAATCTGACAATGTGCACTTTAACCACATGTGATTTCTTCTATTACATATCTCAAATTGTGGAGTACAGAGGCAAATAAATAAATGATGGGTCTTTGTCCCAAACATTATGGAGGGCACTGTATGTAACCCCTTTGTTGGATTTAGAAGCCAATGATTTATGATTTTAAATTCAAAGTCTAAAAAATATGAATGCTGTCTCCACAAGGTTTGATAGGGAGCCAACAGTGAACCTGTTAAGGTTTGCTTCTATGTTTATGTATGTGGCACAATTAACTCTATGGCTTATTATTCTTTACCCAACTTAAACATGTTCGTATTTTCAGATCAAAGAAATTCAAAATGGGCCATCATTTTCAAACTAAATTTATTGAACTGGCATATTTATGCCTCCAGCTACTTAACAACTTACACTTACTGAACTGAAAGGCATTTGAGTTTTCACAGTTGTGTAGAGATTAAAGAATTTTACACCTTAAAATTTCTCATGACACATGGTTTATTGCTTTCAAGTTACTCTCTGTTCTGAATTTACAATCAGACATCAAAGCATTTTTTCAGTAGAATACCAGCAGCCTCATCAGTTTCAGTTTGAGTTTTTTAAAGTTAATATTTCTGATTTTTTAATGTCAGATAGTATTAAAATAAAACTTTAAAGAAGAAAGCCTTTAGTTTTACGAAACAAAGCCGTTGCAAGTATAGGATAGCATTCAAATTTTTGACATAGATCTGTCCAATTGCTTGTGCAATTTGTAGTTATCTATCCTATCTATTTTTTGTACATTTTGTCATGAAAGTTAAATCGTGTTTGTGCCCTGAGCAGCTGATACTGTTCTAACGTTTCGTGAAAGTGCAAACTTTATGCTGGGGGGAGAAAGTAAAATAATTTACGAGGCTTCATTTTGAAAAAGGCTGTCCCGTTAAATATTGGTTCCAGTTTCTTGTTGAGCCATGGATCACATCAGTCCATGATAATGATAATAGAATGTTTTCACAAAATAAAAGCTAATTTTACAGATCTTTATTATTTTGCTGATAACAGCAAACAGTAGGAATGCCATTCCATTTGCTTGTAAGCTGCAGCTTTATTATTGAAGTTTAATTGCAGGTTTTATTTGTAAAGTTGTAATGTATGACCTTGCTGGCAGACATAAATTGCAGAGGAAGTAAATAGGTTTTAATTGTAATTGGCTGAAAGCTTAGCTTCAGGACTTTGTTGCTGATTAATTCAGCAGTTAAACATTCTATTGATTTTTGAAATAGTTTAGTGTATCCTGCTATCTAACGGTACAATACGAGAATCTCTTAGTTAACAATCTTTTGGAAGTGTTGGCACACTCGCATATATCTCCTGTCTGTGCTGTTTAAACTTTCATCAAACAGTTGCTAATTCGGTTCTGTTACATAGAGGTTGGTGTGATGCTATCTAAAATGATTTGCAGACAAGATGAAATACATAAATCATTACAGTGATAATTATATGATTAATCCATTGATCAGATAACCACACTTGTTGGATTCAATGACCTTTAAACATAAATAATTCATAATTTTGGGCATCATAGTTGGATAATATTTAGTAAATGTAGTAGAGTTAGATTTTTAAACAAAAATTGAATATTGTTTTTCTCTCCCCACTCCCACAACAGTTCTTGGTTCCGTTTGTGCTAAAACTATCCAAATAATGCATTATAACAGCGGTGAAAATATTGTGAGGGCATTGCCACTGAATTTGTAATGGCTTTCTGTGAATCCAGTTGTATTTATTGGAAGTTTATACATCTGCAATTGTGATGTATCTCTTGAACATGACTGAGAACAGAATTTAGTTGCAAACATGAATTTGTTTTCTGAAAGCTGCATGCTCATTATTGGTTCTCTGGTGTGCTTTGCTGCAGAAGATAGTTCCACTTGTCAGATTAACCACATAATAGGAAGTTCTATTTGCAGAGAAATTATAAACCTATTCTTTATGAATAGAGATATGATTTCATTACACACATGACCATGAAAAAATCAAGCAAATGGCCTACTGTTATTTCTCCTGATGTCACACATCGTTTGGAACTCAAACTTTCCTGTTAATAGAAACTGGAAGAATTGTATCTCGCAGCATTATTTTTAATACACTTCTATGCTTGTGATTTTTTTTTGTGCATAATACCGAGAAAATCTACTGATGGTTAGCTCATATCATAGTTGATAAAATAATGCATTCCATGGAACAGTTAATAGAAATTGTAAAATATTTCATGCTGTGCCTCCTTTTTGCATTTAAAAAAAAATCACTGATCCATATCTCAAATATCTTGAGATTGCACTGCAGAATTTGAGATCCTTCTAGGAGCTGGAATGTAGTTACTTTGGAGGTTACAAACAGGCAAGAGTTTTCAAAGAAACAATTTGTGTACTGTGAGGGTGTCAAAGCTATTCAAATAGAAGCTTATTTTATTATTAGTGCAGCTGTTATTGTCACTTCCAAATTTTATCACAAAGAGCCTATTCATCTCAAACATTCAATCTTTTTTCAACATTATGGATTTTGCCATTCTATAAGTTAAAATAAGTTTCCATGCAGTGGCAGCAATGTGGATAGATAAAAAAACCTAATGTAAAACAGAAACTACAATCAAAATTTGAAAATATATTTCTAAAGATCAGTATATATGATAAAATAAATTTTACCTTGACTATTTTAGATGTACTGAACATTGTTACTGATTAACAATCCTTGGACGAAGACTGTTTAACCTTAAAGAGATAAAACATAGAACAGTAGAGCACAGGAACACACCAAAGCACCTTTGGTCCACAACCTTTATGGCGAATATGGTGCCAAGACTTTATTTGCACGCCCATAATCCATATCCCTCCATTCCCTGCATATCCATGTGCCACTATTGTATCTGTCTCCACCACCCTCCTTGGCATCATGTTTCAGCACTCACCGCCAACAATGTAAACAAATTTACCCAGCAGATTTCCTTTAAACTTTGACCCTCTCACCTTAAAACTATGCACTCTTGTATTTGATAATTCCATCCTGGGAAACAGGTTCTGACTATCTACCCTATCTAGGCCTGTCATCATTTTACATACTTCTATTGGGTCTCCTTGCAACCTCTAGTCTTCCGCGGAAAACCATCTAAGTGTGTACAACCTCTCCCTGTAGCTTATACCCTCTAATCCAGGCATCGTTCTGGTAAACTTCCTCTGTACCCTTTATAAAACATCCACTTAATTTCTGTTAATGGGGCGACCAGAAGTGCATGTTGTGCTCTAAATGTGGACCAACCCAATTTCTGTAAAGCTGCATCATGACTTCCTGACTCCTAGACTCAATTTCCCGACCAATGAAGGCAAGCATACCTTGTGCCTTCCTCACCACTCTATCTACTTGTGTTGCCACTTTCAGGGAGTTATGGACTTGGGCCCAAGATCCCTCTGAACATCAATGCTGTTAAAGGTCATGCCATTAAATAGCATGGAAATAGGCCCTTGGCCCAGCTTGCACATGCCAACCAAGATGTCCCATCTACGCTAGTCCCACCTGTCACGTTTGCCCCATATCCATCTAAACTTTTCCTATCCATGTACCTGACTAAATGTCTTTTAAATGTTGTTATGGTACCAACCTCAACTACCTCCTCTGGCAACTCGTTCCATACACCCATCGCCCTCTGTTTGAAAGGTTGCCCCATGGGTTCCTTTTTACTCTCTCACCTTAAACCTATGTCCTCGTTCTTGATTCTCCTACTTTAGGTAAAAGATTCTCTGCATTCACCCTATCCATTGCCCCCATGATCTTATGCACCTCCATAAGATCACCCCTCACTCTCCTCCACTCCAAGGAATAAAGTCCTAGCCTGCCCAACCTCCCTCTATACCTCAGGTCCTCAAGTCTTGGCAACATCCTCGTAAATCTTCCCTACATTCTTTCCAGCTCAACATCTATGGCAGGGTGACCAAAACTGAACACAATACTCCAAACACGGCCTCATTTTGTACAACTGTAACATAACATCTCAAATTCTATACTTAATATCTTGACTGATGAAAGCCAATGTACACGAACAATGTACTTGCACTCCAGGATCCTTCTGGTTGACAACACTCTCCAGGCCCTGTGGAGGCCCAACTCTGGTTTGTCTTCCCAAAATGTACACCTCACACTTATCTGCATTATACTCCATTAACCATTTCTCAGCCAACCTGCCCAACTGATCAAGAGCTTGTAATGTCTCTTTCAACATGTAGAAACATGGAACTGCAGAAGCTGGTTTAGAAAAAAGAACACAAAGTGCTGGAGACCTGCTGAATTACTCCAGCATTTGTATTCTATCTATTTCAAGATGATTGACAGAAAGCAACTAGGGCATAATACTAGAGGTACTGGATTTGGAGAAGATGGTGACATTGGTTTGCTTATCCATTTTGGAAGAATTTGTGAAGACTGTGTTGACGGTATTTTTCCAGCACCTTGAAAACCTGCCTTTGGTAGTCTAGGTCTCAAAAGCACAACACGACGGATCAATATTGCATATTAAACCATGAATTTTGTACCAGATTTGGGGTTTTGATGTTAAACTAATATTTTTCTTAACAGAGCTAGGGATGTACTGCTGCACTGAAGTGAATTTCATTAAAAAAATTAGTTTCTATTTTGAGTACTTCAATTGGCTTCATGGAATAATGATCATTCTTTCTGCTGTCCCTTGGTGGTGTATGTGGTTTACTACTTATTTGTAATGTGCAGATAAAATACTGAATTGAAGAAGGAGGCTGGTGGAGTATGTGATTATTTCCGGGTCTTTAAAATAATCATTTCCTGCCTATCTTTCTTGCAGTCACAGAAGCATAATATTGACATAAACAGACAAGCGAAGTTTGCTGCCACGCCTTCTTTCAGTCTGTTTGTAACTCTGAAGAATGTTGTCTGCAAAATAGGGGAAGATGCTGAAGTCTTGATGTCTTTATATGACCCGATTAAGTCTAAGTTTATCAGGTTGGTTTTTAGCCTACTTTTGCATTAGTTTACTTAAAGGTATCCTGAATATTTTGTTACTTTTCTCTGATTAAAGTAAAACAATGCTTTAATTATAATTGATTATCTTTGAGAACTGAATAAGCAATAGATTCCACACCTGGGGCATCCAGATAGAAGAGGGCAATCTCTTATATTTACACAGAACAAGCATACATAATTTCTTATACATAAATTAATTGTAATAGCAGTCATTTTTAAAACTATTAACAATGTTTAAGATCTGGATTATGCTTGCTCACTTGGAAAATGTTGAATCCTGAATTATTGTATAACATCTTGCTTTTATAACATTTCAAAATAAGATGGCAGTGAAATATTGCATTTGTTATGTTTTGTTGTACTTTGTGATTACTGTTATTGTAATTGAAGACAGGCTTATTTATAATCTGAAGAACAAAACATGAATCACCTGAATTTATTTTATTCCTGTCAAAATATATTCATCAATAGCACTTCTTGTTTTAAAATGTTAGTTGCGACCTATTCTACCTACTCTGTTTTACATAGTTAAATTATGTTAAGATTAATAGAAATTACAAAACAGATCTGTGTAATCTTAATGTATTGCCTTTGGGCAGATAATTAATTTGCACAGGGGGAGAAGGCTTATAGAATATATAGAAATATATTAGTGCGAGCATTCTAGTTTTGTGCTATCCTTTATAAGGTCTTAAGGACATAAGTAATAGGAGTAGAGTTAGGCCTTTTGGCCCATCAAGTCTACTCCGCCATTCAATCATGGCTGATCCATCTCACCCTCCTAACCCCATTCTGCCTTCTCCCCATAACCTGTGACACCTGTACTAATCAAAAATCTATCTATATGTTCCTTAGAAATATCCATTGACTTGGCCTCTACAGCCTTCTGTGGCGAAGAATTCCACAGATTCACCACCCTCTGACTAATGAAATTCCCCTCATCTCCTTCCTAAAAGATTGTCCTAAAAATTCTGAGGCTATGACCTCTTGTGCTAGACTCTCACACTAGTGGAAACATCCTCTCCACATCCACTCTATCCAGGCCTTTCACTATTCTGTATGTTTCGATAAGGTCCCCCCGCATTCTTCTAAACTCCAGCAAGTACAGGCCTAGTGCCGCCAAACGCTCATCATAGGTTAGCTTACTCATTCCTGGGATCATTCTTGTAAACCTCCGATGGACCCTCTCCAGAGCCAGCACATCCTTCCTCAGATATGTTGCCCAAAATTGCTCACAATATTCCAAATGTGGCCTTACCAGCATCTTCTAGAGCCTCAGCATTACATCCCCGGTTTTGTATACAAACCCTCTTGAAATAAATGCATAGCATTGAGTTTGCTTTCTTTACTACCAATTTGACTTGCAGATTAACATTTTGGGACTCCTGCACCAGCACTCCCAAGTCCCTTTGCACCTCCAATTTCTGGATTCTCTCCCCATTTAGAAAATAGTCTACGCCTTTATTCTTACTACCAAAATACATGACTCCACATTTTGCTACACTATATTCCATCTGCCACTTCTCTGCCCGTCTTCCAACCTGCCTAAGTCCTTCTGCAGAGTCCCTGCTTTCTCTACATTACCTCCCCTTCCACCTATTTTCGTATCATCCACAAACTTGGCCACAAAGCCTTCAATCTCCTTGTTTAAATCATTAAGAAACAATGTGAAAAGTAGCAGCCCCAGTACCAACCTCTGCGAACTCCACTAGTCATTAGAAAAAGCAGCCAACTAGAAAAAGCCACCTTTATTGCCACTCTTTGTCTTTTGCCATCCAGCCAACCTGCTATTCATACAAGTGTTTCCCCTTTGATACCTTGGGCTCTTCCTTAGCTGCCTCACGTGTGGCACCTTAACAAAGGATTTCTGAAAATCTAAGTAAACAATGTCTACTGACTCTCCTTTGTCTGTCCTGCTATTTACGTCTTCAGAGATTATGTGGGAACATGGTACCTTAATTTCTTCCTGGATGGCAATGTTCGACCGTTCCTTTGCTTGTGCTTCTGTTCTAGTTTTTTTACACTAAACAAAGTAGTTTATGTTTACCCAATTAAAGATTAATTAGATGTCTCCTTCACTTCTGTAGTCAGCAGAGTATAAGACCGGTTTCCAAACAAAAACACCCAAAAATATCCAGAGGAAGGAGTTAAGACGTGTTCAATAACAACATTTAAAGTACATTTGCACAGGGACATGGATAGAAAAGGTTTACAGGGGTATGCGCCAAACGTGGGCAAATGGGACTTGCTTAGATAGGGCATCTTGGTTGGCACGTACGAGTTGGTCGGCACAGAATGAGTGTGATATATTACTCTATGGATTTATATTTAGAAAACTAGTCTTTCTAATTTAATGTATTGAACTTTTTTGTATGTTTCTGCTGAAACTGCTCGAACCAGCCAAGGTCAGAAATTTCTTTCCTGGGATGTGGAACTTGAGAGTTTGATGAAACCAAGATTTTGTACATCATTCATTTTATATTCTGGCTTCATTAGCATTAAGTTCTAAATCTACATTTTAGTTTAGTTTAGAATACAACATGGAAACAGACCCATTACCCTACTGATACCACATCAACTATTTATATGCCTGAACTGCGAACTTTTACAATTCCATTGTTTTCTCTCCTGCATGAAGTATTTTGATTTGTTTTTACGGATCCAGACTGGAGATACCTACTGTCTTACATGGTTTTGCTCAACTCATGTAACATATCCATGTCCTAATGTAATTTTCTGCTCCCATTCGCAGAACTTCTTTTATCTCTTGCTGTAGTTTGCAAACTGAGGTGCACAAATTCTGCTCCTTCATCCAAATATTATTTTGGCATGGTGGACAGTATAATAATTTGGAAAACTTTAAGATGACTAACTGTTGCCTAGCATATATGTTGACAACCACTTTGTGGTAAAGTAATTGAATATCCTGTAAAACAGAGCAGAAGGATTGCCATCATAGATTGACTTAACATCATCCAGGGGTATTATCGTTCTTGATGTGAGCATACAAAGTCCATGAGTGCATGCTCGGCAGGTAGAAATGGAGATAAGACAATGCAGCAGTTCCAATTAAAAGCTCTAAAGGGAACTGACATTTATTATGCATTTAAACCTGGATGGCGGTGTGAGATAAAGAAGATAAAATGAATGATGGAGCAAAAAACAAACTACCCGAGAAACTCGAGCCAAAAACAAAGTGCTGGAGGAATTTGGTGGGTTAGACAGCATCAATAGAGGGAATGGACACATGATGCTTGGGGTTGGGGCCCTTCTTCAGACCCATATCCTATCCCGCTGATTTCTTCCAGCACACTGTCTTTGGTTAAGATTCTGGCATCTGCAGTTTCTTGTGTCTCCATTTTACTGCTGGAGGAATTCAGTCGGTCGAACAACATCAGGTTGAGACCCTGCATCAGGACTGAGAGTGGAGAGGGAAGATAGCCAGTATAAAGAGAAGAGGGGAAGGGATGAAACAGTGGCCTACAAGTCCTAGGTGGGCTGAGGAGGAGTGAAGGATCATGAGCAGATGGAGGCAAATGGTGGAAACAGATGCTGAGCATGATAAGTGGGGACACAAATGTCAGAGGTGCTGGAATTTGATAAGTCAGGAAGGTGATAATGGGAACCTTTGAGAGAGAGATGAAAGGCAGATGGAACCAGACAGTCTTTTGCCTTTATTTCACCTCTGGCCTTTGTCACTTATTCCATTCATCTGCCAGTCACCCCTCATCACCTGCATCCACCTGTCACTTGCCCCACTCCTACCTCTCTTTTCCAAATTTCTCCCCCTTAGTCCAATCAGTCAGAAGAAGGGTCCTGACCTGGGAGTTCATCTGTCCATTCCCTACACAGATGTCGCCTGACCCACAGAGTTTCTCCAAACTTTTGTTTTTTGTTACTGAAATAGTTGAGAAGGACATGAGGAGACTTGTGTGGAGCATGGACCTGAGTTAAATGGTCTGCTGCTGTGCTGTAAAACAGTTCTCATTTATATTGAATCAAAAATCCTTTATTTCTGAATAATCCTATTTATTCTTCAAATGTTCTGCTTTCCAGTTCAGTTTCAAAAGTAAATGCATTTTGAACGTGACAAAGCAAGCACATTTAAACTCTTTAATTATCCACAAAACATATACTCCTGGTTTAATAAGATTCCCTATATTAGGAGTGCATATTTTGCATAAAAATTAGCATATCGCATTTTGAAGCTGCCATGACCTTTATTGCTAAAGTGAGTTTAAAAAATGCATATTTTACTGCTTTGTATCTCATACATTAGATGAATGTATCTAATCTAATGTACGAAAAGATAGATAGACATAAGGAATGCATGTGAGCACATTATGAATAACACTGACAAACCTGCCGTGTTTATACAGTGAAAACTACCTGGTGCGATGGGCAAGCTCAGGCCTTCCTAAAGACATAGACCGGCTAAACAATCTAAGAGCTGTATTTACAGTAAGTAATTCCCCCATTTTATCAGTAATGGTTGATGATGTTATTTGCATTTGCCTTGTATTTATTTAACTTTTACTTTGATTTGGTGTAATGTTGCATAATTGCAAGGGACACTGATGTTGCTAATCCTTTGCCATTAATTAAAACATTGAAATTAGGATAAAATTTCCAACACCTTCAACCTGATCCCACCACCAGTCAGTCACAAAGTCCTAGCCCACCCTTTTCCTCTTAACATAGATACCACTCTCTCCCTAACTCCTTGATTTGCTCATCCCTTCACACCCAAACCACCCTTTCCTCGAGTTTATTCTCCCGCAACTGCAGATGATGTAACACCTATTCACATTTCCTCTCTCACTTCACCCCAGTAACCCTTCCAGGTGAGACACCTGCACCTCTTCCAATCTCGTCAGTTATATTTCTTGCTCCTGATGTGGGTTCATTGGCACTGGTAAAACCAAGCAATCATTTGGTTGAACACTTGCCCTCTGCCCACCAAAGCCTGCTGGTTGCTTACCATTTTAAATCCTTACCATTTTCACACTGGCCTTGCTGTCCATGGCCTCCATCATTACCAGCGTGAGGCCACTCCCATATTGGAAGAACAACACCTCATATTTGACTTGGGTAGCCGACAACCCAACAGTATGAGCATTGAATTTTCTAATTTCAGTTAATAGACCTGTATTCCCACTCGTTCGACTGCCACCCCTACCCTGCACACATTTATCTCACCATCTCCCAATACCCGAGTCACCTCCTCCTTTCTTCTGGCCTGTTTGTCTCCATGAGTCCCACGTTTTCCTTTAATCTTCCATCTTTCCCCCCCGTCCCTCCCTGAACCCTTCCTCCTATCATTTAATTTTACCCTTTCACTCCTCCTCTTCTTTCCTCATCTGACACCCTTTTGTCTCCTTTTCACCTCAAGTCTTTGTCACTTACTCCACCCAATCAACTCCTCTCTCACCTTAACTACTTTTGCACCACTGTATTTCACTTTTCTAGCTTTTTCTCACCTACTCCATCAGTGTGCATATCCAACCTGAATTGTTGTCTGTTCATTCCCTCCACAGATGCTGCATGGCCTGCTGAGTTCCTCCAGCACTTTGGTTTTTTTGCTCAAGCTTCCAGCATCTGCTGATGCTTGTGTATTCAAATTGACTTGTGTTTGAATATAGTCTTTTTTTATTATTTGAATTAAATTGATAGTGTAAAAAGGCTAGAATGTAACCTTTATTTAAAATAAAAGTATGAAGACATTATTAAATCATATTATGATAGGTAAAAAGCCAATCTTAACCAGAATAATAAATGTAAAACATCAGTTAGAATCTTACAAAAAACAATTGTAATATTTCAAATTTTATAAGTTATTGTAAATATACATGGAATAAATGAAACAGATTACATACACTGTTGGAAAAGTAAACTTAACAGGAGGCCATTGAACAAAACAAAAGAAAGTATTGTCCTCAGAAGATCTATCAACTACATTAATTTATGTAGTTAGAATCTTTGGAGGATCTGTCTAAAGAGGTCAGGTTAGCTAGATATAAGATATTTCCAAAATATATATAGAAATGATTGTAGATGGTAGGGTGCAGAGAGTTTGCACATCTGATTTATGCAGGAAAAAAAAAATCTCAATGGTGTCAGGTTAGGTAAGGGGGAAGTGCAGCGAGACCTGGGAGTCCTTGTGCAGCAGTCACTGAAAGTTGGCGTGCAGGTACAGCAGGCAGTGAAGAAAGCTAATGGCATGTTGGCCTTCATAACGAGAGGATTTCAGTATAGGAGTAAAGAAGTTCTTCTGCAGTTGTATAGGGCCCTGGTAAGACCACATCTGGAATATTGTGTGCAGTTTTGGTCTCCTAATTTGAGGAAGGACATCCTTGTAATTGAGGCCATACAGAGTAAGTTCACGAGATTGATCACTGGGATGGCGGGACTGTCATATGAGGAAAGATTGAAAAGACTAGGCTTGTATTCACTGGAGTTTAGAAGAATGAGAGGGAATCTTATAGAGACATATAAAATTATAAAAGGACTGGACAAACTAGATGCAGGAAAAATGTTCCCAATGTTGGGCGAGTCCAGAACAAGGGGCCACAGTCTTAGAATAAAGGGGAGGCCATTTAAAACTGAGGTGAGAAGGAACTATTTTCACCCAGAGAGTTGTGAATATGTGGAATTCTCTGCCACAGAGGGCAGTGGAGGCCACATCACTGGATGGATTTAAGAGATAGCTAGATAGAGCTCTGGGGGCTAGTGGAATCAAGGGATATGGGGGAAGGCAGGCACAGGTTATTGATTGTGGATAATCAGCCATGATCACAATGAATGGCGGTGCTGGCTCGAAGGGCCAAATGGCCTCCTCCTGCACCTATTTTCTATGTTTCTATGTTAAAATCTTTCTGTCCTAATAGTCTCAGTCACTGGCTTGCATTTATAAAATAGGTTTAGAAATGTTGTTACATGGAAAGGCTATCAATATTGAGCAGACCTTTCAACAAACTTTTGCAGTAGCATTTCTTTGATAAAATGGACAGTGATTGTATGAAAAATTGCAAAATGTCAATTTGCGCTTGGCTCAATTGTTTTTCTGAGGACAAGTAATTTAAGATGGAAGCCGTTTTCCTTCACATCTGCTGCTCTGATGATCAGATGTCTGGACTGGAAAATTAAGGACATTTTAAAACCGTTATATATCTCGTGCAGGGTTGAGTTACCAAAATAACTTTTGTCTGCTTGTTCTTAGCATAACATTTTAATCCATTGAGAAGTTCTAGCTAAGCTAGAAAAAGAAAGCCATCTGTAGAAATAATTAAAAGCCAGCAATGCTTAGTCAGGGTAAGATGAATATGCCAGCTTCGCGCAGTTTAAAATAATATTGCAATATACACATGAGTCAGTACCTATAAAGGGGCAAACAGGTTATGACATTTTGCACATATATGCTTCATTAGAGAGGCAATGTTTTATTTGAGATATTTCTTATATATTTTTACAGGACCTAGGCAGTAAAGATCTTAAGAGAGAAAAAATTAGCTTTGTGTGCCAGATTGTCAGAGTGGGTCGCATGGAATTGAAGGACAATAATACCAAGAAATCTACCACGGGGCTGAGAAGACCTTTTGGAGTTGCTGGTAAGTACCTAGCATGTGATAATGAACATAATATTGCAAATAAAAATAAATATAAATTAAGTAGTTTATATACACTCTTTGATTTATTTCTCTTGTGTTTCCTTCAAATTTTAAACTCAGTTAATAAGCCAATAGGGTATATGTGAGCTTCAAGTTTTTAAAAGTTTTTATGGATGGTAAATATAACTTTCCATTCAGTCACTAGCAATATGGAACTTAGTCTTTCGTGGACAAAGCGAATGAACAACTCATTAAAATGAGCTAATTTTAAAGGTGAATGTTAGACAATGTGATCAAAGGATCTGGGTATTATGCACAGATATGATGAGGGCCATTTATATGTATGAGTGGTAAGCCCCAAATAGCTTATTTGTATTTTGTAACATATATGTATTTCTGAATGTGTGTTCTGTATGTTTGGAAGGTGGGATAAATGTAAAGTACTCTTCAAAACAGAGAAAGAACCCAGTTTTGTATTTAAATGCAAGAATTTAAAAAATATCCTGCACTTAATTATATCGAACATTTGTTTATCTTTTTTAACATTGTTAATGAAAGTAGTTCAGATTTTTTAATTTATCTTTTAGCATAATGAAACATGTCCATTGGATTAATGTTTAATTTTCACAAAAATTGAAAACAATATACAGTTGTTTGCAGAGTTGTACAAAAGGTTTGGAAAGCTATTTTCACACTAAAGTGGAATGTGCCTAAAGTGGAAAACTATGCACTGTCCATGTGGAGGAATTTTTTTAAGTATGGAAATGCAAGGAACAGCAGATGCTGAAATTTTGAACAAAACAAATTGCTGGAGGGACTCAGCGGGTCAGACAGCATCTGTGGAAGGATTGGACAGGCGAGGTTTTGGGTTGAGACCCTTCTTCAGACTGAATTTAATGGGGGTGTGTGGGGGGGGGGGGGATACGCTGGATAATATAGGCAGGGTGGGACAAGGCCTGGAAAATAATAGGTGGAAAAAAAGATAGTGCTGGAGGAACTCACTGGGTCAGGCTGAAAATGGATGGGTAACATTGCAGGTTGGGACCCTTTTACAGACATTGAGGGGAGAGGAAAAAAAGCTGGAAGAGAGGAGGGGCAGGACAAAGCATGGCAATAGCTGCATTCAGGTGGGGGTGGGGGGTTGTTGATGGGCAGATGGTTGGATAAAGGTCAGACATGAAAAGACTAAACGTGTGAGATGGGGATAGAAGAATTGTGAACTGTGAAACCAGAGAGGGGATAAATGGGTGCAAGTCCAGGTGTTACATAGGGAAGCGAGGGGGTTTCTCCAGCACTTTGTTTTTTGTAAACCAGCATCTGCAGTTCCTTGTTTTGAAGTGATAAATGGACACAGGTGCAGGGGTTTGATATGGTGAAGGGTAGAGTAAGAGACAGAGGCCAGAGGTGAAAAAGAGTTAAAAAGGTATCAAATTAGAAGAGAAGAATGAAATCTAAAGCTGGAGGGATAGAGGTGGTTGGTTGGAAGGTGGGGGGGAGAGGAGGGGGAATGAGAGGGAAATGAATGGGAACAGAGGGACTTGGGGATAGGAGACGAAGGAGGGAAATGGAGCAGAGTAACTGGAGGGGTGGATGATAGTTGGAGAATGGGTTCTCAGCGGGGGGGGGGGGGGTGCATGGAAAGTGGGGGATGTGTGTGTGGTGGTTACTTAAAATTGAAGAATTCATTCTTCACACAGTTGGGTTGTATGCCACCTAAGTGATATATGAGGTGCTGTTCCTCCAGTTTGCATGTGGCTTCCTTCTGGCAATGGAGGGAAGTATAGGAATGGAAAGGGGAATTAAAATGGTTGGCAACTGGGACTTGGTGGTAGAGCGCAAGAATTTAGCAAAAAGATACCACTATCAAAGTTCAAGGTAAATAAATGAGGACAATTAATTGTTTACTTATGATTTAATTCTGCCAAAAGTACACATTGAAGATACTAATATGAAATTGGCTTTGCAAACCTTGTGTGAATGAGGAATTGATTAATCCTGCATCAGACAGAATGCAGGTAATGTTATTTTGAGATTGTTTTTTTACTTGGAGGCATTAAATAGCCCTAGATTATATTATCCAAAAAGTGTTTGGCTCTAGTAAGTTTTGTAAATAATAGTGATGAAAATCTATTTTGTTATCTATAACCAACTCTGTCCAAATTTCCCAACTTTTAAACATTTGAAAGAAACTTACTTGTAAGAATGTTGATGCACTTTTCTTATTACTATTACAGTTATGGATGTCACTGACATAATCACAGGGAAAGTCGATGATGAGGACAAACAACACTTCATTCCATTTCAACCGTAAGTAGTAGTTACACTTGGTTGTTACAAATGTTGTAGTCAAAAAGCTGCAGCAGAATTTTGGATTTTTTTTGGCTTTAAGAAATTTGTTTTCGGCCATATGCACTTGTGGCCTACTTCTGAAATTTGGTTCCACTGAAGACAATAGCATTGAATTTTGGAAGCACAATGCAAAATGCATATGCTACTGTAAAACACTTAGCTTTTCTGAATGACTTTTTTACTTCATATTTTATATGCATTTTGCCTCCGTTCAACAATTAAATCTATTTATGGATATGTAGAGGTGTTTGAATCTTGGTTTGGTATCTATGACTATTTTGCTGATCACCATATTCAATTTTTTGTTTGATTTACCAGCATGTTAGATTTTTATGTTCCCTACATGAAGATACACAGATCTCTGCATAATTATGGTGCAGATCAATTACTGTACTGTCATTGCCCCCCTTGCTGGACTATGTTTTCTCCAGTGCAGTGTTCAAAGATGTGACCCTGGGGCACTGGGCTATACAGTGCAGTGCGTTCCAGAACCTCTCTCAGCTTAATGATCTGGCTTCACTGACAGATGGAACATAATGGCCAGTGCCTTAATGATCTTTGGCTGAATATTTGTAAATGACTTGGACGTGCACTCATTTTTAAAAGCACTCGATATTTTTGTAACAAAAAACGTCCTAAAACCCAATAAAATACATTAGAGTTGCTGCTTTACAGCGAATGCAGCGCCGGAGACTCAGGTTCGATCCTGACTACGGGTGCTGCACTGTAAGGAGTTTGTACGTTCTCCCCGTGACCTGCGTGGGTTTTCTCCGAGATCTTCGGTTTCCTCCCACACTCCAAAGACGTACAGGTATGTAGGTTAATTGGCTGGGTAAATGTAAAAAAATTGTCCCTAGTGGGTGTAGGATAGTGTTAATGTACGGGGATCACTGGGCGGCACGGACTTGGAGGGCCGAAAAGGCCTGTTTCCGGCTGTATATATATGATATGATATGATATGAAAGCAAATGAAAGCATTTACACTAGATTAAACCAAATAAAAAGCTAACCCTACCTTTCTTCCTCAGCTAGTTTCTCCCCTTTATGTCAATGAATCCATTATATTTGTCAGTAGCAGATTTCCTTCTGGGAGTGGTACTCTGGAGTGGACTGGTGCAGCAGAGGTAACCTGTGGTTGGAGCAGTGCTGTGGTTCACTTTCTACTCGCAAATAGCCCAGTTATGAAATTACCAGCTGACAGATCCAGTAGATTATTAGATGGAATATCTGTTTCAATATATTTTCTTCAACCCCATGAACACACAACATAAGTTATCTTTTTGGTGGCACTTTCTTAAATGCTTTTTGCAGATCCAAATACAAATAGCCACTGGGCTCCCTTTATCTATCTTGCTGTTACATTTCCAAAGTATGCTGATAAATACATTAAACACTCTTTTTCATAAAACCATGATTCCACAGCTTTTTGCTTTTTTAGGGCCTTTGTACGACAATACATATACATGGTTAGCGTTTGAAGAAATAATACATAAGTGGCCATAAAGATTTATTTTCAAGCATCAAAAATCACCAGGATTAATGATTCTTCTGGGATGACAAGTTAAATGAGAACGTATAATTTAAAAGTAATATATCGAAGGAATAGGCTTTTAAAGTTACAGTAAGTCTGAGAATTGGGAGCATTTTTGACCTCGATAAACAAAGAAATTGATAAAGAAAGATGTTGTGGAATATGAGGCGATTTTGGCAAGAAACGGAAACAACTGTAAAGGAAGTAAATGAGTAGTAGAGGGCAAGTGTTAGTAATTTACAGACAGAATTTTTTATGGAGAATAAAGAAATGACAGGGATTAAGCAATTATTTTGCATCTGTCTTCACAGAAGACATACAAAACAGGCTGGATTTCTTAGAATATCTAGGATCTGTGAAGAATATGGAACTGAAGGAAATTATTATTAGTCAAAACGCACCACTAGAGAAGTCAGTGACCTGCAAAGCTAATGATTTGCAAGGACTTGATCATTTACAATTGAGTTTTGAAGGATGTAGCAGTTGACAACTATAATGAAGGATTTAATAGTGGAACACCTTATAATAAATAATAAGACCGAGCAGAATTGACCTGGATTTGTGAAAGGAAAATCAGGTTTGACTAGCCTGGAGTTTTTTTAAGGATACAGTTCATAGAATGGGGAAGGTGGAAGTCAGTGCAGAGTGGTGTATTTGGATTTGCAGAAGGTATTCCAAAAGGTCCCAACCAGATATGGATCAGCAGAGCATATTAGAGCTTGTGGAATTGGGAATCACATATTGAAAAGGATTAAGAATTGTTTTTTGGTCTGAAAGCAAAAAATGGATATAAACAGTAGACACAAGGAATAAATGATGCTGGTTTACTAAAAAGAGACAAAGTGTGGGAATAACTCAGCAGGTTAGGCTGCATCTCTGGAAGACATGGAAAGGTTAAGTTCAGGGTTGGGACCTTTCTGCAGACTGGTTTAATGGGGAAGGGGTTGGGGTGGAGGGGAAGAAAAGAGATGGAGACAGAAGAAAGGCTAGAAGGTGGTTACAGGTGCAGGGGGGTTGATTGGCGAGGTGGACAGAGGCCAGGGATGTTCATACCATTGGATTGTAAGCTACGCTATTGTAATATCTGGTGCTAGTCCTACACTATTCCTACTTCTGTTCCAACTGGAAGGACTGATGGGATCTCAGGATGGATGTGAGGGAAAAGATGTCGGGCCAGGTATTACATCTTTGGCAGTTGCAGGGAAAAGTACTTGGGGAGAGGTTGGCATGGGTGAGAAGTGATATGCGAACCAAGGAATTGCAGATGGAATGTTCTCTACATTAATCGAAAAGGAATGGAGATGGGAATATGTGACTGGTGGTGGGATGACGTTGAAGGTGGCAAAAATGTTGGAGAATTATGTTTTGTATGGAAGCTGGTGTGAAAGGCAAGGATCAGGGGAACTCGATCCATGTTCCTTCGCGGGACGAAGGAGCGAGAACAGAACTACAGGAGAGAGGAGACACGTATGAGGAATTCGTCTACAATGTCTACAAAAGAAAGAGGATCTTGGATGTTCTAGAATGGACTGAGAGGTCCTCTTTCTTTAGGGAATGTGGAATTATGGGTTATGGAGATATGGTCAACTATTGCTTTTTATTTCCTGAGAAGCCAGATACAAAATATTTATTTAACATCTCTACTGTTTCTTATTCATTATTAATTTCCTATCCTCTTCTAAGGAATAACATTAACCTCTGCCACATTGGATCTCTTCATGTGCTTGTCAAAGCCCTTTTATTAATCTAATTTATTTCCAGCTCATATTCAATTTCTTCTTAAATTAATATATTTTAAAGTCACCATTTGCTGGTTTCTATGATTCTTCATTTTGCCTGGCCTATTCTTGTCAACTTTGAAAAGATTCTGTCATCAGATAATTGCCACACTCAAATGGAATGCTGAGCAAGCTCAATCACTGCGTATATTCAAGACTGAGACTGATTATTAGATATTAGATGAATTAAGGAGAATGATTTTAATGTGGGGAAGTGACGCCCGATAATGAATGGAAGAGAAGGCACAAGGGGCTGAATTTTCTGTTAAAACTGCAACCAGAAAGTACTTTGAAAGCACTTATGTGCATTTGTACTTTTTTACTTTTTCTATGCATGTTGGGTATTTTTTTTCATCATGCTCCTGAGAAAGGACTTAATGTAGTGAATAAAGCTATTTGTAAATTCAATTTGCAATTATTCTTGAGCAATCACCATTTTCTTGATTAATTGTCTTTCTGTGTCTTTCTTGTTATCCATCTGTCTTTCCCCTGCATTGGCTTATGACAACTGTTTGTTGCATTAATGCAATAATATTTTGTGAACCCCTGTACTGTGATTTCTGGTTTGTATGTTCCTTCCGTTTCCTGTTGTGTTGGCCGTCATGTGCATATTCCAGGCTAGCATTGGATGACGCCATTCGACATAAGCAGCTGAACATATCATCCCGTTTTTCATCCAGGGTAGCTGGGGAGAACGACTTCCTTCAGACTGTGATCAATAAAGTCATTACCGCCAAGGAAATAAACCACAAGGGTCAAGGTAGGTGACAAAATAACATTATTATGCCATTATTAAAATGCCTTCTTCTCAAGCATAACAAACTGGTTTTCAACAACTTTATAAATATTGCATTAACTTTTGCACAAAAATATGACATATGGCATTCTCATAACAAAACCTATTTTAGTAAAATCTTGTTATGCCAGATTTTGTATGTAAGCTCTTTTATGGTTGATGCAAAGTTGCAGGTTTTATATGGTGGACAGCACAGTGACTCAGCAGGTAGTGTTTCTAGCTTCCAGCTCCACTGACCGGGTCGGATCTTACAGTCAGGTTGGATCTTGGCCTCAAGGCCACCTTTGTGGATTTTATATTTCCCCCCTTGCGACTGCCTGGGTTTCAATGAATGCTCCTGTTTCCTCCCACTTCCAAAGACATGGTTGGTTGGTTAATTGGTTAGGGTAAATTACCCGTGGTATAGATGGGTGATAAGAGAATTGGATAGGGAGGGGGTGCTGGAGTTGATGGACCTGTGGGGGGAAAATAGTTGATGGGGAAATATGGGAATTGGCTTGCTATGTGAGTAAATAGAGACCAGATGAATCCAATGATCATCTCCAATGAAATGTGAAAAAGGTATATGTATGTTAGGGGGAAGTTGGAATGAGCTTGATAAGCCTGAATATACCTTTTATTACTCTGGGTTGAATTTTCCTGTGGTGATAAATTTCACCACAAGAAAATTCAATAATTAATATCTATCTCTAAGTTGTAATATTTCTTAACTACTATTCAAGCTAGACAGAGTTCAATAGACAATAGGTGCAGGAGTAGGCCATTCGGCCCTTCGGCCCTTCGAGCCAGCGCCGCCATTCAATGTGATCATGGCTGATCATTCTCAATCAGTACCCCGTTCCTGCCTTCTCCCCATACCCCCTGACTCCGCTATCCTTAAGAGCTCTATCTAGCTCTCTCTTGAATGTATTCAGAGAATTGGCCTCCACTGCCTTCTGAGGCAGAGAATTCCACACATTCACAACTCTCTGACTGAAAACGTTTTTCCTCATCTCCGTTCTAAATGGCCTACCCCTTATTCTTAAACTGTGGCTCCTGGTTCTGGACTCCCCCAACATTGGGAATATGTTTCCTGCCTCTAACGTGTCCAACCCCTTAATAATCTTATACGTTTCGATAAGATCCCCTCTCATCCTTCTAAATTCCAGTGTATACAAGCCTAGTCGCTCCAGTCTTTCAACATATGACAGTCCAGCCATTCCGGGAATTAACCTAGTAAACCTACGCTGCACGCCCTCAATAGCAAGAATATCCTTCCTCAAATTTGGAGACCAAAACTGCACACAGTACTCCAGGTGCGGTCTCACTAGGGCCCTGTACAACTGCCGAAGGACCTCTTTGCTCCTATACTCAACTCTTGTTACGAAGGCCAACATTCCATTGGCTTTCTTCACTGCCTGCTGTACCTGCATGCTTCCTTTCAGGGACTGATGCACTAGGACACCCAGATCTCATTGTACGTCCCCTTTTCCTAACGACACCATTCAGATAATAATCTGCCTTCCTATTCTTACCACCAAAGTGGATAACCTCAAAGTTCAATGTACATATTTTAAAATAGTGCCTGATAGAAATTCTATTTGTTAATTTTCTATGCATGGATGTTGTGGAATGGGCATCATTTATTGCCAGTCTGTAATTGCAATGAAAACGTGGCAATGAGCCCCCTCCTTGAACCATTGCTGTCCTTCAGAGAACTATTGGGTAGGACATTGCATAATTAGATCTAGAGACAGTGAAGTCTTGAAGGGCGTCTACCAGTACGCTTACCAATAAGGGCGGCACAGTGGTATAGCTGGTAAAGCTGCTGCCTCACAGTGCTAGAGATCTGAGTTTGATCCTGACCTTTGCTGTCCGTGTGGAGTTAGCATGTTCTCCAACTGACCCCATGGGTTTCCTCCGGGTCCTCCGGTTTCCTCCAACATCCCAGAGACGTGCAGATGAATACCTAAGATTCAACCTGAAATATTGAATTTTAAAAGCTACTTTCTTTTTTTATTGAATAAATAAACCTTGTGCTAAAATTTGGAGATTCTTTTTCACTTACTTTATTCATCCAGGTTTGTGGGCTACAATGAAACTGCTCTTAGGGGATGTTCATCAAATTCGCAAAGATTTTCCCCATCTGGTTGACAGAACCACAGCAGTTGCCAGGAAAATGGGTTTTCCTGAAATAATAATGCCTGGTAAGTTTGTGAATGTGATTTAACATATCTGTTGTCTAAGTGTATATATATTTTTGAAGACGTTATGTCTTCAAATTTCTGATGCTGATCAAAAAAAACAAAGTGCTAGAGGAACTCAGCAATTCAGGCAGCATCTGTGGAGGTAATGGATAAATGTTGTTTTTGGTCGGGATCTTTCTTTAGACTGATTACTTTACTTTTTTGCTACATACATTTTTGTTCATTGTAACAAGATTAGCATTAGATTTCAGATCATTGTGTTGTCATATACATCAGGGTGCAATTAAATTCATAGAATTAACAATAATCATGGTAATGATAGAAGCATCAACAAAACAGCAGAATGATGCAAAGATTGTAGTTCAATCTGAAGTAATGAAAAAAGAATGATTGAATAGGGAGAGGTATGAGTAAAAGATCATAAGATCATGTGATAGGAGTAGAATTCGGCCATTCGGCCCATCATGTCTGCTCCACCATTCGATCATGGCTGATCTATCTCCCTCCTAACCCCAATCTCCTGCCTTCTCCCCATAACCTTTGACACCCATAAAAGAGGTGATTGGTTCAGGAATCTGATAATCATGGGGAAGAATCTGTTCTTAAGAAGGTAGAAGAGAGCAAAGGGTATGGCCAGAGTAGCAGGCATCCTTGAGAATACTTCCAGCCTTCCTGATGCAACGCATTGTGAAGATGAACTAGGTGGAAGGAAGTGACGAGCTTGTGATGCACACAGTAGACACAAAATGCTGGAGTAACTCAACGGGACAGGCAGCATCTCTTGAGAGAAGGAATGGATGATGTTTTGGGTCGAGACCCTTCTTTGGACCTTCTCTCCAGAGATGCAGCTTGTCCCGCTGAGTTACTCCTGCATTTTGTGTCTACCTTCGATTTAAACCAGCATGTGCAGTTCTTTCAGACACATTTTCATAGACACATCTGTGTTCACCACTCCCTGCATATTCAGGCAGTCAAGAATAGAGCAGTTGCTTTACCAAGCTGAGTTGCATCTTGTCAGAATATTTCCTATATTGCATTTGTATAAGTTCGAAGGAGTCCTCGTGGAAATTCAAATTTTCTCGGATATCAAAGAAAGTATTGTTTTCTTCAAAATCGCATCAGTGTGAAGGGATAAGATTAGGTTGTGGTGATATGCATAACAAGGAACACAAAGCTGTTGACCATCTCTTCAGCAGTTCTGATGATGAGGACAAGTTGTGATTTACATACATTTTATTTTTTCAAGTCCCACCTGTCTGCAAAAGGGTAATGCCTTGAAATCAACATTGAGTATGTATGACAGAAGATTTTTAAATTCATATGTCGTTTACAGTGCTGTATAGTTTGCGTCCTAACTATGAAATAATAACGATTGAAGATGGTGACCGATTTCTGATAACAGATCAAAAATGTGAGCCATGCTCATTCATCCCTCCCAACCCTTCCGATTTTGGCGTAAAGTTTCCGCTTTTTTATTTCATTCCCGCCATTCCGATTTCGCCTCACATTTTTCCACAAAACAGTCGGTAATTGCAATTTGTCAATTCGGCCGTTAGAGGTCGCTAGGGGTTCCGCGAGAAATCCCTCCGCCCTGGAAGTCGCACGGAAAATGTGGCACCTAGGCTGGGCAAGGCAGCCAATCTCAACCTCATCGGGACTTCCATGGCCAATTTATCAATGCGGCTGCTAGAGGTCGCTCGAGGTTCCACGGGAAATCCTCCTGCCCTGGAACTCTCCCACAAAATGTGGCACCTAGGGAGGGCACCCAGCCAATCTCGACCTCATCGGGACTTCCATGGCCGATCGGTGGGTTGAATTTGCAACCTGCGGCCTGAGCTCTGGAACTCCAGCCCAGCTGGAGCCAGCACATCTATCCTCATAGCCGACTTCCTTGGACAGCTGGATAAACCAGCAAAACTCTGGAACAAAGGGTGCTAGAAAATCAGTGGTGGAACTGTAATGAGTAAATATTAAATTTAAGTGCAAGATTATATAACAATATTAATTAAGACAGGGTTAAAATATAAAACACAGCAGAAAAGCCAATTACCACCTTTTTGGGCTGATTATCAATTAATGTGCAAATTTACTTTGACAAGTATTTCCGGATGCTTAATCGAGTCGCATATATCAACTCTTTCTTCATAACTTAGTCATACATTTTATGACCATTGTCCTTTTATTTAATACCAAGAGAATTGGGATGTGTAAGGAAAAAGCAAAATAGAAAAAACAAAACAAAACAATTTTTTCTTTGTGTTGCAAAAAGTATCTCTGTTCAATAACCTTTCTATAAATAGCAGAATATACTCATGATAGGTCTGACATTATACATGTAGTCCAAGAACTACAGACGGTTGGAAAATAATAGTAGTTTTTCACACGTGAATGTAGCGCAACGCCTATGCGCATTTGGTGTGCATACTTTTTTTTGCATTATGCGCCATATCATGAATTTTGATGTAAACTGAATTTTGGACATCAAAATTATGAATTTGTAAAATCAAATGTTGGGAGGTCTGCACATTGATATTACTGCATTCATGGGGAAAAACCCCAGAAATAACACCTGTGCTAAAGTGAATTACAAGTTTTCAATTATATGACGGGTGGGAATTAGGAAATGGCTGCAAACAATTGTAAACAAAATAAATGTGCATTTTATTTATGTGACATATGCATAAAAGTAAGTGTATATCTTTTCATACTGATTACATTTATTGGTTATAGTTATTGGAGATTTGTGAATTTAATGTTTTGGGAAGTAAACTGATTAAGTGCATATATGAGTTATGTTATAAGTTAGCAGCTGCTTCATACATCATTGTAACATTAAGTTCTACTGAGATCTTTATGACGAATTGATTTTAAGCTAAGAATAGACACAAAATGCTGGAGTAACTTAGCAGTTAGACAATATCTCTGGAGAAAATGGATAGGTGATGTTTTGGGTTGGGACCCTTCTTGCAGGACACCAGGCGCCTTTGGCAGGGGCTACGGACTATAATTAGCTACAGGTCCAGCACCCCCTCAACTGGAAGTGCCGGCTCCTCCTTAGCTGATGACCTGAACTCTTTTTATGCACGGTTTGAGACGGGTAACACCACCAGCTCGCCGTCTAAAAACAGCACCGAAGGGGCGCTGGCTAGCGAGGCTGGAGGGGGATCCACCGCCGGGGATGTGCACACATTCTCGGTGTCCGAGCATGAGGTGAGGTGGGCTCTGACACGTGTGAACACGAGGAAAGCTGGAGGCCCAGATGGTATATCTGGGCGAGTACTAAAGTCTTGTGCTACTCAGCTTGCTCCAGTGCTCACCACAATATTCAACCTCTCCTTGGCAAAGTCCGTGGTCCCTGCATGCTTCAAAAGATCCATCATTGTACCGGTGCCAAAGAATGCCTCTCCAGCGTGTTTAAATGACTACCGACCGGTGGCCCTCACCTCGGTTGTCATGAAATGCTTTTAGAGGCTAGTCAAGAAGCACATCTGCGCCCTCCTTCCTCGCAACATGGACCCACTACAGTTCGCATACCGTCCGAACAGGTCCACGGATGATGCGGTCTCCCAGGTTCTACACACCGCTCTCTCTCATCTGGACAGCCAGGGGGGCTATGTGAGGATGCTGTTCATTGACTTTAGTTCAGCATTCAACACAATAGTCCCCAGCAGACTGGTTGAGAAGCTGCTGGAACTGGGGCTTAGCACCCCTCTGTGTGCCTGGGTCCTGGACTTTCTCACTGCCAGGCCCCAAGTGGTCAGGATGGGGGAACACACATTTAGCTCCCTCACCCTGAACATAGGATCCCCCCAGGGTTGCGTCCTTAGCCCCCTACTGTACTCCCTGTACACACATGACTGTGGGGCCAGGTTCAGCTCAAACTCCATCATCAAGTTTGCTGATGACACTGTGGTGGTGGGCCGGATCTCCAACAACGATGAGAAGGCCTACAGGGAGGAGGTGGCTGATCTGGCACTCTGGTGTCAGGACAATAGCCTCCTCTTGAATGTCACTAAAACAAAGGAGCTGATTGTGGACTTCAGAAGGGCTAAACATCCAAGGACGTACACGCCACTGGAGATAAATGGGTCTATTGTGGATAGGGTGAGCAGTTTTAAATACTTGGGAGTCCGCATCGCAGAGGATCTGACGTGGGCAACGCACATTGCCGCACTGGTGGGTAAGGCTAAGCAGCGCCTTTACCACCTTAGACCACTGAGGAAATTCAGAGTGTTTCTGAGGATCCTTCATTGCTTCTACTCTGGGGCTGTAGAGAGCATCCTGTCCGGCAACATTACAGTCTGGTTTGGGAACAGCTCTGCCCAGGACAGGATGGCCCTGCAGAGAGTAGTGCGTTCGGCAGAACGCACCATGGGAACTACACTCGTCCCCCTGCAGGACCTATACATCAGGAGGTGCAGATCCAGAGCAAGCAAGATCATGAGGGACCCCTGCCACCCCAGTAACGGACTGTTCCAGATGCTACGATCAGGCAAACGCCTCCGCTGTCACGCTGTGAAAACGGAGAGGATGAGACGGAGCTTCTTCCCACAGGCCATCAGGACTGTCAACTTTTATAACCCCAGAGGCTAAATTTTTGTCGACACTAATAGTAACTTATTAACTTTATTTATATGCTGTAACTGTAATTCTTTTTGTGCATAACCCGCAGGCATTGCCACTTTCATTTCACTGCACATCGTGTATGTGTATGTGACAAATAAATTTGACTTGACTTGACTTGACTGCTAAAATATATGATCCTTCGTGGAGCCCAGGTAGGTGAGGAAGTGTTTATTGAAGCTGTGGATGTAGCATAGCATGAAGTAAAGTTGGGGTTCATTCCAGGTGTGGATGAGTGAGGTGCAGAGCTGTGGGAGAGTCCGATCGAGTGCCTACTGGTGCCAGTGCATAGCGGCTCTTGTCGAACGCAAGAGAACTGGTGTGAAAAGCAGTGGATTGACTGTTGGTAACTGAAATATAGGTTGGGTCTGAACTGGGAGATCTGGAACTAGATTTGAAAGCTATGAGGCACAAGATGGAGGCGCAGAGAAGCACCGAGGTACACACGTGACTGGTAGTAAGTTTGGGTAAAACGTGGTCGTAGAGCTGGGAGCAGTAGGAATCGCAGAGGAGGGGCAGTGAGAGAGGGACTCGCAGAACTCCCTTCAGAGAGAGGAAGAGAACTTCTTCAAAGTAAGCATGCGATGAGATTTTGCAGTGGAACAGACAAAATGTAATAAAAAGGAACTGTAGATGCTGGTTTATACCAAAGAAAGATATAAAATGCTGGAGTAATTCAGCGGGTCAGGCAGCATTTCTGGAGAAAATAAATAGGTCACGATCCAAGTTGGTGACGCTTCTTCGGACTTTGATTTTTAAACTGCTTGTTTGACTGATTTAGAGAAGTCGGGTTCAGCAGCTTTCAAAGTAAGCTTCCCTCTTCCCCTGTCATTGGGTGCAGAAGATCATTTTTGAATTTCATACTGCTTTGCGTCATTTATTTCAACTTTTAAAATTGTTTTTACGATGGGAAAGAGGCCATTAGATCCAATTTTGAGTCCCAATTCCCATCTTATCAGGTAACCTTTTTTTCTCGCTCATGCGCTTCAATTTTCCGATTCTTCCACCAACTACATATAGTAGCGGTGATTTTTAGTCACCAATTAACTATCAACCAGCACAACTTTAGGAGTGGAAGGAAGCTCTCAGGGGAAAATACACGCGGACTTTGGCAAGTTCCAAACCAGCGGCATTAGAAGTCAGGATCAGAACTGAGCTGGCAAACTACTTCCTGTTGCACCATGTGTCACTCATTTATGTAATGATATCAAAGTTACATTGTAATCTGTAAATGTGGAGATGACCTATTGATGTTAGTTATGCAACAATATGCATTTTGTCTTTTGGGAATTCATGCCTGTATTGTCCATGTGGAATTTGAAGAATTCTGTGATATCTAGATTTGACTGACTGACATTTATTGATCAAAGACTCAGTTATGATTACTAGTAATTTGAATTATTGGGGAAACTGACCCATTTTATTTGACTTTTATGATCAGTCGGCTCCTCAATGATAAACAAATTATTTGAATTTCATTTGTTTCAGAAAGTACAAGAAGCTAACATTTTACCATGCTCTTGTATTTCTTCAGTTGAAGGAAAATACAGATTTTCTGAAATGTTATTTTTATGGGTAACAGTTATCATGCACTAAGGACCAGAAAATAGTGGTCATTTGACTTAGTAACTCAATGCTGCTGAACCTATTTTTAAATATTTAAAATTATTATGGTGTGTCTGGGGACAACATCGCACAAGATTGGCAGATTTACTCCCCTGATGACATTTGTGAACCAAATGAGTATTGTTTAGTGTCAAATATATGCGTTGCTTGGGTTAGTAGTAAAAGTATTCTGGTAGTATTAAAATCATAAATTGCTTAGGATTGTTTATCTTTGCTTCTTTAAGGTGATGTACGTAATGACATCTATGTTACGCTAGTACAGGGAGAATTTGACAAAGGCAATAAAACAACTTCCAAGAATATTGAAGTCACAATGATGGTGTATGATGAAGAAGGCAAGCGTTTGGAGGTATGACTATTCTGGACAATGTATCTGCGGTATAAACAGTTTGGATTCACATGTTTAGAGCACTTAAATTTAACTTAATGTTGTTCTTTAACTTTTAAATTCCTAACCCATTTTAATATGGTTCTGAAACTGAATTGACATTTTCTTCTTTTTTAAAGAACGTAATTTTTCCTGGTGCAGGAGATGACGCTATCTCTGAATACAAATCTGTTATTTACTATCAAGTGAAACAACCCCGATGGTTTGAGACAGTAAAGGTATGTTCTTGTAAGCTGGAACTGCACATGCTAAAATGTCCATCTCTATTTTTCAACCTTTGCTTGAGTATTTAATAGTTTTATTTTGAAACTAGGTGGCGATCCCCATTGAAGATGTAAATCGTAGCCATTTAAGGTTCACATTCCGCCACAGATCATCTCAGGAATGTGAGTACTGAAAGTGATTACTATATTGGTGTGAAAGGAAGGTTAAGAGAAAGTGATATTCCTCGCAATAGGAAGAATTCAAAGACTGGCTCTGTGGTTTTCTTATTCTGTTTTGTACTTTCAGAACAAAGCAACAACTCTACACTGCAAATGTCCTCTGTCCTGTTTCTGCTCTCACAGAGAAATAATTTTGTCTGAAATATAAAAGCTTAGATGAGTAGTATTAATTATTCTTATCAATGGGACACACTTTACCGACACCACTGTTTGCTAAGCAATACAACTATCTTTGTCCTATATTCATTTTTGATAAAGTGGTAAAACTATTTTGACTAGTTTTTTCACAAACAAGCGTACTGGCAAAGTACAGCTTCCAAATTTGTATAACTTTCAATTAAATCTCTAATTGGCTGGTTGTTTAACTCAACTAATGAGTGATTTTGGAAAAAATGGTTTATTAAATTTGCATGGAATGTCGCAGTGGTGCTATGGCTTCCAAAAAAATTAAAACTGCTGAAATGATAACCAGAAAATTATTTTAGAAAATTCTATCTTCTGTAATTCAATTTTTCCATGTAGTAAGTTCCAATAACAACCATCACTTTCCAAAGGAATCTTCACATAGTACACAGTGGCACAGCAGATAGTGCCGCTACAGCACATTGCCAGCAACCCAGGCCGGATGACCTTGAATACTTTCTGCATGTTTTCACATTCTCACTGTGAACTCATAGTTTCACCCTGTGCTCCAGTGTTTTCCCTCACTCCAAAGTGTGCTTTTCAGTTAATTGGTGCTGGTTAAGTTAATTGGTGCCAGTAATTTCTCTCTTGTGTAGCTGTGTATCAAGAGAATTGGAGGAGTTGATGTAGATATGGGAGAGAAAAGACTGGGAAATAAATAGGGATTGAGGCTGGGAGAACTCTGAGAACTGACATAGACTCAGTGGGATGACTGGCTCCTATGTCTTAAGGAAAAATAAAAAATAAAATAAAATATAAATAGGCAGTATCATAACTCACCATTATTTGATTTGATCTTTAGTGAGATCTTTCTTGGAGATACTTTCCAAAAGCAAAACATTATTTGAGCATTTTGAATAATCTAGATATTTATTTTGCCAAAGGTATATAAGATACAGATTCCATTATCAAATTACATGACCTCATGTAGTAAATGGCAATTAATAGGTCTTTCAAAGGCATTTGGAAGGCATGGATTGTGGCAGGAATGATAGAACTTTTATTTGTTCTGATTTAACAGTTTACTTTTTTGTTTAAACAAAGCAATAGACAATAGACAATAGGTGCAGGAGTAGGCCATTCAGCCCTTCGAGCCAGCACCGCCATTCAATGCGATCATGGCTGATCACTCTCAATCAGTACCCCGTTCCTGCCTTCTCCCCATACCCCCTCACTCCGCTATCCTTAAGAGCTCTATCCAGCTCTCTCTTGAAAGCATCCAACGAACTGGCCTCCACTGCCTTCTGAGGCAGAGAATTCCACCCCTTCACCACTCTCTGACTGAAAAAGTTCTTCCTCATCTCCGTTCTAAATGGCCTACCCCTTATTCTTAAACTGTGGCCCCTTGTTCTGGACTCCCCCAACATTGGGAACATGTTTCCTGCCTCTAATGTGTCCAATCCCCTAATTATCTTATATGTTTCAATAAGATCCCCCCTCATCCTTCTAAATTCCAGTGTATACAAGCCTAATTGCTCCAGCCTTTCAACATACGACAGTCCCGCCATTCCGGGAATTAACCTAGTGAACCTACGCTGCACGCCCTCAATAGCAAGAATATCCTTCCTCAAATTTGGAGACCAAAACTGCACACAGTACTCCAGGTGCGGTCTCACCAGGGCCCTGTACAACTGTAGAAGGACCTCTTTGCTCCTATACTCAACTCCTCTTGTTATGAAGGCCAACATTCCATTGGCTTTCTTCACTGCCTGCTGTACCTGCATGCTTCCTTTCAGTGACTGATGCACTAGGACACCCAGATCTCGTTGAACATCCCCTCTTCCTAACTTGACACCATTCAGATAATAATCTGCCTTTCTATTCTTACTTCCAAAGTGAATAACCTCACACTTATCTACATTAAACTGCATCTGCCATGTATCCGCCCACTCACACAACCTGTCCAAGTCACCCTGCAGCCTTATTGCATCTTCCTCACAATTCACACTACCCCCCAGCTTAGTATCATCTGCAAATTTGCTAATGGTACTTTTAATCCCTTCATCTAAGTCATTAATGTATATCGTAAATAGCTGGGGTCCCAGCACCGAACTTTGCGGTACCCCACTGGTCACTGCCTGCCATTCCGAAAGGGACCCATTTATCCCCACTCTTTGCTTTCTGTCTGTCAACCAATTTTCTATCCATGTCAGTACCCTACCCCCAATACCATATGCTCTAATTTTGCCCACTAATCTCCTATGTGGGACCTTGTCGAAGGCTTTCTGAAAGTCGAGGTACACCAATTTTCCTAGTTACATCCTCAAAGAATTCCAGTAGATTTGTCAAGCATGATTTTCCCTTCGTAAATCCATGCTGACTCGGAATGATCCTGTTACTGCTATCCAAATGCTCAGCAATTTCGTCTTTTATAATTGACTCCAGCATCTTCCCCACCACTGATGTCAGACTAAATGGAAGCTACTGTTTCACAAATGAAAGGAATGATTTAAGGCATTGTTTCCTCCTTTATCTAGCCAAAGACAAATCTGAGAAGATTTTTGCACTGGCGTTTGTGAAGCTAATGAGATTTGATGGAACAACCCTACGAGATGGAGAACATGATCTTATTGTATACAAGGCACGTTAGTTTACAATTATTTTTAATTAACATCTCAAGCAACTTAAAAGATTTATATAAAAGTAATTTAATAAGTGGAAATATAATACTTTAAGTTTATTTTTACTGAACAGTGGGATGCCAAAAAGCTGGAAGATGCATCACTATATTTAAATCTACCAGCAACTAAATCAGCACTTGAGGAGAAAGGCTACACAATGACTGGGAAAAATATGCACAGTTTTGGAAACTTTGCCATCAGCAAGGATTCATTTCAGATTTCCACTTTGGTCTGTTCAACAAAACTTACACAGAATGGTAAGTTACTAAAAAGAAACACTTGAGTATGCGTGATTCAGTTTAGAAAGTTGATTTTTAGATTATTTGCACTTATTTGTTTTCAGGTTTTATTTTAAAAATATCTTAAATATTCAGTTATTTTGCATGAGAATTTTCTCTCAAAAATTGATGTTTGTGCATGATATGTTATGCACATTTCTAAATTGTACCTATAATGTTTCCTGGTGCGATTCAATTTTCTTTCTGTAAGTCAAACAAATAAATTTTACATTAGCAGAGAAAAACTATCCTTGTGTTAAAAAATAACCTACAATTTATAAATGAATAGACCTTTTACAGCAAAAGTAGCATTATTTGAAATGGTGATGAGAATTACATGAATTAAGAAATGCTGCATAATCAATCAGCATGTTTGGTATTTCAGTGCACTGATAATATATAATTAAAAAAGTAAACTGCAATTAGTTGCATGATGTGTTCTAAATCTTAGCAATATTACTTTGAAGCATTTGAATGGATTACAGGTAGTTCTGTTATAATGCGAGTTTTCAGGACATAGTTTTCAGGAGACGCGCGTCCTGAAATCTGATTAACGAATTTAACGCAAGTGATAATTGGGGAACAGCTGATGAAAAGCCGTTTTGGATTTAAACAGCATAGAGGGGAAGAAACCTGTTTCTATGTAACCTCCCTGCAGTAATCAGACATCATTAACTCTTAAGAACACACCTGCTACTATATCACGGATGGGCATTGAAATTAACAATCGTTTCAATTCAAACTTGTGCAACAATACTCTATTAAACATTGTAACATATAGCCTTTAGTATTATTAGCTTGCACAAAAATAAATTCATTGCTTTTGAAAAGACCTTTATTTTTGAAAATCTTGCTGGAAAAATAATGTGGTAAGTTTGAAACTCTCAAGCCCCACTCCCCTTTCCCCCCACAGACATAATTGTCTTTGTGATGCAATTTTCTATAACATAATGTTTTTAGGTTGGTATTGTATTAGATAGAGTACAACTACTTGCATTGGGCATTTCCCTATAGGAAAAGAGGAAAATTGAAATGGAATTTACTAGTAGCTTGTCATCTTTAAGAAGCTATGAAACAGGACTGTTTCCATTTTTCTCCATGGCTGTACAGATTCAACAATTTAAAAGTATTTAATAATCATTAAAGGTAGAAATTGAAAATGTGTAGTGAACACCAGCTTTATGACATTTGATCATTTTTTTAACTGTCAAGAAGCCCTGAAACTTGAATATTAAGTAATAGAAAGTTTAAAAACATGCAGGTGCTGAAAGTGTTGAAACAAAATGTTAAATGCTAAACGTCGAATATCCATCAGAGAATGAAACAGAGTTCAAATCATTGGCTTTCCATCTGAGTTATGGAAAGTAGAGAGGAGAGAAAAGAACAAATGGGAATGTCAATTAGCATGGAAAATAGGAAATTCAAAGGACCAGAAGGGATGATGGTCCAGGGCAAATGAAGAGCTAGAGCTAGTGGGACAAGCCAATAAGATTGATTGAGGTAAGGTGGGAATAGCCAAATTAAATTACTGAAATTGATCATGAGCTTTTTCCACTAGTATTGTGGTTATTAATTTATTAAATTGTTTTGTTTATTCTATATTAGCTGCGTGTGTTATGTTTACAGATCTGTTACGCTGCTGCAAGTCAGAATTTCATTGTTCCATTGTCAGTGCATATGACAATTAAACACTCTTGTCTTGACTCTTGAGAATGCTGTAATATTCATAGTCAAAAATTAGTTTTTCTTCTTTGACTTTGCTTTTATTGGAACAGTTTAGGAGTCTGATCACAAAATGGTCAGAGTGGTGGATGACACAAAACGTATGGTCACATTTGTGAACTAATTTGAGCTGTTTCATAAGGTGGTGAATTATATTGTATTTGGTTGAGGAGACCCTATTGTGAGTAGAGCATGAAACGTATTAAATTGAATAAAGCACATGTCATTTTGTATTTGACCTGGTATTAATTTTTATATTTTTTAAAGAAAGGAAAGCTATGCGTGGCAATTTTATTAGTGGCTTTGGGAGGATGTAGCTGGGATACATTATGTTTAAGAGGGAAGACACAAAATACAGATGTAAATCAATGGGTCAGGCAGCATCTCAGGAGAAGGTTTTGGGTCGGGACCTTTCTTCAGACTGATCTGCCGTGATGACTTCCAAGCTTCTGTCCTGCCCCTCCGCTCTTCTAGCTTTCTTTCCTCCCACCTGAATAATGAAAAGTCTGGATAGAATGGATGTGGAGAGGATGTTTCCACTAGACCAGAGTGCAGAGCCTCAGAATAACAGGACATACCTTTAGAGAGGAGATGAGGGTAATGAATCTGTGGAATTCATTGCCACAAATGGCTGTGGTGGTAAGTATTTGGGTATTTGTAAACCAAAGATTGTCATGTTCTTGATTAGTGAGGGTGTCAAAGCTTAAGGGGGGAAGGCAGGAGAATGGGATTAAGAGGGAAAGATAGATCAGCCATAAATGAATAGTTGGATAGACTTGATGTTCTGAATTACCTTATTTTGCTTCCTTGATTTATGAATTTACACCCCTGCAATCAGTCTGGAGAAAGGTCCCGACCTAAGACGTTTGCGATCATGTTCTCCAGAGATGTTGCCTGACTCACTCAGTTACTCCAGCATTTTGTGACTTGCCTTGGTAAACCAGCATCTGCAGTTCCTTTTTTATATGTTTAATAGAAATTGGAGGTGAGAGGTGGAGGGTTGAGGCAGTGGACATGGTGCATTTGGATGTCTAAAAGGCATTTAATAATATAGCCCATATAAAATTACTGCACAGAATCTAAGGGCTCCCTACAATAGAAGAGCATTAGTTAATAGATGAAAAACAAAATCAGGTAAACTGTAAATTCTGCGACAACAGCTATTTACATCAAATTAAATTTCATGTAATTTTATGATATGATGAATGTTTTTAGGTTGTAGAGAGTTGCCTCCTTTAAACACCGTGCCTTCATTGTTAAATCTACTATTCACTGCTTTCTGAATTGCACACAATTACATTCTGGCAGATGACAACAGCAGGCAAAATAAATCCAGCAAAAGTAATGCTGAATATTTTTCAAAATAAAATGACATATTTAACATATTAGGGATTTGTAATTTTAGAAGTGCTGTGTTGTACACTGGTGTATGTTTGTCCGTGATAGGTTTTGTTCTTTCATTTCTATTGCTAGAGTTCAAATCAATTTTCAAATTTATTTGCCTTTGAGCAGAGCAGCGCTTTGTTAAATGAGATTTACTGATTTTACTTCACTGTCTAGTAAATTAGCTATCCTATTCAGAGTCCTTGGGAGATGGGAAATGGCAATATAAATATTCTTGTGACTAGCCACTGGAGAGCTCCAGTGGTGACAAAATTCATTGTTTATAAGTTCACACTCTAGCTCTTGTTTATCATGATGTTTAGAACTCTAATTTTTAGGTATGAAAACCAGATATGTCACTGGAGCATGCTCAAAAAAATAAATCTATTTTGCTGTTATCTATTTCGTGAGAGCTCTGAGTAGGTACATTGATCAATTGTGGACACAACCTATGCAATAAAATTGCCATTCTGTTTTTATTTCCACAGAGAACAATTAAATGATGTGCTTCTGGATTTTGAATGAATGCTCTTCTTTAGTCATTAAACAAAATAACATTAAGTTCGTGATTACAATCCAATCTACTTAAATAGAATGCTCAGGGATAAAATGATAGCAAAATAAAACAGTGACAGTAAATAGCCTAGTTTTTCTTTAGAATTCTTTGGGAAAGATTAAATCACCTTTGTGTAAAGTTGAGTATTTAAGAGATGTTTGAAGTTTTAAGGTTAAAAGGAAATTCTGAATAGTACTTTAATAAATAAATCAGGAGGGCAAAAAGAGGACACGAGATAGCTTTGGCAGATAAGGCTAAAGCAGAATCCTGAAAAATGCTCTAATTATATTAAGATCAAACGGATAGCTAGGGAGAGAATAGGGCAGCTAAAAGATCAACGAGGTTGTCTTTGTGTGGAACGACCTGAAATGAATATTTGTTATCTGTGTATACCCTGGGGAAGGTCATCGGAAGAATCGAAGGAAATGAATAGTGATATATTGGAATATATCCACATTAAGGCACATGTTAAGGTGGATAAATCCCTGGTCAAGTGTATTTTCAAACATTGTAGCAAACTAACAAAGTTAGTAAGCCTAACATCACTGGAGGGGATTCTAAGGGATAGGATCTATCAGCATTTGGAAAGGCAAGGACTGATTAAAATTTGTCAGCATGACTTTGTGCATGGGCAATCGTGTCTCATGAATTTGATTTGAGTTTTTTGAAGCGATGAATAAGAGGGTAATGCGGTAGATGCTGTCGACATGGATTTAGCAAGGGCCTTTGGCAAGATTGTGCTCTATCGGCTAACCTAGAAGGTTAGATAACATTAGATCAAGGGTAGGTTAACCAATTGGATACAACATTGGCCTCGTAGAAAGAGTCAGAATGTGGTAGTAGAGGGTTATTCAGGTTGGAGGCCTATGACCAGCTGCAGGGATCGGTGCTGGGTTCACTATTGTTTGTCATCTACATTGATGATTTTGATGATAATATGCTAACATGGTTAGTAGTTTTGTGGATAACACCAAAATTGGTGTTGTAGTGGACAGTGAAGAAGGTTATATAGGATTATAACGGGATCTTGGTGAATTGGGGAAGCGGGCGAAGGAACGGCAGATGGAATTTAATTCTGGTGTGAGGTGTTGCATTTTCCTAAACAAGGGCAGGACTTGCACAGTAAGTGGTGTAGCGCCCTGTAGAATAGAGATCGACTAGGACGTGTACTCCACCCCGCTTCCTGAAGTTGATAACCAGTCCTTTTTTTGCTGACAATGAGGGAGAGGTTGTTATCTTGACACCATGCTGCAAAACTCTTGATTTCCTACTGTACTCCATCTCGTCACTGTTTGAAATCCAGCACACTATGGGCATTTCATCTGCATACTTGGAAATTGAGTTACAGCAGAATTTGGCAGTGCAATTGTGAAAATATGGCGAGAGAGCATAGTAATGGGCCGAATAAGTGGCTTGTGCTGATGGGAATTATTGTGGAGAATATTTTGTTGCCTTTCATTACTGATTCCAAAAAATGTCTAGTCCTTTTGGAACCGGAAGTCGAGTCAGGTGATCGTTTGTTCCTGTGGATGTAAGATAACCAGGCCTGAAAGTAGATTTAGGAAAACATTGTTAATAATTTTGACATTCTTAGAATTAAGATTTCAAAGTGTAGAATAATTGGGAGCTAATGCAAGTAGATCCGCTGGGGCCAGCATGTGGCATCACCATGCACTGGCATCATCTTGATGGGCCAAAGGGAAAAGCTGTACATCTCTGTGACTTTCATAAGTTCAGTAGAAGATTTGTAATTGTAATTAATTTATTAGGCAAGTATGTAAAACATACAAAGAATTTGATTTGCCATACAGTCATACCAAAAAAGGAACAAGACACACAACTACATAAAAATTAACATAAACATCCACCACAGCGTACTGTGATGGAAGGCAATAACGTATCATCTTCTTCCCTCCTTTTCTCCCGCGGTCGGGGCAGTCGAACCATCCGCAGTCGGGTCGATCAAAGCTTCCGCAGCCGGCGATCGAAGCTCCCGCCTTCGGGGCGGTTGAAACTCCTGCGGTTGGAGCTCCCAAAGTCAATCCCTAACCAAGGGACCGCGAGTTCCACGATGTTAAGTCCGCAGGCTCCCGCAGTTGGAGCTCCCGAAGTTGATCCTCGGCAAAGGGACCGCCAGCTCCACGATGTTAGCCCGCAGTGCGGACAGAGATACGATACGTAAAAAGTCGCATCTCCATCAAGGAAGGAGATAAAAAAAGTTTATCCGGCACTCCACCCTCCACATAATACAAAACTAAAGATACACTAAAACATACATTTAACAACAGACTAAAAGCCACAAAAGAAGAAAAGGACGAGACAGACTGTGGGCGAGGCTGCCATCGTATGCCACCCGGCAAGATCAGTTCAGCATTTAAAAATGAGGATTGCGCCAAGCGGATGCAATCTTCGTATTTAAACAAATGAATTACATTTGTAATCCGTTTAGCACTACCGAGCAGAATGGTGGTTCATTATGGTGCACTTGCTCCTCCAGACCAAAAGACTATTTCTGATCTCCTTGTCTGGTTTTAAAACTCTTTCCCAGTTGAAAGATTTCTCTACAGTACCAAACTCAATAGTACTTTCAGGCTGTTGAGCGATATTTAAACTTAGAAATCTAAAGAGAAAGTGGCTTCTTGCGTCTATTATATTTTACAATCATTTTATTGCTTGGCATTGAAGTTAGGGGGTAGACTGAATTGCACTTACAAATTTTATTGTTTAATGGCTTAAGATGAGGGTTAATTTAAAATGTAACAAAATTAACTTGTTTAATTGTTCTCTGTGGAAATAAACCAAAATGACACTTTAATTGCCTGGTGGTGTCCACAATGGATCGTTGTGGACAAAACATTATTTGTAACCGTCACATATTGCAGTGCGATGAAGCTGTAGTTGCATTATTTTTTTGCTTTTATTCTTTGGAACTTTATCACCTTTATACTTGGTTATTAATAAAAAATTCATATCTGGTTTGCTTACAGTGGACCTCTTGGGGCTCTTGAAATGGAGGTCAAACACAAATATACTCCAGCAGAATTTGAGGCAGCTGATGAAGGTGGATGGAGAGGAGGTTGTTAAGGTAATTGACTTCCATTTTCTGAATAAAGTTAGATATGCTGTATGTTAAATTTCCTAAGCTTATGCACATCTGAACAAATGTGCATGCATGTGTGAAAATAATTTGACAGGTAACTAGGATATTCACCTGTCAAGATGCAATCAATTTTAATACTTAAACGGCGGGTACAGCTTTACTTTAAAAATAAAATAACTTAGCTGGATCTGATTCTGTGTACAGTTCTTTTCTTCAGATAGACAAAAAAAACCTGTGAAGTGGTTGTAAAAAAATCTCTTAACACTGTTAGTGGGAGACATTCAAAGTCTTCCCCACATGTCTGATGTGAACTTACCGAATAACAACTCCCACTTTATTCTCCCTAGCACTTGCCCAATGACTCTGTAATTTGCCTTACTCCAATTTAGTACCATTCCTTAAGGTCGAGACATCCATATTCAAAATAATCTTTATGGATTAAATTCATGGAATTGGGTTCACTCTCCCCAAAATACTCTTCCACTGAAACGCCAATCACCTGTGGTCCTTAAACATTTCATCCATTGACTATGTCTAAGGAGTTTGTCATATTGTTCTCTAAGATATCAGGCCATTCTCTCCTTCATCCCTTACTCTGTTATTCCCTTGGAATTGGACCCCCTCACCTGACACTTTCCCTTTTTTCCCTTTGATTGGTCTTTTGATTGATTGAAAGGGACAGCATGGAAACGGGTTTTAGGACCAACAAGTCAATGTATTGAGTCTATGTTGACCATTGTTCACCCGTTCACACTATTTCAATGTTATCCCAATCTCTCACATCCACTCCCCGTACATTAGCAGCAACGTACTGAGGCCAATTAACCTACAACCCGCATGTCTTTGAGACGTGGAAAGAGCACTTGAAGAAGACCCATGTGGTCATAGAGAACGTGTAAACTACGCAGACACACACAGCCCACAAAGCTTGTATTGAAGTGCCTCTGGCGCTACGAGGCAGCAGCGACACCAGTTGTACCGCTGTTATTTCAGACTGGTGTACTTGATATTTCTCCCCAACAAAATGACATATTAAGCTTGTATTGCCTATCCATATCTAGTACTGAAGTAATATCTTCTGCCCTTTAACGCTTGGCATCAAGACATTTACTGGTCAGCTGTAACTCGTGGGTGGGAAATAGAGTTTGACTAATATTAGCCCCAGTGTAGTCGATATGGCCTTTTCCTGTATTGAAATCTGTGTTTTTTATAAAAGCAATGAAGTATGCCGAGTATTTACTGCGATGCTTGACCAAAAACATTTAGGCTTTTAATCACAAGACATTTTGTGAATGTGAAAGCTAAAATATAAAGACAACAATATCTTGGATTGTGTATATTCAAATCTAAACCTTTCTTTCAGTTTTTACAAGATACACTTGATGCACTTTTTAATATCATGATGGAGAACTCTGACAGTGATACTTTTGACACGTTAGTTTTTGATTCTCTGGTAAGTTCATCCTTTGGAGACCTATGAGCCTCACTCGTTGTCTTTCTCTAAAGTTCCTTTGTAGGCCTCCTCTTTATTGGCACGATCCTAGAATGTTCTAAGGTAGCTCAGTTTCAGAGTTTGATTGATAGTGCTTGTGCGAAATACTATGGGGAAACTATACAATGCTAATAGAATGTAAATGTAACTTGGTAATTGGTTATTAATTATGGCATTCTGTGCTTTGGAGTTACTTGTCATGATGCATGCAGCATAACTTAATTTTACCATATTATCATCATTATTTGGAGTTTTGAATTTATTGTTCTAATTGAATGCAAATGAATCTACCAACCATACCATGTCAAGTAATTAGATGCAGATTTGTTAAGAAGAAGTCTCTAGGGAGGAATGCTATTCATTTCAACCAATTTATTTTTTCTTCCACATCCAGGTATTTATAATTGGACTGATTGCTGATAGGAAATTCCAGCATTTCAACCCTGTTCTTGAAACCTACATCAAAAAGCACTTTAGCGCAACCTTGGCTTACACGTATGTTTTTCAAGAACCTGATCTTTCATGTTTGTATTGTTGGACATTCTAATTAGAGTCTCATTTCTGCTTTTGGCTGGAGCATATTTCATGACTTTTATTGAAAATAATTACATTTATTCTCTGAGAAGGATCTACAAAACATGTTTAACTCTTGTTCATACATTCAAATTGTTGTCACTTAGATCAAACATGACCAATTAAATAATGGCAGGGAGGAGCAATTTTGTTTAGTTTAGTTCAAAGGTACAGCATGGAAACAGGCTCTTTGGTCCACTGAGTCCACGTCAACCATCGATCACCTGTTCACACAAGTTCATAAACAGCAATTTTGCTCAGGAAACTGGCTTTAATCGTTCTTGCTATTTTGGCAGTAAAATAACACTTCATGACAAGGCGTGAACATTTCCCGAGAATAAATGTTTTGCCAGCATGTTAAACTATGCTCCAACTTCACAGGGTGTCAAATGGTTTGAATGTATTTAACATTCAAAAGCTATGAAAGTTAGTCATACCATTAAAACATTAATCATGCCATTCAATTTCAAATTTAATTTAAAAAATAAAAGTAAAGCACTTAAAACAAGTTAACATAAGTAATTGCTAATTAAATGAAACTTGCCTCGCTCCCACGCAGCCATTCCTCTCCTCAGAAATGAATGGAATCACTGAACCTATGCCATGTCAAACCAGGTGCTGGTTCAGTGGGCAGGTTTCCCAGCAGAGATGTTGGGTAACTACAGGAGGTTGGCACATTTTCTGTGGCTTCATGAGGAATCCAACAAGATAAGGAAATTGTTGGTGACGACCTCTCAGGAACTCCATGTGAGTTTATATCAGAGTATAGAGTGTCTAGACTGTTAACATTTTTAAAGATGTTTCAAAGTCGGTCAAACTCTAAGCCAGTTATTTAACCTAATGTGCCAAATGAGTCATTCTTTAGTTTACAAATGCATTGGTGATGTCTTGTTTGCGTTACTTAAACACCACTTTGTTGGTCACATCTACACGACACCAGTACTGTTGAAAATTACTAAATTACCTATTTTCCAGTTTTTAAGTGTCGTGAACTGTGAGGAGGATTGTACTAGACTTCAAGAGCATAGGAACAGATGGATGAAATAAGCAGACTCATGGAAAATATAATTTAACAGTGAAAACTGATGTGTTGTACCTTGTTAGGGGAGAATGAGAATAGACAGTAAAAACTAGAGGGCAGAATTCTGGAAGGTTGATAGGAATACAGATCTGAGTATATCTTCATAAATCATTCCTGGATAACTCTATTCTCACAGTCCATTTAAACTTATTAGCTTATTTGATTTAATTGTGTAAAGTTTATAAAATGTAAATTAAGTGTTTTGTTTTATTAATAACAGTTATGTCCAATAGTTCAGAACATCTTCCATTCCAGCACCACTGTGTTTGATTATCAGAATATTACTCTATTTTGTCGTCCTCAATTGCAGTTTCTCCTGCTTGTACGCTTACTTTATTAAATCTTCTATAAACTTAAACATGTTGGACTAGAGGCCTATGATTGAAGGTATGCCTCAGGGATTGGTGCTGGGCCCATTGCTGTTTGGCAACTATTTTAAGGATTTGGATGAGAATGTTCAAGGCATGATTAGCAAATTTGCATAACACTAAAGTACATGATATTGTAGAAATGAAGATAGTTATCAAGAATGACAGCAGGATCTTGATCAGCTGGGCAAGTGGGTCAGGGAATGAAAAATAGAGTATAATTCTGATAATTTGTGATGTGTATATAAATGACTTGGACATAAATGTAGATGGGTTGATTGCTGAAGTTGTGGACTGTGAGCAAGGCTGTCTAAAGTATACAGCAGGATGTAGATTAACAATGGAAATGGGCAGTGAAATCGCAGGTGGAGATTAATCTGAGCAAGTGTGAGGTGCTGCACTTTGGAGGTTAAATGCAAGGGGAAAATATACAGTTAATGGAAAGATCCCAACAGCATTAATGTTCAGAAGGTTCTTGGGGGCCAAGCCAATAGCTCCCTGAAAGTGGCAACATGCTAGACAGTTGTAAAGAAGGTGTATGTTATGATTGCTTTCATCGGTTGGGGCAGAGAGCATGCAAGTCTGGGAAGTCATGATGCAGCTATATCGGACGGGTTGAGCAGCATTTGGAGTATTGCATATAGGTCTGTTTGCCCCATTATGTGAAGGATGTGGAGGCTTTGGAGAGAGTGTAGAGGAGGTTTACCAGAATGCCACGTAGCTATAAGGAGACGTTGAACAAATTTGGATTGTTTACTCTGAATTGTTGGAGGCTGAGAGGAAACCTGATGGAAGTATATAAAATTGTGAGAGGCATAGATAGGGTAGACAGTCAGAACCTTTTTCCCAGGATGGAAAAATCAAACTCTAGAAGGCATAATTATAAGACGAAAGGAGCAAAATTTGAAGGAGATTTGCAGGGCAAGTATTTTACACACAGGGTCTGGAACTAGATGCTGGGGTAGTGTGGAGGTAGATATGACAGTGGCTTTTTGATAAGCACTTGGATATGGGTGTTTCCATAAGTAAGGATACCAACCTGTGACATGGATGACCAAATTTGAAAGTTATTAAATCATAATGAAATACTGCAGCATTAAACGTGGGTCTACCTATGATCCTTTTGAGCTAATTTGTGATCACAATCGACCAAAATTTAATACTTTAAAAATATGGGGAAAAAAAGAGAATTAAAAAAAATATATAAGACATATGGGATACTGTCTTTTATACAAATTTCTAAGCTCCCTTACAAAATGTCGGCGCCTAACCCACCACGAGGCCCATAGTTCACGCCAGAGTCATTATAATTGCGTTAAAAAAAATTTTTAAATCGCTACGAGTGCAAAAAAAAGTTATAGCATTGACAACGGGAGGGACTACAGAATGAGACATCACTAAAATAGGTGAGCAAACTAGAGTTTTATTTCATGATTTTAAGTTCTATTCATTATTAAGTGGAAAGCTTAAACACAAAATATAAACAATAAAAAAAGAAACAATAAATATAAAAACAGTTACTCTGCTTTTAATTCACACATTTAACATGCGATCAAATGGGCACCGCTACTCACGTCGTGCTGCAAAAACTTGGGGCATCAGAAAACCATCTAATCGGGTGATAAATGATAAAAATCATAAGCATAATCGGAATTTGGCTTATATAGTTATTTATTTGCAAAATTAATGTAATCTTTCTGGTATAAATTAGCCTGAGGATTTGATGAAATCCTGCTTGAAAAATGTCATTAAAAAAGGCAAGAAAACACAGGGACATATCAGATATTTTTATTTGTAAAAACAGATTTATTGATTTTTGCCTCATCTCATTATTTTGGCTCTACACCATGATCTATACTACTTAAAACACAGGAGATGAAACAATGGGAATATTACATAAAAAACAGGAAAATAACCTGGAGGTTTGGAGACCTTCATTTTCACTACTGACAGCACGTCTTTACGGAAACACCCATATACAGGGAATGCAGTAATACGGATCATGTGCAGGCTGATGGGGTTAATTTAGCTTGGCTTCAAGTTCAGCACTGACATTTTGGGCCAAAAGCCCTGTTCCTGTTCTGTACTTTTCTTTGTTTTATGTTAAGTGTAAATGTTGCATTTTGGAATGTCAAGCCAGGCCAGGATCTTTCCAGTAAATGGTAAGGCCCTGGGGTACATTGCAGAGCAGGGGGATCTCGGAGTACGAGTACAGAGTTCCCTGAAAGTGGGGTCGCAAGTGGGTAGAGTGGTGAAGAAGGCTTTTGACATGCTGGTCTTCAATAGTCAGGGAATTGAGTTTAGAAGTTGGGACAATTGTACACGGTATTGGTGAGATCACTTTTAGCATATTGTGTCCCGTTTTAGTCACTCTGCTCTAGGAAAGATGCCATTAAGCTCAAAAGATGGCTGGACAGTTGGAAAGCAGTTGCGGCAAGGACATGAACAACATTTATAAGGCATTTGGACATATACATGGATAGGAAAGGTTTAGAGGGATATATATGGACCAAACACAGACAAATGGGATTAGCTTAGATGGAACATCTTGGTCAAATTGGGCTGAAGGGCTTGTTTCCATTCTGAACAAGCTGTGATTTTATTCCTCAATTTTGTCTTTTCCGAGAGAGGAATATTCCAGGCTGTTGAATCTATCATGATAATATCTGATTTCTCAGTTCTGGTATTATTTAAGGTTATCTTTATGACCTAACTTCATTGCACTGTTTTATAAAATGGAAAACATTGAAATTAGGTTTAAGGTAAATTGATCAGACTAATAAATAAGTCTGCACCACGTTTTAGTGATTTCTGTTGAAAATAGATACAGCATTTCATAAACATATCATTCTCTGGCATTTTATTCCGGAGAGAAATGTGTTTACCAGATTTTGACGTAATAGGGAAGGAGAACATTTTGGGGTCCTGTGTCCATTTCTTGGTTATTAATCATCATATAACATAAGAGATGAGGGAAATCTTATAGCATACTTTAGGGAAACAGCAGAAATAGGAAATTTGTTTTTTGGAGGAAGAATTTGATATGGAAACATTTTCTGAGGAGCATAATGTAATTAATGTATTCAAACTTACAAAGTCTTAATTTTCATTCAGGAAACTCACCACTGTATTGAAAAACTATGTGGACAACTCAGAGAAGCCAAACGTGACAGACCAACTTTTCAAAGCAATGAAATCTTTAGAATATGTTTTCAAATTCATTGTTCGTTCGAGAATACTATTTAATCAGTAAGTATCCCGTTTTTATTCATAAATATATATTATATATAAATGACTTGGACATAAATATAGATGGGTTGGTGATGGGTTGATCTGTGGCCTCCTTACTAATCAAGAACCTATCAATCTCCGCTTTAAAATTACCCCAATGACTTGGTCGCCACAGCCGTCTGCACTAAAAATTTGTAGGCACTCTAAAAATTCCTTCTCGGTATCCAATACAACTTGATTTACCCAGTCTACCTGCAAATTAAAATCCCCCATGATCACTGCAATATTGCCTTTCTTATATGTCGATTCTGTCATGTGATGTAATTTGTACCCTACAGTTCGGAGGCCTGCTTAAAACTCTCATCAGGGTCTTTTTACCCTTGCACTTTCTTAACTCTATCTACAAGGATTCTACATCTTCTGATCCTGTATGATCCCTTGCTATGGATTAAATTTCATTCCTTACCAGTACAGTCACCCACCTCCTCTGTCCCCTACCCGTCTTTTTGACAGGATGTATATCCTTGGGTGTTCAGCTCCCAGCTCTGATTTTTATCTAACCACATCCCTGTCATGCCCACACGTTTTACCTACAAATTTCTAACTGTGCTATCAGCCCATCCACCTTGTTCCGTATACTGCATCCATTCAAATATAACACCTTTAGTTCAGTATTTTTGGTTGAGCTTCTCTTATTCATGTTGATAGCTGTAAATCTACAATTCTAAGTAATCTTCAGCTGATAGTTGATTCTATTATTTTACACAGAATTGTCTGCATTTATGTGTAGTTCTACATTGTTATCTTTGAACAAGGGTCACCTGTTACCGTTTAAAATTTGATATTATCTCCCCAATATTTAGTAACCTTGAAATGATCATGCTCCATCACAAATCTCTCTACTCTTCATTGGTATAAAGTCATGTCATATACAAAAATAAGTCAGGGCACGTAGTTTTACTCAATCTCCCGTGGGCATGGATTTGGATGACAATTCACTTTAGGCCAATACCAATTGACAGCATTACCTTAAAATGGGAAGGTATTTACTTCAGGGACATTACCTTTACTTCAGGGACTGTTTTTAGGATTAACTGCATTTGTGTAAATTGCTGCAAATTAGTTTTGTCTTTTGTCTTTCCCATGCACAGGTTGTTTATTGTGTATTTTTTGTTTTGAGATTAAAGTTGAATTTAATATGTAAACGCTTTGCACATTGATAAACATTATGTAAATTATTATGTAAATTATACTTTATATCTGAGGAACAAATAATGATTTTAAAATTACATCTAAATACATGTATTTGTGATTGACTTTGGACTATTTAGTCCATTATTCTCCTTATTTCAACAGATCAAAAGATAAATGTTTACTCTCCCCATCTATCCTTCCCAAAGCCATTATGCTAATCGAAGATAAAAATCGAAAAAACAGTTCTCTAAAATGCTTTTATTCCTCTCTTCCTGCCCTAGCTAACTGTTGTCTCTCTGTTGTCATCCTGTCATTTAAGATTTGGCAACATCTGATTTGATATCATAGCAGCAATTATGTTTGGCTGGAGAACTTTTGTTTGGCTAGAGTACTGTAGAAATTCACTTATGAACCTACATATTCTGTTAGTTATAACTACAGGAGTATAAAGAATATGTCGTATTGTTTGTCTCAGCACAGAAATTTGCCAGAAACGTTATATTGATGAAACTTTATCCAACTTTTTTTCGGATCTACTTTATATGTTTTTCTAAAATTGTAGGTTTGGTTCTTACATGTCAGTCAAGCTGAGAAAGACGCACTCTTAAGAAAAAGTTTACCCCAACCTACCTATATTTCATTCATTGCATTCAAGTGCATTTATAATGATAACAAATGCACCTTTTTCCTGTGGCTATTTTACTATGCACCTTTAAATATCTAATATTGAATTAATATCAGTATATTCCAATTTTATTGTAATTTTGGTCACGAGCAGGTAAATAATAACAGCATTTAAAGTGGCATTCCTATAATTATCAGAAAACTATATTAAATACATTTTGCAAACTAAATTATATAAAGGTTTATCTCAGATTTATGTTCAGAAGTGTATAAAATATACAACAGTACAGTACAACACAGGAAAAGGCCCTTTGGCCCACAATTATGCCAAGATATCTGTACATGGCCTATATCCCTTAATTCCCTGCCTGTTCATATATCTGTTTAAATGGCCCTATGAATGCTTATCGTATCTGCTTCCACCACATCCCCAACAGCAAGTTCTAGACACATAACAGTTTCTATTTCACTTTCATTTGAGAGGTATGTTCATCTTTTGGATCAGCCTATCATGCGAAATATTGTCGAGAGCTTTAAAATGTCCATGCAAATACCATTCTTTGTCTTACCCTCATCAATCATCTTCATCACCTTCTCTATTTATATATATGTTCAGTATTTCTACAGAGCTAACGCTTGTCTTCATGTTTTAGTTTGCAACTATGATGTTAGCTGAATTGTGATTGTGTAGCCTCATCATATAAAGTTTACTTATTTTCTCTGGATCATTGCTGCCATTCAAGAGTTAAAGCTTCTGACAGTTTCAGCTCCTCTTAATTCAACGGGAAAGAAAGGTTCAGGTTACATATTTCAGAAGCTTTCAAAATTTTAAATAGAGAAGAATGAGCACTTCTTGTTTTCTTTGTGTACTGTAAATGACTAAATTTATTACGTTGAATATTTAACTTAATTTAAGTTTATATTTAAACAAAAATAAAATTTTGTGACAACAGCTTCTAATTTACACTTACATAACACTAATTATGTTATCTGTTGGACAATATTCAAATTTAAACTTTGTACCGTGGATCACACACAGGGAAATGGATAAAATATATTTCCTCATTTTTATTACAGTTTTTTTCAAAATATTTTTCTGTTCATAACTAAAATATTTATATTCTCTTACGTCTTTGCATGATATATCGCATTGTGGTTTGTATAATCCATTTGGAAACAAATCACTGCAGCGACACAAGGGTTCTTAGTGTAATTAGTTTGGTCAAAATACATGCTGATGTTGGTAGGCAGCAGACAATCAAAGATTGCATTCCACCTTGAGCTGTACCAAATCTCAGATTTTCCCTGAAACAGTTGTTAAATTCTTGTTTCCCTCTATAGTCAGCAGCTTAATTGAAGAGTGTGCCAATTACAGTGAAATGTCACCTCATGTCTAGTGCATACATCAGGCTGCAGGATCAGAAGTGCAAATCCTAGGTAGATTATTAGATGTATAGCAAATGTTTGATGGGGAAGGGGGGTAATGACTGAGCAGCTGGAGCTTCTCAGAAAACAATGTGGCCATCTATGTGTGGAGTTGTAGGACAAGGTCCTCAAAGAATATTTCTCCTCTGATTTTTACCACGGAGAACGAGGGAACTTGGGGCAGTTAATGGAAATATTTTGAGCACTGTCCGGTTACAATTAAGAAGGTGCTGAATGTCCTAAGATGTATGAAGGTTGATAAACTTCCTTGGCCTTATCAGATATATCCAAGAACACGCTATAGGTATACTTTTAGAATGTCTTTGTTTTCTTGTTAATTTAATTTTATCCTGCCAAGGATATTTTATGGCCTTTTTTGGCCTTTTAATTTCTTCATTAATTCTTCTTGTGCAGGTTTATAGTATAATCCCAGCAGAGTGATCACCCTTATCATATTCCTTAATTCCACCCCTATGGGCACATTTGAAGATCCCTTTAGGATATCCTCTTTTAGTACTGCCGTTATGTTCTCCAAAATCAGTGGTAAAGCTTTTCCTTCTCTTTTCCATTTTCTTCTGTCACATCAGACACCTGGAATGTTAAATTGACAACCCTGCCCTTCGCTTAACCCACCTTCTATGTTTATAATAACATTATAATACCAAGTGCCAATCCATGCTTTCCATGTGAGGCTCCTTGCATGAAAGCAACGCATTTGACCCTGTAAGCCCATCACTGCTTTCTAAACTGCCTCTGTCCACCAGAATTGCTTGATTTCTCTTTTACATTATTCTCCTGACTTGCTGCATTGCTACAATGGTTCCCATCTCCCTCTCCCAACCAAGTTAGTTTAAAACCCCCCAAGTAATGAGAGAAGTTTTCTGCGACAATATCGATCGCCCTACAGTTTGGGTGCAGCCTGACCTTGTACAGTTCCCATTTACACCAGAAGCGATCCTAATGATCAAAGTACACATAGCCCTCCCTCCTGAATCAACTCTTTAGCCATGTCTTCATCTGTCCTATCCTTCTCATTCAATCCTTACAAGCATGTTGCCCAGAGAATAATCCTGAGATTCCTTTTAACTTAATGTCTAACTCTCTATACTCACTTTGTAGGGCCTCATCTCTCTTTCTACTAATATATACTATGACCTCTGGCCCTATTCCTTCAGAATGTTCAGCAGCGGATCTGAGACTTCTCTGATTATTACATTAGCGAGGCAACATATCATGCTGGAATCTAGTTCTTGGACAGACAAGTACCTGTCCCCCTCATTAACGAATTTCTATCATTATTGCTCACCTAAACTTTCCGTCCTCTGCTAGTGATCAGCCATGATCGCATTGAATGGCGGTGCTGGCTCGAAGGGCTGAATGGCCTACTCCTGCACCTATTGTCTATTGTCTATTGTCTATTGTCTATGCATTAGAGCCAACAAAGTACCACAAACTCAGCTTCTGCTGCTTTCCCCTTAGGCCATCCCCAATAGTATCTAACGTGCTATACCCGTTGAGAATGGAATGACCATGGCAGTTTCCTGCACCATTTGTCTGCCCTTATTGCCATTTCGGATGGTCACCCATCTTTTTGTACCTATGGAATGACCAACTCGCTAAACTTACTGTCTGCAACATTTTCCAAATCTTAGATGCGACATAGCAAGTCCAACTGCAACACCAATTGAACTACCCTGCAATCTCCAATCTCCCTTTTGAGATTTACCCTGTAGGGAATTTAAGTAGTACTTTATATATATGATATAAACTCCTCATTTATGGAGTCTGGCTCATCATTCATTCACTCATCATTGTTAATTAGCAATTAATAATTCCTATTCTTGCTACTTCGCAGTTCCTTGCATCTCAATTTAAACAAAATAATACTTGCAAATTAGCAAGCCAATTATATTGGAGAAAGACTGATCCATTGTTATTTTGCATTGAAAATAATTCTAAATGTTTCATGGTCCCTTGCCCTTGTGGACTTTCATTTAAATTTATTTTCTAATCTAATTTTCTATAAATTTATCTGATATTTCTTTTTTATTTCAAGTGCTATCTTTTTTCTATTCTTAATTTAATTTGTCACTGGCTGCTGTTTTATTTTGACTACTAGTTATTTTTTGTTTGTAGATATTGTGAACTAATTTACTATACATTGAACATAGAACTGTACAGGAACAGGGACTTTGGCCCAACACATTGGCACTGACCATGATGCCAATGTAAAGTAATCTCATTTGTGTTGGTTGAATGGCCCTCAAACTGTGCTATTGTATTTGCTTCTACCATCTCTGCAACATTTTACAGGAGAGGGCCTGTGTATCTTACCTCCCCCTGAACTCAATATGTATTTAATGTCAAATGCTAATAACTATAATAACATTTGGGCAGATATATGAATAGGAAGGGTTTAGAAGGGACAAATGGGACTATAGACAAATGGGACTAGTCTAGAATGCTAACTTTGTTGGCATGGAAAAGGTGTGACGACGGGCCTGTTTTCGTGCTGTATAGCTTATGACTCGATAAATACTTATTCTGTGTAAAACAAAACATTCCAATCTTTGTTTTGTAAAACGTGATTTTTGAATGAATTTATCATTGAAAATATTTATAATTAATTGCCAAATTAATTGCTTTTTTGTTTACAAACTTTACCGGAATTGTAAAATGTTGATCATATTTGTTCATTTCTCAAGATTGTATGAAGATAAAGGTGAAAGTGACTTTATGGATTCCTTGAGACATTTGTTCAGATCAATTAATGACATGATGAGCAGCACTTCAGATCAAACAGTAATAGTAAAGGTAATTTTTACTTGAAGATTTAAATCAATAAAAATTACTCCATTTTTTTTCTCAGCTCAACTTGTGTGGAGTTGTTTCTGAAATTGTTTTTGGAAACAAACAAGAGAACTGCAATGTACTTGTACCTTATTGATTGCATTTATATTTAAACGTAATTATAAACAGGAGAATACATACTTTACTAATGTTAACATGAATGAATACTAAAACATTAGGAAGGAGAGGGCCTGTGTGTCTTACCTCCCCTTGAACTCAATATATATTTAGTTAAATCTTAATAACTATAATAACATTTGGGCAGATATATGAATAGGAAGGGTTTAGAAGGGTATATATAGACAAATGGGACTAGTCCAGAATGCTAACTTGGTTGGCATGGAAAAGATGTGATGAAGGGCCTGTTTCCATGCTGTATAGCTTATGACTCGATAAATACTTATTCTGTTAACAGCAGTAAGATTCTTATTGCATCCATTGACCTCGGAGAATGTTTCAGATGTTCAGATCTATATTGACACCGTACAATCATAAGCCTGTAAAATATGCTGATGTGATTAACCCAGCACAAGGTTCATCTTTGTCCCATACATTCCCCATTGCAGCCCTAAACATTTGCAGCAATGCAGGTTCATTCTGCTTGAGCCACTACCCCATGGTGGCACTTTGTGGCAGTGAGGGCCATGAATCGGTGACCAGGCATCGGGCAGAGAATCTGACTTACCCTCCCTCCCCCCCCCCCCCCCCCCCCACAGAGCCAAGCCACGAGTCGGCAGGAGGTCGGGAGAGTAATTTTTTAGCAGCTGTTATTGGACAAGTTCATATCCGATATATGGGAGTTGTTTAAAGGCCAACTGATCAGAGTTCTGGACCAGCATATTCCAGTAAGCAGGAGCATAGGGATGGTAAGGTAATGGAGCCTTGGATGGCTGGAGAGGTTTTAAGCTTGGTCACAAAGATAAAGGAAACTTATATAATGTTTAGGACAATGAAATCAGACAAGATCATTGAGGAATATAAAGCAAGCAGGAAAGAACTCAAGCAGGCATTGGAAGAACTTGAAAGGGCTATGAAATTTCATTGGGAAGTCATATTGATGGAAATCGCAAGCTTTTCCTGTATACGTCAAAAATAAGAGTTTAACTAGAGAGAAGGTTGAACCATTCAAGGATGAAGGAGGGAATTTATGCTTGGAAGATGTTTCAAAGGTCTTTTATTGTCACATGTACCAATTAAGGTACAGTGATGTGTGAGTTACCATACAGCCATACGGAAAAAAAAGCAACAAGACACACAAATACATAAAAGTTAACATAAACATCTACCAGAGCGGATTCCCCACATTCCTCACTGTGATGGAAGGCAAAAAAGTCCAATCTTCTCCCTCTTTATTTCTCCCGCGGTTGGGGCAGTCGAACCATCCGTCGGGGCGATCAAAGCTCCCGCATCGGGGCGGTCGAAACTGCCACAGCTTGCAGTTCCCGATGTCGGTGTCTGAGCAGAGACCGCGGGCTCTGTGATGCAAGTCCGCAAGCACCCACGGTTGGAGCTCTGAGGTCGATCCCTGGCAAAAGGATTGCGGTTCTCGCGATGTTAAAGTCCCGTACGCTCCCGGCGGTAGAGCTCTCAAAAGTCGATCTCCAGCTAAAGCTGCCAACTACTCAATGTTTGGCTGCAGTGCGAACGGAGATCCGATAAGGAAAAAAATTAGCATCTCCGTCGAGGTAAGAGATTAGAAAAGGTTTCCCCCAATCCCCCACCCCCCACATAAAACAAGCTAAAGAACACTAAAAACTTACATTTAACACAATAGTGTACCCTGCATCAATTTCACCATCCTCCATGTTCTTCCCCTTGCTGAATACAGCAAGGAGTTTGTACGTTCTCCCCGTGACCTGCGTGGGTTTTCTCCGAGATCTTCGGTTTCCTCCCACACTCCAAAGACGTCCAGGTATGTAGGTTAATTGGCTGGGTAAATGTAAAAATTGTCCCTAGTGGGTGTAGGATAGTGTTAATGTACGGGGATCGCTGGGCGGCGCGGACTTGGTGGGCCGAAAAGGCCTGTTTCCGCGCTGTATATATATGATATGATGATATGATATGATAACACATACTATTTAAACACAAAGAAGGAAAGGACAGACAACTGTTGGTGAGGCAGCCATTGCTGGCACCACCCGGTGGCATGTGGGATACCAAAGAGAACTTTGGATCTGTATTCAGCAAGGGGAAGAACATGGAGGATGGTGAAATTGATGCAGGGTACACTATTGTGCTTGGGGAGTTTGAGATGAAGAAGGAGATAGTATTGGGTCTCATGCAAAGCATTAAGGTGGACAAATCCTCAGGGCCTGACAGGATCTATATCAGGTTATTGAGAGGCATGAGACAAAAATCTAGGGGATGACAGATCTTTTTATCCTCTTTAGCCGCAGGTGAGGTCTAAGAGGGCTGGAGATTAACCAGTGTTGCTCCTTTTTTTAAGAAGGGAAGTCATCAAAGAAATGATAGGCTGGTGAGTCTTGTGTTCGAGAGAGGGAAAGTATTGGAGTGGATTCACTCCAATTATTCACATTAGGAAGGGAAAGGGATAAAGGGCAGTCAGCATGGCTTTGTCTGCAGCAGGTCACGTATTATGAACTTGGAATTGCGAAGGTGATTGATCAGCATAGGCCAGTGGATGTTGTTTGCATGGATTCTAGTAAGGCATTTGATAAAATCGCTCATGGCAGGTTGATCCAGAAAATTAAAATTCACAGCGACTTGGTAGTTTGAATTCAGAACTGGCTTACCCATAGAAGGCAGAGGTATTGGTGGAAGGTTGTTATTCCGGCTGGAGATATGTGACTAGTGGCATGACACAAGGATCTATGCTAGGACCTCTTTTGTCTGTGATATAAATAAATGAATAGATGTAAATGCAGATGGGTCAGTTAGTAACTTTGCAGCCAGCATCAGAATTGGTGGAGTTGCAGACAGTGAGGAAGGCTACCAAAGGATATGGGGATAGAAATGGCAGATGGAGTTTAATCCAAGCAAGTGTGAGGTGTTGCATTTTGGGAGGTTGAATGAAAGAGGAAAGTATACATTAATGATGTCCTTTAACAGTCGAAGGATCTTGGTGTCCAAAATGGCAACATAAATAGTTAGCATAGTGAATAAGGTGTATGGTATGCTTGCCTTCAATGGTTGAGGCTTTGAGTATAAGAGTTAGGAAATCATATTTCAGCTCTTAAAAAAAACTTGGGTTATGCCATTTGGAATATCATGCATTTCTGATCTCCCCATGAGAGAAAAAATGTGAAAGCTCTGGAGAAAATGCAGAAGAGAATGCAGCATGGATTAGAGCTGTAAGGTGCATGGGTGTCAGAGGTTTTGGGGAGAAGGCAGGAGAATGGGGTAGGAGGGAGAGATATGATTGAATGCCATGATTGAATGTGGCATATACTTAATGGACTGAATGGCTCCTATTACTTATTACCTAATGAGGTTAGGCAAATTTGGATTGTTTTCCCTGTTGGAGGTAAAGGAAGACCTGATATAAGTATATCAAATGATATAGCAGGGTAGACAGTCAGAACCATTTTCCTGGGTGGAACTATCACAGGCCTGAGGCATAGCTTCAAGTTCAGAGGGGAAAAGTGTAAGAGGTTGTGCAGTGCAATTTTTTTTACACGGCAAGTGGTGGGTTCCTGAAATGCATTGCTGGGGCTTAAGGTGGAAGCAGATACGATAGTGGGATTTAAAGGGCCTTTGGATAGGCACATGGATATATATGTAGGGGATGGAGGGATATTGTTCAAGCGCGGGCCGCCGGTGAGATTAATTTGGCATTATGTTCAGCACAGACATTGTGTCTGAAAGACCTGTTTTGTGATGCTTTTCTATGTTGTCGAGAAGCAAATCTACACCTGAAAGAATTGCTAATGTTTCATTTGAGGTCTATGACTTATCAAATCCATCAAAGGGTAATTTAGTTGAGGAAAAACAGCTTCTGCAGTGTTGGGATTTTATTTGGTAATTTATTTGTTCACTTACAAAGAATGGGCATTTTTGAGTGTCAACAGAGGAAGAAGAAAATTAATAGATTGGGTAGAGAAATGAACATGGCAAATCACGTGACATTGTTAAATTTGTTACGCTCCTCTGTTCTTAATGAAAAAAATCAGATTAATATAGGAAGCTCAGCATAAATATATGTTAAACCATACAGGAACATTCAGTATTTATGCAAATAATTTATGATGACATGTATCTTAATGAAGATATTCTGTGTTAAATACTGTATATTTGAAAACTATTATTTTCCCTTCAGAGCTAAATTTACTTACGTTATTTCTAGGGGGCTGCTTTGAAATACCTCCCAACAATTGTAAATGACGTTAAGCTGGTGTTTGATCCAAAAGAACTTAGGTAAGGAATGGGCTTTCCCAGAGCATTCGTAACAAGCTAAGTATTTGCCCTCTCCCGTGTGCAGAATAAAACATGAATAAAATAAAATATATGTGGAATTAATAGATATATAGTTTAAGCATTCAGATTGGATTATTCAGCCAGGTGGGTTGTTAATTGACTAGAAAACTATTGATCTGGATGGTACAAATATTGAATGACTAAATCTGTCACATAATTCTGAAAAAAAGCATTGTTATTGTTGTTTGCTATGTTTCTTATAACAAGTCAACCAAGACGAATCCGAAAATAAAATAAGTTTATTTTAATTTTTATACTGACATTGACCATATCTGAGGAGTGAGCAATGATTACTTTTGGACCAAATTAAAGTGATGTGATCTTTAAAAAAACCTCAAGCCTTTAATGTTGTTGGCCAAATTTCCTGCGTGTAGCTTCATCAAATATGAAGAAATCCAGGCATGTGGCTGGAATTTAGGGTTCAGAAAAATGTTCTTCCCAAATGAAAAACCTTATTAAAAGAGAACTTACACAATAAAGTGATGTTTTTGATCTTTGTGGGGCCCTCATTAAATTATAATTTACTCATGTTTTCTCTAATCACCTTTGTGACAGCAAATTGTTTACAGACTTCATTCATAATGTTCCACCGGGCAGACTTGTGCGTCAGAAACTCTACTGTTTGATTGAAATAGTGCACAGTGACCTCTTCACACAGCATGGTGAGTAAGATTTTCTTCTAATTGACATACCATTTTCTGCAAACAATGGAGTTTTTGCCAGGCTTTAATATACATTTCTACTATGTTATGGGGGCTTGAGCCAATTCACTCCACAAGAACAGCAATTTTCTGTATTTCATTTTTTGCCTCTGACTTCTGCTGGTGGAAACTTAAGGGGAATGCTTTGTGCAAATAAATTTCCTAGAATCCCAGAAATTTTATTTAAAAACTAGTCCAAACCTCTCCTGCATTAGTGCAGCACCCTCTCCTCCCCCCTTCCCCTCCCCTCGCCTCCCTTCCCCCCACCCCTCTCCTCTCCCCCCTGCCCCCTCCTCTCCCCCTGCCCCCCTCCTCTCCCCCCTGCCCCCCTCACTCTCCGCTCTCCTCTTCCCTTCCCCCATTTCCCTTCCCCCCACTCCATCCCCCTCAACCCCCCATTATCCTCCCCCCTCCCTCCCTCCCCCTCCCTCCCTAGGAGATAGATTCAAACTTTAAAATGTGAGTAACTTTAAAAATATAACACTGATTTCAACAAAACGTCTTCCATTAGCACCAAAAGGACGACAGTAAGGTGGGCCTAAAATTGTCGTGCTATCGTGTACCGTTTTGGCTGTAGTCCAGGAACAAACAAATAAACAAACGAGAGTTTTAGTATATAGATATTCTCAAGAAATTCCAGAGCAGATAAGTGAGTTAAACATGCCTCACTTCAATGGCTTTGTTTCATCTCGCTACTTAATGGCTTTTAAATTAACATAACAAAATCACTAAAATGTAAATTATCATAGCTTTGGGGTTTACATTAAATCTGGAATAAGGAGATGAAGCTATTGCTCGAGTGCATAGAAAATATTTAATTTTCTATTGTGACTTATCTACAAAACAACTTTTACATCAAGATGCATCTGTTTACTCTACCAAGTCAATCGCTGTAGAAATGTTAACTGTTTTGCCTGGCTTTTCAGATGCACTTAATGTAACTGTTTTATATTTTATGTATGGAGATCATGTCTTTAATTTTATGATTAAAGTTAATGCCCTAATAGAATCTTAAACAATTAAATGAAATTGTGTTTTAATGCAAATTAATAATTAAATTTATTGTGGCAGTGCTGGGGGCAAATTATTACCAAATCTCAATTTTGCTGTTTGCATAACAATCAAAAAGTGCAGATGCTCGAAATCCTGAAATTAAAAAAGACAAAATACTAGAAACACTGAACAGGTCAGGCATAGCTTGTGGAAAGAGTAAATGTTAAAATTTTGGGATTAGACCACTTCACCTGAATTGGGAAGGGGGAAAAGAAAATGTTAGTTTTTAACTGCAGATGAAGCAGGTGGGCGGATGGGTAGAGAAAACGGAGAAACTCTGAGATGAGACCAAGTGAGATAACATAGGAGATAGAGAGCATTCCGATTAAATTGCACTTGTCTTTGTGTAACATGTTGCTAGTAGCAAGGTCATGGGAGATTCTTAGCAGACCAGAGTACACTTTACAAAATGAAATATATGGCCAATATGACTCTAACCTCCCACACTGAACTATGTTTGTATTTTCATGGACCTCCTCATAACCTGTATAATTCAGAGATTTTGAGAAATTTACAAAACAAAGAGACGATTCCAAACGTTGAGTCGATGTCAGCCAAAAATGGAACAATTTGCATTACCCCACTTTCATCTTTTAACTATTAGCCTTGTAAGTTTATGTCTTCAAGAACTTGCTCAGGCTCATGCAGTTTTTTTGCCTTTGCTATTTTTTCAGGCATTGAGTGCCAGACAACCCAATATTCTTTTTGGATGAATTCTTTATCTTTGACACTTCCATAATCCCTTCATAAATTAATTTATATTCATGACCTATAGTTATTGATTAAAACACCATTATTTCACTTTCTTTTCACCTTGTGGAAGCCTCTTATTTTATATGTGTATTAAGGCAGAAAAAATATTTAGCTAATATTTCCTTATAACTATAATTATCTTTATATTTTGGCCTCCTTATTCAGTTGTGGTTTCTAATTGGACCTACTCATTCCTCCTTTCCATTCAGCTATTTGTGAAACAACTTCAGTCTATCCAAGATATTTCCAGCCAGTATTTTCATCAATGTTCTTTATTGTACTTTCATTCTTCCTGTCCCCGAAGCATCTTCATTAGTCTCCACTATGCTGATTTCTCACCAACTGTCATAAACTTTCTTTTTATGTCTTGTTCAGCTGTATATGTACTTTGACTTTAATTCTCCTTCACTTTCCATTTAAGCAACTCTCTTCTACTGCTTGCAATCCTATGACCTCCCACCCTCTCCCCCCAGCCCTCTCTCCCAAGATCCAAGTTCCCTTTGCTAGTTCTCCTTCCTCAAATATTCTCCACTGGTTTCTGGTGCATGGTCAACATAAAATTCATTGGCAACTCTGATATCCTTCAATGCTTGTCCAATCTATCTCCAATGTATCATACAGTTCTGTATTCTTGCACACAATTCTCTGCTTCTTCCATGCCGAGTTATTGTTTGTGTTTTTGTCACATATTTTGAACTGGTGTGAATCATGTCTCATTCTGCCACTGTGCTCCTATCCTCTAAACCTTTGTTCCTGTGCTTTATTCTTGCCAATTCTTTTCATTTCAAGAATGGGTTACTAAAAATTGTCCTGCAAGCCATCACTTTTGCTGCATAATTGATGAGAATTTCAATATATTGATGTGGTAGCAATAAGTCATAAGAAAAAACAAAGCCCTAAATCTTTAAAGATATTTTTGTGAAATATATATTGGTATTGTGCCTATTTTGTTTACTCTGTTTCAAATGCAACTGGCATTATGAACCACATGCTCAATTCAAAGCCAAACTCCACATCAAAGAAATCTGTTCAAGAGTACTTTTTCAGTTGTGGCTATTCTTTGCTAAACTATTCCAAGTCAAAAGTTGTGTACATTGAAAAATTCTAATGTTGGTATATGAATTTCCATGTATTACAAGGATAATTCGCTGATGATTACAGTTAAAGTGTGTGTGCCCTTTGGGTTAACAAACAATCCTAACAAATGAAATAATTTATTAGTTAGTAGTTTTTATGTTTTGAATACTGTTGTTCATTGTGCCTAGAATGCAGAGACATCCTTCTACCCATGATGACAGACCAGCTGAAATATCATTTAGAAAAGCAAGAGGAGCTGGAAGCTTGCTGCCATTTGCTTAGCAATATCCTTGAAGTACTCTACAGAAAGGATGTGGTTAGTAGATATATCCAATATTTGTCAAATGTAACTCTGTTTGAACTCTGTATACATTTATGTCTTCTTATATCTGGTACATTATTTATTCTTTATGGCGCACTTAATCTGATCATGTATCAGACCTCTAATTAGCACACTGAAATTGCAAAGCAGAACTCCTTTAGTTTCTTCATGGTGCTGCAGTAATGCTGTGAAACTCTTTAGTGCTGAAACTATCAATGAGGAGTTAATCAGTAGCTTGGGAGTTGTAAAGGAGATTTGATGGCATGTGTATTAGGAACTTAGTGACACCACAGCTCAATGCAAAGTTCAATCTTGGTGCTTGAATTCTAGAGGAGAAAAATAAAATGTTGGTTTTCAACAAAAGAAAGCAGACAGTAGGCTTGACAGGAATATTCCCAAGTTCCTAATGACGTAGGAGAAATGGAGAAATTATCTGGCAAAATATTAAAATTCTTCAAGATACTACTGGCAAATTAGTAAAAGGATAGAAAGAATCTGAGGTTATAGACCCTTGCAAAGCAGTAAACAAGAAACATGGTCCAAAAGGCTCCTCGGTTCCTTCCTTGTGGACAAAAATTACTGAATAAGATTCGGCCATGATTTGTTCCATGATTCTGAAAAATCTCTCTCTCTGTAAGTGACTGGATTTGCTGTGAACAATTGCTGATCACCAGAATGAAACCAGATTTCAACAGAACCTAGGATAACTGTAACATTCTTTGAACTTTCCTGTACTTATGAAGCAGAAAGAGTGGACTAAAACAAAAAAATCCCCTGGAATCCATCTGAAATAAAAATAGAAAGTGCTGGAAATACTCATCAAGTCAGGCAGCAATTGTGGAGGGAAAAATTATGTTTCAGGTTAGCTGTCTGCAAATACTGTTGGACTTGCTAAGTATCTTCAGCATTTTTGTTTTTAAAGAATGTAGATATTTTTTGACTGCCAGTATAGATGTGTATTTATTACCTGTTTATTGCAACCTCTTAAGGTACAGCATTCTTAGAGGAGAAATGCCCCAAGACAATTACAAATATTTTGTCAGAATATATTTTCTCTGGAATTATAAAATTACCTTTGTGAAGCAATCTGGTTCTATTTTACCTTTAAGGCTGCTATAGAAATGCAAGGTACGGGTTGTAACTGATTCAAGTAGTGAAGACCACCATCTAAGAAACAATTACTACATGAAAAACAAAATTTCCATTTCAAATGGAAAAGATTAAACAAAATTAGACACAGCAAACCTTACAGCTACTACAGGCTTTGTGCATTGATGGGGCTCTGGAATTAGGAAGACAGTTCATTTGGAGGTAGTACATAGCCTTCGTGTCCCATTTGTGGGCAAAGGCTTGATCTAATATTAATTTGTTCTTTGTTATTAACTTTGAAAGGGTTGATTGGTATAACATATCTTTGCAGCAAAGTATGATTTAATGTCTACTCCTTGCACCTGATAGTGCAAGCTTTATATATGACATTGACATTAGTTATATTACTTTCAATCGAAGTGCAATTATAATTGATTTCTTGCAATGATAATTGCTTTTTATGGTGAATGTCAGTGAATATGTTATTTCTATCATTGCTCTTATTAATATACTCCATTGTTTGATTTTTAACTTAGGGACCAACACAACGACATGTCCAGTTAATAATGGAGAAACTATTGAGAACTGTAAATAGGACAGTCATCTCCATGGGACGTGATTCTGATCTAATAGTAAGTTCCTGTTGAAATCAGTGTTGGAATCTTTATTGGAGCTGTGAGTAACCAGTTTGAGCCATATTGGCAAAATTACATGTCAGTGCAATACAAAATAGTTGAAATCTTGATCCAAGTGTATTATGAAGGAGAGGAAGTGCAACAGGTATACATGAGAATGATTTCAGGCATGGGGATTGTCCTGTGAGTAAAAATGGAGTTAGATTGGCCTAATCTTATTGGAATAAAGAGAAATTAAAAGTGATTTATTTGAAAATATTAGATTCTAAGATGCAAAAACACACATTTTTGGAAGAGTTTGCCCATTTTCCCTGTTTTCTTCGGGTGCTCCGAGTTCTTCAAACATTCCAAAGAAGTACAGGTTTGCAGGTTAATTGGCTTCTGCAAATTGTCCGTGGTGTATACGGTGAACTAGTGTACGTGTGTTCACTGTTCAGTGCAGATTTGGTAGGCCGAAAGGCCTGTTTCCATGCTGTATCTCTAAACTAAATACAAACTAAACTAAACTCAGTTGATCAGGTAGCATCTCTGGAGGGAAATGTGCAGAGGGTGTTTTTGTTCAGGACCCTTTAGACTTAGAAATCATGTCTGAAGAAATGTTCTGACACAAAGTGTAATTTGTCCATTTCCCTCTCCAGATGCTGCCTGCTGAGTTCCTCCAGTAGTTTATTTTTTGCTTAAGATTTTTTTGTCTGAGATTCTAAGATGGACTTACAGCACAGAAACCTATGAACTTTGTCAATGGCTATGAAGTCCAAAGTTATGAGGCCGAATCTCTGGATAAATGGTAAATCATTTTGAGTTAAGACTCAGAAGCTTGTTGGAAATCCTTTCTCAGAAGATTGTGGTTGCTCAGTCATTGAGCATATTGAAGACTTTGATCAATAATAAGCCTGTAACAGAATACACATAGATAATATATGATCAATAACATTTCAATAAAATAATAATCCCAATATTAGTGCAAAAAAAGCCAAAGTCCTAGTGCAACCCAGGACAGTCCTTAGTTCATGGTTAGTATTGTGTACTGTTCAAGAGCCTGATGGTTGTTCTGAAGAAGGTATTCTTGAACCTGGTAGTCATGGTTTTCAGGCTCCTATATGTTCCTAATGATAGGAGTGAAATAAGAGGGTGACAAGGGAGATATGGGTCTTTGCTGACGCTGACAGGCTTTTTTGTGGGTGTTCCTCCTCTCTATTGTGGGAAGATCAGTATCCATGGTGGACCACCATTGTGTCCACCTTTTTCTTGATGTTCCAGGACATTCAAGTTGCTGAACCAGACTCAGAACCTAATACATCTTTGAAAATCCTAGAAAATTGTGGTTGCTCAATCGTTGAGCATATTCAAGACTAGGATCAATACCCTTTTGACATTAAATGAATAAGTGGATTGAGTGGGAAATGAACAAGGCGCTGGGTCAGCTGTGATCTAATCAAGATGTTGTATGGCGTAAGTCTTCTGTTCTTAAATCAGATAAATTGACAGCAAGTTAGTATTGACTTAGCATGGGGGTTTGCCTTTAAGGCAGAAATGGGCTAAACATTTTATTCATTGTAGAAACAAGGAACTGCAGATGCTGGTTTACAAAACCCCCCCACAAAGTGCTGGAGTGACTCAGCTGGTCTCTCTCCCTCGCTCTCTCTCTCGCTTCCTCTCTCATGCTCTTGTTCTCTCTTGTGCTCACTTTCTCTCATGTGCACTCTCTCTTGTGCTTGCTCACTCACTGTCTCCCGCACGCTCGTTATTCCTCTCCCTCGCATGCTCCCCGCCCCCTCACCCCTCTCCTTCCCCCTTCTCTTCACCCCTCTCTTCCTTTCTCCCCTAACCCCTCGCCTCCCTCCTCCCCTCACCCCTCTCCTCCCTCCCTCCCCCTGGTTGCCCTGATGTGCCTGTTTCATTCCTTTCTAAATCAGTGTCATGTAGCACAGAAATAGGCTCTTCTGCCAACCATCCAGTTCCTATTGATGCTAATCCGACTTACAATCACCATCCTCTGCCTCTTCTGGATCCAAGTGATCCTCCACATTTTGAACCTTATGCTGGAAGAATGGTAATTGATGAAGCAACTGGCAATGCTCTGGCCGAGGTCACTGCCCTGTAGAGCATTGGTTCAAGTTGCATCTCAATGTTGGTTCTCATTTGATTGCACTACCTGATATTCATAAGGGAAGGAAACATTCTGAGGTATCCCAGCAAAGTTAACTCAGGCTTTTAAATACATACCAAACCATTTCTGCATGTTTTGTAATAGTTATTTATGATTTAGAATATTAATTCTTAGAAATTGAGTGTGAAGTTAATTAGATAAAAATAAATCTGTATTGGGAGAAAACTATTTAATTGATGTGTGATATGGTAATAGTCCCATAAAAATAATACATTTACGAAATTTAAATTAAATAGAGCTAACTTCAATTTGATTCAACATTGTTCATTTTTCTCACAGTATTTAATTCCATTAGAACAATTCTAGTGCTGTTGTGGAAAATTTTAAATCAACTAGTCATCAGAAACTTACACAAGGGAAACAAGACTGTGCAGCAGAGAATAGGATGAGAAAATATGCAAGGATGTTTTGGATGATAATGTCAAACTTAATTGAGATGGGAATAAAACCATTTTGAAGGGTTAATGGATACTTTCACAATTTTGCTTTGTGATTTCTAATTCCTCACCCATTTGAGAACCAATTAGATATATCAAAGTTCCCTAAGTGAAGTATTCTTATCTCAGTTACATGCAAAAATATGATATTTATAAGAACAGAAATGACAATTACCATATGATTTTGTATGCCATGCCTGAGGTTTGAATGTTTTTGTCACTGGAAGTCTTTTTCAATTTTGCTCTACTTGTGGGCATGACTTAGAAGAATTTTAGAAATTATATTTTTACCACTTTTTGCATAAAATAAAAATGCCAAGATTTGAGGATCAAACATTTTCTTGCATTAGGTGTGGATATGATGTTACTAATCCAGAATTTTGCCACCATTGATAATTTTGACCAGTTATGTTCAGTCTTATTAATTTGAAGTATTTTCTATTTAAATTTGATATCACATAAGAAATGCTGAGCAGATTGGTTAGCATCCATGCAGAGAGTAACAATTTTTGCTTATTTGTTTATTTCTAATAGGATCTAGCTATTGCTGGTAAGGCTAGTGTTTATTGCTCAGCTCGAAATGCCCTTGAGAACATGGTGAAAGCCATCACTTTGAACCATTCCAGTGAACACATTCTGACAATGCTGTTGGAGGATGATTTTTATAATTTGGACCCAGTGATGGTTTAGGATTGGTGACATAATTACAAGTTTGCAAGTTGCGCAATTTGGAGGGGACCCTGTATGTTTTGGCATTTCCATGAGCCTGTTGTCTTTTCCCTCCTTGGTTGGAGTTTGTTGTATTAAAGTGACCTAGGTGAGTAATCATAGTGTGTTTTGCAGATGCTGCAATCACTGTGCACTGGTAGTGGAGGAAATCTATGTTTAGGGTGATGGACTGGGTGGACAGGGTTCATGCTGACAGCGTGGTACTGGATGGTTTTAAGCTTGTGTAATTTTGGAATTTTACTCATCCAAGCACGTGAAGAGCATTCCATTGTACAACTTGCACATTGTAGATGATAAACAGGCTTCAGGATGTCAGGATGTGAGACACTTTCTATAGAATACACGCCTCTGATCTTGATAGCTACAGTATTTATATGGCTGGTCGGGTTAAATTTCTACTCAGTCATCACAACGATGGTGTGTAGAAAGGAACTGAAGATGCTGGTATATACCAAATATGGACACAAAGTGCTGGAGTAACTCAGCGTGTCAGGCAGCATTTCTGGAGAAAAAGGATGGATGATGTTTTGGGTCAGGACTCTTCTTTGGACAAAAAGTAGAGGAGTGGGAACTGGAGATCACAAAAGGCCAGAACATTGCAATGCTGGCAACAGATGACCAAGGAAGGGTGGAGCCCATAATGGTCCATAGTTGGCTGGGGAAGAGGTGGTAGCGAAGGGATACAAGGATGTGAACAGTTATCTGGACTGCACTTCTTCCCACCCAGCCTCCTGCAAAGACTATCCTGTACTCCCAATTCCTCCGTCCCCACCACATCTGCCACATAAAATATACGCACCCTCTCATTTATATTATTTCTCTGAAAAACACTGGGATTGTTTCAAACTACCTAATGTGTGTTTTATATGTAAATACAAAAAATTTAAATCTTCATCGAGATAACAATTTGGCTACAGTTGTTGCTATGTTTATAAATGTAAGCACATTTTTCATAGCTAGCCTCAAAAATAAAGATAAACTCAATTAGGTGTTTAAATTACATGTTGTATTCTGTTGCTGCTTGCCAACAGTTTACAAGCACGGTAGAGAGATTTGTTGTATAGCACTCTTAAATCTGAAAGGTGTGCATGGCCCACAGAATCACCAGGCGACTTTGATGTATGACGCTATTTCAAGACACTCTACCCTCTGGCTTAATTCTGTTCATTTCTATGTAAAAGAATGCCGCAAAGCACAGATCTTCAGCATTTCATTTATGTTTTTCTACCAGGAAATCTAGTTTAAATTTAGTTTTGTCAGAACCACAAAATTACGGGCTATGCAATGCAGTGAAATCTATATAGTTAATTTTCTTTCAGTATTTGCCATTATACATACAAACTAAAGTTATGAAAATGTGTGACTACTATCTGAAGGGTGAGTAATATCAATTCAATATTAAAACAATTTTACCATTTAGATCAATGAGGGTGACATCCTCTAAGCATTGCTGCTTTCACTATACTGCAGGAGAACTTGAAAAGCATTGTTGGATTGTGTGTTGTTGGACACTCTAGGGGCAATTAGGATTGATTTCTGCACTACTGACATGGGTGGCTTCTGAGGAAGCGAGGCACTTGCACATAGCATACCCTTTTCTATCAATTATATTCCTCTACCCTGACCCCCATTCTCCAACCTTTAGCAAATTCTATGACTCATCGGTCTAGTTGATCTGCTGGCTTCCACCCCCTCCCACCGCCAGACACATAAGTGCCAATCTTCACTTTCCTGCACCACTATGGAAGTATTAGTTAGGACATTTAAATCTCCATTTAGAACAGAGATGAGGAAGAACTTTTTCAGTCAGAGAGTGGTGAAGGTGTGGAATTCTCTGCCTCAGAAGGCAGTGGAGGCCAGTTCGTTGGATGCTTTCAAGAGAGAGCTGGATAGAGCTCTTAAGGATAGCGGAGTGAGGGGGTATGGGGAGAAGGCAGGAACGGGGTACTGATTGAGAGTGATCAGCCATGATCGCATTGAATGGCGGTGCTGGCTCGAAGGGCTGAATGGCCTACTCCTGCACCTATTGTCTATTGTCTATTGACAGGATCTACAATCCCTACCTTCCAATTCGTTACCATTTTCCCCCACACTGATCACCATCACAGAAGATGTATCCAAGTTCTGCACTTTTACCTCCCTTCTGCAACATACAGAAGATTGCTATTTGTTCCCTGTAGAATACTAATAATTCCCTGAACCAAGATTTTGGTACCATGTCCTCCATCACTAGCTCCCAAACTTCTGGAGATCAGAGCTGATCAGCACATTTTCAAAAATGTTCAAAATATTTTTTGGACATGTTGCAACTGAAATTTGATGCAGTCGACTTAGCAGCTTTCATTCCTGCTGGTTCAAAAAACAAACAAATTCTTTAAGTGCTATTATGAAGCAAGATGTCCTAAAGTTGTAAAGACTTTATTAAACAATTTTTATTCTTCCACAATAGAAAATCAAAAAAGCAGCTCACAAAATGTAAGATCTAAATTGGTTCACTTTGTCAGTGTATATATGACATTGGTGTTGGTTTATTATTGTCACAAGCTATAGTTTGCATTCTATCCACTTAAATCGGATAATACTACACATGAATACAATCAAGCTGTACAGGTAGACCAAAGAGAAGAATACCAGAGTGCAGAATATAGTTTTCAGCATTGTTGCATTGCAGTTCCAGAGAGTCTAATACATACAATAGGATAGTTTGGAAGTTTGGGGCTACACCCAGCTTATGGGACGTTCAGAAGTCTGATAACGGGGAAGAACCTGTTCCTGAGTCTGATGATATGTGCTTTCAATATTTTGTATCTTTTGCCTGATGGGACAGTAGGGAGAAGAGGGAATGACCCAGGAGAGAAAAAATCTTTGATTATCTTAGCAGTTTTCTCAAGGCAGCGTGAAGTGGGCGGCACAGTGCACAGCGGTATAGCTGCAGCTTTACTGTGCCAGAGACCTGGATTTGATCCTGACTATGGGTGGTCTCTGAATGGAATTTGTACTTGTTCTACCTGTGACCACGTGGGTTTTCACCGGCTGCTCCAATTCCCTCACACACTGATGTGCCGGTTTGTGGGTTAATTGGCTTCTGTAAATTGTCCACAGGGTGTAGGATCGGACGATCATTGGTCAACACAATTTGGGCGATCATTGGTCAACACAATTTGGTGGGCTGAAGGGCCTGTTCCGTGCTGTATCTCAAACCTTTTTTTTAAAAAGTGTAGAAGAGTTAATGGTGAGGTGGTTGTCTGTATAATAGACTGGGCTACACCCACAACTCTGCAATTTCTTGCTGTCTTGGGGAGTTGATCCCAAACCAAGTTGTGATGCAACCTGATAGTATGCTTTCTGCAATGTATCTGTAGAAGTTGGGAGACATTGTGAATTTTCTTGGTCTCCTGAAGAAGTAGAGGCGTTGTCCTTTTCTGGATGGAGATTCAATGTGGTTAATGCAGGACAGATTGCTGGTAATATTTATGCTTAGGAACTTGAAACTTTCAACCATTTCCACTTCGGCACCATTTTGCTGAACGTGCTAGACCAAGCATAGACTTAGTGACAGTTTGGCCAAGCACGTGCTGGGTCCGCCAAGGTCTGTTGGATCTCTCATTTGATAACCCATTCTTTCCCATTTCTCTTTCCCATTCTTTCCCATTCTCGTATTGACCTTTCTGTCCTGGGCTTCCTCCATTGCCACATGCAGCAGATGTTAAAAAAGTTTCTTCATAAAATGAAAATCCATGGTATTGAAGGTAACATATTGGCATCAATAGAGGACTGGCTGTCAAGCAGGAAGCAGTAAATTGAGATGAGATAGATTTTCAGGTTGGCAACCTGAGACTAACGGGGTAAGAAAGGGATTACTGCTGGCACCATAATTCCATTATTTAAGTTAAGAAACAATGCAAAAAACTGCAGTACAGGATGATATGGGGATCCTTGTGTGATTGAATATTGACCCTTATTTTATGGAGGTTAGAATATAAAAGTAGTGAAGTTCCCTTGCAAATGCAGAAGGTGTGAATGAGACTATATCTAAATTACTGTGAACAATTTTGTTCCCCTATTTAAGGAAAAGTTTTGTTTCATTTGGATTAGAGAAGATGCTCTGGCTTGATCTTGGGTATGGAGGTGCGGTCCTATGAGGAACAGGTTGAGACTGATTGGTGATTAGAAGAATAAGAGTTGATTAGATTGAAACATATACGATTATCAATGAACTTTCAGGGTAAATGCTGGAAGGATATTTCCTCCTCTGGAAGAGTTCAGGATCTAAAGAAGGCTCTGAAGAAGGGTCACGACCCAAAACATCACCCATTCCTTCTCTCCAGAGATGCTGCCTGTCCCGCTGAGTTACTCCAGCATTTTGGGTCTACCTTTGATTTAAACCAGCATCTGCAGTTCTTTCCTACACATTCAGGACCTAAAGACATGGCCTCAGTATATGGGGGCATCCATTTAATATTAAGATGAAGACAAATTGTCACTGAGTTTGGGTATATGGCTGAAATAGATTTCTAATCAGAAAGGAATTAAGGGCTATGGGAAAAGGGCAGCAAAGAGAACATTGAGAAAGTCAGAATCCTACTGAATAATCATACTAAATAATAATAACCAAGCTGGAATGGTCAACTCAGGTTCCTATCAATTATGATGATCTTTATGGGCTTGCAAAACAACCTGGGAATTCTCCATTTAAAATAAAGTAAATAGAGGCAAATGGGATTTTAAATACCAAAACAAAAATAGTTCTAATAGAGGCTGTCAAGCACTCAAATCTACCTTACTCAAAATCTGCCACCATTATCTGTCACAATATTAGGAATTGCCTTTTACTGATTACTATGCCTACGTTTGTAGGATTAATGCAAGGGATATAAAAGTACACAGTATTGTTTCCCAATTGTTGTACATCAGTTTTCTCTTTTCCATTCCCATAATCCCACCCATGCACATTTTTCTGACGACTCGGCTACCTTCTGTCATGAATGTTAAAATGGAACACTTTATTTTATCAGCTTTAATTGTTTTATATCAACATTATGACTTGGAGATTATGTGAAAAATTTATTTGCTTTTTCACTGCTGAGACTTAAAATCTCCAGACAAAAAAAAATCGACTATAATTACCTGACCAAATATTTGGACTTTGGCAGAAAATGCTATGAAATTGTGTGTTATTGTGACCCTGAGGGCATCCTAAAATATTTCATCTTATCTGAGAATCCCTGGTTGAATTTTCCAGATCTGTGAGCACAACAATGGTAGAACCAAAGACCATTTAAAACTCATCAAGTACCACACATATTTAATCTCTCTTCTGTTTAGCTCTCTTGTTCTAAAGACATACTGAGAGAATTAATCCATTTATTAATCATTTAAAAACTTTTTAAAAATCAACTTGTGATTCCAGCAACAGAATGTTTTAATCATCTTCATCTTAAAATGAAACAATGTTATTTTGTTCATAAAGAAAGCAAATGGAGCTCATTCATGTAAAGAGCAGCATGGTGGCACAGTAATTAGTGTTGTTGCTTCACTGTCCAGAGACTTGGTTTGATCTTGATCTCAGGTGCTGTCTGGGTGTTGTTTCCACTTTTTCTCCATGATTGTGTGAATATTCTCCAGGTATTCTGGTTACCACCCACATCCAAAAAGATTTGTTGGTACATTAATTGGTTGCAATAATTACACCATATAGACTAATGGCAAAAAGAATCAAAGGGAGTTGATGGGCAGGTGTGTGAATTTGATTTACTCTTCGTGGCATCTAAAAAAATACAGCAAGGATTTTGAGATCATTTGTTCCAGATCTAGTTGCACATCCAATGTTCAGCTCACAAAATAGAAAATTGTCCCTGACAATGCAGGATGAATCTGTGGGCAATTATTGTCCCAAAACAGAGTGATGAAAAAAATCATGGCTAATGCTGTCAAATTGCACTTGCAGCAATTTATTCACTGATGCTTAAACTGGGTTTTGATGGGTTAATTCCCTGTAAGCCTCATTAGAGTTTTCTTTGTTTGCTATTTTCTGTATTTGCCTGATGGAGAAAAGGTAAGGTTTGGGATAGCTGGTGGATGGTCGCAATTACTTGTTTTTTAATGATTTCTTCATGGATGGCTTAGGCAGAAAGAGTTTTTCTAGACTGTAAACAGAATATTTCATTCCTCTTCCACCTCAACTGCTTGTCAAAACTATAAATTGGCATCTAGGGCAATCCTCTCGTGATGGATAGGCTTTTACAGGGTGTCACGGACAATAGCAAATTTTGATAATTATTCTTGAGTCCTTCTCAAACATCCAGAGAAAGGAAGCAGTATTTGGGGGTATCAGTGATTTACCTTTATCTAATTTTGCATTTCCTCCTAGTGTGTACATGGACAGTACACCAAATTCATCAACTGTGTTCTCAATGTGCACCACCTTGATTTGTTCATGGTGGTTCAAATGCAGCTGATCCATTGGCAGAATGGAATCTGCTTCCAGAGTATAAGGCATAACTGTCTATTGTCGCACATGAGCCATCTGTTGAAGGAGTTCAATCTCTTTCACTCTTGGGTGGAGCTGATAGGAAGCATTTGCAAATGATGTGTGTGTATTAAAATGCCCTCCGTCTCAGGAGGATTTCCTAGTAATCCCAGTAGAAGCAGCATATTTTCACTGCCTGTTGGGCTCTGGCAAGAATTAACACTTTTTGAATAGTCAGTGTCAGTACCATAATTGATCGAAAACTGTGAAATATAGAAAATGTCTTCAGTTCCACCATTGAAGGAATGAGATATATAAAGGTTCAATGCTAAATCATCTGATCAGGCAGATGTTATGCTGTCCTTGTCATGTACCATAGTTACATTAGGAGGCATACTTTGTTACAAGCACACTTATTGAAGTGCAGGTGCCTCTTGCATTGTTCCTTTTTGAGGGTCAGATAGGAGAGTTGCTCTCAGAATACCGTAGACTGAAATGGCATTCTGCAAATTCTTTCACTTAATTGTCCTCAACAATATGGCATTTGGTAGATTTGCACAATCTCCACAACTGGGCACTCCAGCCATAGTACTCATTATGGAAGATAGACATGAAAAGCTGGAGTAACTCAGCGGGACAGGCAGCGGGACAGGCAGGAGAGAAGGAATGGGTGATGTTTCGGATCGAGACCCTTCATCAGGCAACAGTACTCATTATGTTGACACTTGTAGCAATTTAAAAAAACACACATTTTCCACTAATTATCATTAACAATTGAATCAAAAATATATATCCTAGAATCTAATTTCCACTTTTCCATATACACATGTATAATGTTATGTTTCATAGACACAATATATATTCCAGATTGTTACTTTATCCCTTGCAGACCTTTATTTCTTTTATGAATATTTCAGTGTCTTCCCTTCTTCTAGTCTCCTTTACTGGACATCTACCTATTGCTTAAAACATAAAACAGAAAGACCCCCACAAAAAAAATAGAAACTTGCCAGTATAGAATCTAGTAAGATGTAGAATCAAGATATAAGATTTGTAATTTTTAACTCAGGAATAGAAGATGTTCAATCATATAGAAGAAAATTCAGCCTATGTTCCAATTTTTGGGGATACTGTGCAAGAAGACCAAGATGGGTCATGTTTCAACTGCCCTTCGTAATGGAGGAATGCAGTGGACATATGGTATTTGGGGAAGTCTAATGAATACAATTATTGATGTTAGATTTTGTTGTAAATAACATATAAGATCTCCCTATCTTCCATTTTGGAGCAGTAGCCTTCAACTCTGGTGAAACTGAGTTTCCAATAGAGTAATTAAAAATGTGCAAATATGGCATTATTTTAAAAGTAAGTCAGATTAACCAAAAACTGGAGAATAGATAATCAAGCATTGACATTTGAGGTTCACTAGCATATAGATCTTATCCATAAATGTGCAACTGAAACATTTGATTTGCTTCAGTGTTTGAATTTGAGTTTCAAAATAATCATGTGATACAGGATTTTTAAAAGAAAATTAAACAGATTTTTCTAATACTAAAAATATTTGCTCCCTAAAATATTAGTTTCAAGATTTTCTTAAACTGGATTTACAGATTAAAGCAATCTTGAAGTTTATGTAAAATTAATTGCATTTATTATGATAATTTACAAAGGTTAAATGTTAAAATATTTTTCCAATAAGATTGTACTAAATATGAAAGTAATTTTTCATCATGTTTACAGTTAAACCATTTCATATTCTTGTATGCTGCATTACAAATATACACAAGTTAATGTTTAACTTCAAGTGATTCTTTCAACTTGTACAATAAAATTAAATATTTTTGTAGTGCAAAGTACTTATGTGAAAACTAATGTTTACATATGACAAAAGCCACTTCATATATTCTAATAGTCTCCTTGTGGTGTTTAGTATTATAATGTAGAGGAACAAAATCCATATCATATGCCAGAAAATCATTATATTCCACAGAATTCTTGTACAGCTTGTTTTCTATGTTGTACTTTGCCTAACACCGTTTTCTTTAAAAAAGCCTTTACTGTGGTTGCTATTACTTCCCTCACCTTCCCCTGTTAAAAATAATGCATTTACTTGTGGTTGATATTTCCATTTGGTTTAGTTTTTGAATACTATTAGATAAAAATATTCTTAATGAAGAAAAATATACTCTGTGCCAGAGCTGTCAAATGGAAAAGTTTAAAGATGCCTCATTGCTTATGCATAAGAGTACAGGGCGGCACGGTAGCGCAGCGGTAGAGTTGCTGCTTTACAGCGAATGCAGCGCCGGAGACTCAGGTTCGATCCTGACTACGGGTGCTGCACTGTAAGGAGTTTGTACGTTCTCCCCGTGACCTGCGTGGGTTTTCTCCGAGATCTTCGGTTTCCTCCCACACTCCAAAGACGTACAGGTATGTAGGTTAATTGGCTGGGTAAATGTAAAAATTGTCCCTAGTGGGTGTAGGATAGTGTTAATGTACGGGGATCACTGGGCGGCACAGACTTGGTGGGCCGAAAAGGCCTGTTTCCGGCTGTATATATATGATATGATATGATATGAATTCATATTTTTTACATGAATAGTGCATAAAAGTGATTTGGTAAAACATTACGCAGTATTAATGTTAGGTGTGATTCTATTTTATAAGCAGATTTACTGGGTTATCTTTTGGCATGTAAAGCTTTCTGAGAAGCATTGTAATATCCTGGCATACCTATTTGAAGATTGTGCTCTTCCTCCCGAATCTGCCGTCAGCTTGAACATGTTAATTTCGTGCCTTTTAACTTAAAGTATGAAATTCCTGTAAAAGTACACCTTTCTCTAATTTTCTGCAGTTATTTAATAGAAGAAGGCATTAGAATATCTTGCTGACTGGCAGAACACGAAATGGCGTTTACAGGCCAAACCATAACTTAATTGGTTAATAAAAATAATTATTGAATGTATACATTGAAATTGATACTTCATATTTGTAACTCTAACTCAACTGTAAATAATAAAAAATATATATTTTGTTTTGTTATGCATTGTAGTAAAATTCTCAACATTGCACGATCGGGCTGAATGCTGCCTTGAATTGACTGATGGCTGATTTGAAACTTCTGCTAATTGAATATTCAGCTTAAATCTCAAACCACTCAAAAAGGGATCACTTCAAATGAACAAAATTAACATTTAGAAATTTTAATAGGTTTTGTTAAAGAAACCATAGTTTCCATTTCCCATGCTTTTTTGATTCAGTCTTGTTAGGTTTTTGCTTTTGATAGGCAGATGAACAAAATTCTTGTGTGTAAGGCAGGGTTGAAACCTGAGTTTCTTCGGTTGAATGGAGTTTTCTCATAATGGGTTGAAACTTGTCTTCTTGTTGCTTGAAATCCAGTTCAACACTAGGCAATAATAAATGTAATTTTAATCAATTAACAGATGACTACATTGTCATTTATTGTACATGATAAGACGTAAAGAATGTGTCTATAATGAATGTAACATTCTCATTCACATAACATTAAATTAATGCAATGAAGATTTAAAACATTTACTTGTGGTTGATATTTCTAACATTAGAAATTAGGTTTCCTTTTCAATTTAAGTTAGGATATTTTCACGGTGTTTTTGGTCACTTTAAGAAGTAAGATTGATATGATTATGGGGAACATGTAGTCCATCAGTATTATTGTCATATGAACGGCTGGGAATTCTTGTCATTTTATTCAAGTTACTCAGTGATCTGGTTTTAACATATGTCCTTACACAATTGAGCTATAGTGAAATTAAACACGGGCTTTTAAAAAACAAACTAGGAAAGGGGCAGGGCAAAGGATGATTGACGTGTTTCACCATACAGTAAGTTCATGGCTGAGTGGATCATTCCTCTCACCTCCACTTTTCTGCATAATTCCCGTTAGCTTTGATCGCCTTGCAATCCAGCAATGTAACCATTTCATCAATGAATGTAGTGAATGATTCAGCATCTGCAGCATTAGAAAGTAGATAATTCCAAAGACTCACTTCGGAGAGAAGAAATTATTCCTCATCACAGAAGTAGCTGATGCCCTTATCATGCTCTCTAGTTCTCGACGTCCACGCCAGGAGAACTATCCACTCAACATCTTTCCTTTTCATTCCCTTCAGAATGTTAAATGTTTCATTACATTTTGTTGTTCCAAAATCACTTTCACTTTATTCCTTTTTAATGACCATAGATGTACTCTTGCCAAAACCCTGTAAATCCATACTAAGACACACTGTTGCTGTTGAAACTAACATTCAAATATCTGCTTTTACTTTGTTTTTCTATTTTTCCTACCAATGTATTACTATACCTCACATTTCCCTGAATGTGCTTCACCTATCATTTTTTAATCCACACATTTAGACTATCTTTATCCTCTACAGATTTATCTCACAATTTATTTTCTCATCCAATTTTGTATCAGCATGATTCACTTTGTCCCATGACCTAAGTTAGAAATAATTGTGAGACACCCCATTACTTCATCATGCAAATAACAAAATGACCCCTTTGTCACAACAGTGTTTTCTAATCCTTAGTTTATCCTATATCCCTGCTAACATAATGGGCTCGAACTCATGAGCCCACAAGGGCAAATTTTGTCCGGTTGATGAAGCCAGTTGTAAACATAGGTGCAGAATTAGGCCATTCGGCCCATCGAAACGTCTCAAATTCAATCGTGGCTGATCTATCTTTGCCATTCAACCCCATTCTCCTTCCTTCTCCGTAACCTTTGCCACCCTTGTTATTAAGAACCTGTCAATCTCTGCTGTAAAAATACCCAATGACGTTCTCCACAGCTGTCTGTGGCAATGAACTCCACAGATACACTAACCCTTTGGATAAAGAAATTCCTCCTCATCTCCTTTCTAAAGGTACGTCCTTTTATTCGGAGGCTGTGCCCTCCAATCCTAGACTCACCCACTAGTGGAAACGTCTTCTCAACATCTACCTTATCCAGGCCTTTCACTATTAGGTAAGTTCAAATGACATCCCCTCCCTCATCCTTCTAAACTCCAGCGAGTAAAGGCCCTGAACCAACAAACGCTCATCATACGTTAACACAATCAACCCTGAGATCATTCCCGTAAACCACCTCTGAACCCTCTTCAATGCCTGCACATCCTTCCTCAGATATGGGGCCCAAAACTGCTCACAATACTCCAAATGTGGTGTGACCAATGCCTTATGCAGCATCAGCATGACATTCTAGTCTTTAAAAAAACATTTTGTTTAGAGATACAGCATGGAAACAGGCCCTTCGGCCCCACAGAGTCCGCCCGACCAACGATCCCTGCACACTATCCTACACAAACTAGGGACAATTTTCTTCAAGCCAATTAACCTTCAATTAACCTGTACGTCTTTGGAGTGTGGGAGGAAACCGGAGCACCCGGAGAAAACCCATGCATGTCATGGGGAGAACGTACAAACTCCGTACTGACAGCACCTGTAGTCAGGATCGAACCCGGGTCTCTGGTGCTGTAAGGCAGCAACTTTCCCGCTGCGCCACCATGCCCTTACTAAGCTAAATAGTTTGTTGAAGATATTCAAAATGCCCTACTTTTAATAATATGGGATAATTTACATGACAATGTGACTTTTCTACAGACCAGCAAAAGGCCATTCAATCCAAAATGCTGCTGCTTTCCTTGACTCATCATCATCATGGTTTTTCCCTTTTCAATGATACATCCATTTTCCTTTTCACTGCAACTACTGAATTTACTCGCAACATGATTTCAGCAATGGATTTGCAATCAGACTAATTGAGTGCGTGAATTATTTTCTCAATATTTCCACTCCCGATGTTTTTAACCTTAAATGTGTTTTCCAGTCATTGATTTTTCTGCCATTGGAAAAAACAGTTTTTCCATACTTATGAAACTTTTCAAAATTCAGAACAGTTTTTGTGCTTTTCATCATTACTGCAAATGTCTGATAGAGGAAAATAATCCTCTTCCAACAGAAGCTCCTCATCTTTGATGCCATTCTAGTAACATCAGTACGATCCAATGCCAGAAATGAAAGTAGTAATCTAATTCTGGCCAGTTGTATTGCATAATACAAATTATATGTACAAGCAGATACCTTGTTAGAATATAACACAAAATAAGTATGGTGCCAGAAGACATCATAGTATTTTGTTTATACAAGAGTAAGTAATAGAAATTGTAATAAGGAACATGAGGATTAGTTTATGCGAGTCATGAATTATTTGAAAGCGTGATGTAAATCCTTATCCTAGGCATGTATGCAGAGATTAGGGAAAATTCAATTTATTTCACTGTGCTGGTATATAAATGGATCCTCATTGTCCAAATGGAGAAATTGATGAATGCACTGTAATATGAATTTCATTCCTTTTTGACCGGAACATACAATGAATGAATGCATGTACCTGGGTTACACCAAGAAGATCTGTGAATTTTTAGGTTTATGCTCCCATGCATTAATTCGTGGCAGATTTCTAAAATCTATTGAATTGATTAAAGTAAACATTGTTGTAAATATTATTTCTTCTGGTGAGCACAGTTGCTACGCTGGTAGTGCAGCATTTCCACAGCTGCATCAACCCAAGTTCCAATCTAATTTCTGGTGGTGTCTTTGAAGGGCTTGTGTGTTCTTCCTTTGCTCTGGGTTTACTCTGGGTGTGTTTACTCAGGGTGTTCCATTTTCCTCCAACATGCCAAAGATGAACTAGTTATTGGGGGAATTATCACTGATGTAAGTGAGCTGTAGGTGAATTGGGGAGGGATTAGTGTTAAAGTGCATGTCTGAGAGATTAGGTTGCATAGATAATAAGTAAAGGGGTGAGATTGTTTTGAGAGCTGAAGTGGTCTTAGTGGGCAGAATGACTATCACCTTTGTTTGATGGAATTATTACGTGTATTTCACATTCATTTGAAATGGATGACCAAGGAAAACATAAGATTAGATTTGCTTTTGATACATGATTCAACGTTGCCAACAATAACCTATAGAATTGTTATCATATTACAGGCAATAGGTGACACAGCTGTTTTATGTGTTGGCTATATTTTCGGTCTAGAAAGTATCTGTGGATGTTTTATGAGAAATAGGGTTCTGAATTTATGATATTTGATTACATACAAGAACATAATTTCTGTTATATGTAAATAAAGTAGTAATAGTGTAGTATCCTATAGATGACGTATGATTAACCTTATGAGCTAGGATAGACAAAATAAAGGGAGAGACGATATGAAAGATAAGAGTTGTTCATGGATTTCTTTATTCCATGGATTGAAGCTATTTGGACAGCTATTTCTGACAGCTATATGATCACTGTATCTTAGTCCATCAAGCTAAATGTCCTTTGAGACCCCTTCCTGTGCTGTCTAAAAGTTGCACATACCAGTTTTTCCCTGTTTCCTCCTCATCCCATGTCTAACCACATTTTTACCATCATCACTCGTATCTGCCCTTCTGGCCCCATTGTACCTGTTGTGTTATTCAGTAAGAACATGAATGAACAACTTCATTTTGCCACCTATTTCCATGTTTTAATGTAGGAAATGATATTACCAATGGGTACCGTTAGCTCCCACCAGTATTGATAAACTATGATATTAATTGAAGGATAAATACCAGCCATTTTCTTTGAAAAAGTGGCTTTGCGTTTCCAAATCTACCAGTAAAAACAAAGGTGTCTTTGGAATGGTTGTATGTAGACGGTCCTTACTTTGACTTGCGTATTGCATGGCACCAACCAGTCGGTTGCTGAAATCTTGCTGTCTCTTTCAATGGAAAGGTAGAAGAAAGGCAGAACATTGCAAAGATTTAATGAGTTTAAGATGGCAGGAAATGGGTATTTTTTGAGTAATGCTGACAAATTACTTAATATTGTTGAATAATAGGATTGCATTTGGTTCATTTTCCTGATTGTTGCATAATTGCACAATGATATTGTTGACTAATCTGTCTCCATTAAGTAGTCTGCAACAAATTGACTTTTGAGCACCATAATGGACACAGTGATATAATAATGCCCTATACTGTGGTATTTTCAAGTTTTTTCTTGGGAAGGGTTGTTTGGAAATTTTTAATTGTGAAAAAATACATTGAAACCATGATTTAGTTACAAATCATTTTATTTTCCACCAAGTGGTATGAGTTCTTCAGAGAAGAAAGTTATTTGTTGATAAGTAGACTAAATCTCCATAGTTGTTTGTTTTATTCTGACCTCCTGGTAAAAATATTGTGGCCTCAAGAAATGTAAACACTGAAGATTAGTGCTCAAGTTCAATAGAGAAGGTATCAGCATGGCCAATACCATCTTCTCTCAGATGGGAAATAAAACCAAGGCCATCTTTGCTCTCCACAGTTGAGATAAAAGATTCCACAAAGCTACTTCCAAGGGCAGGAAGTTATTCCCATCCACGGGCTAATTTTGATCTTGATAAACATCATAAAAATAGATGATCTGGATGTTATCACATTGTTGTTTCTGAGAAATAGCTGCATATGACATGGCTGGCACATTTCTTATGTTAGAACTGACTACATTTCAAAAAGTACTTGATTGGATATTGAGCACTTTTGAGGTAGAAAAATACGTTGAGTAAATGCAAATTGTGCATCTTTATGCTCAGCAGTCAAATTGTGCATTCTTAAATGTGCCAGACATGGTATGGCTTGCCAAAGGATGAACAATTATTCTTACATCACATCAATATTGCTCTCCTATCTGATCCGAATGACAGTAAATACAATGTTGCCAGTTTGTAACAAAGAATAACCTCAGGCTTCATTTACAAATAAGACTATTACACAAGCACGAGTGGAATGAAATGAGGTTGCCAGAATTCATGCAGCATCAAATTAAGGTTGTTGGAGGTTATTTCTTGCATTACAAAATTACATGCAAGGGTTTTGTGGGATGTCTTTTGCTTTTTATTTGTGGATGAGGGGATATTCCTGCCCACTGCTGAATGGGTGAAATGCAGAAATCTTGAATGTTTTTATCAGGAACTTAACCTAGCCATGTGAATAGGGTCTTTCATTTGAAAGATGCTGCACAGATGCTGTTACCCATGAATATATTTCAAAATCTTTATTTGATCTTGTCTTTTCAAAAATAGTTATTTATTAATAGTTCGTATAGCAGACTGGAGGTACATATGCAGAATAGAAGGTAGACACAAAATGCTGGAATAACTCAGCAGGACAAGTAGCATCTCTGGAGAGAAGGAATGGGTGACGTTTCTGGTCGGGACCCTTCTTCAGACTGATTGTGGAGGGGGAGAGGGAAAGAAACCTGGAAGAGAGGAATGGTAGGACCAAACCTGCCAAGTAATAGGTGGGCACAAAATGCTGGAATAACTCAGCGGGACAGGCAGCATCTCTGGACAGAAGGAGTGGGTGACGTTTTGGGTTGAAACCCTTCTTCAGACTGATTTCAGGGGAGTTGGCATGACAGAGATAGGATGTAGTCGGAGACAGTAAGACTGGTGGGAGAACTGGGAAGGGGGAGGGGATGGAGAGAGAGGGAAAGCAAGGGTTATTTGAAGTTAGGGATGTCAATGTTCATACCGTTGGGGTGTAAGCTACCCAAGCGAAACATGAGGTGCTGTTCCTCCAATTTGTGCTGGGCCCTACTCTGATAATGGAGGAGGCCCAAGACAGAAAGGTCAGATTGGGAATGGGAGGGGGAGTTAAAGTGCTGAGCAACCGGGAGATCAGGTAGGTTAAGGTGGACTGTGAGCAGAGGTGTTCAGCGAAACGATCACAGAGCCTACGCTTGGTCTCGCTGATGTACAGAAGATGCATAATCGATATGTTATTGGATTGATTACAGAACTTTTAGCCTGGGGATTTTAATTCAAATTCTGTTGGGGTAAGAGAGGAATTTAAGTTCTGTTTCTTCAATTATACTGGCTTAAAATGGTCGTTTTTGCATTAATCATAAAACTAATGGATTGTTTTAAAACCCCTATCTAGTTCATCTCTGCTCTTTATGAAATCTTCCACCCATTCCCAGTCGGTCCAGTGTGTGACCCCAGGCTCACTGCCATGTGATTGACTCTTAACTGGCCCAGTTCTGAGGGATTTAAAGATGGGCAATAAATGTTATTTTAGCCCGCAACGCAAGATCTTGCGAATAAATAAATTAATGAATTAAATTATTTACGCATGAATTTGGTCAGTTATAATATAATAAACATGGTAGCCATGTGATGCACAGCTAGCTCTTAGAAACAGCAACCTGATAATGTCCAGATCATGTGTTTAATTTGAAACCTAAACTCATTATTTACTTGGTTGTGGTAGTTCCTTTTCAGAAAAGATAGCCAAAGAAAAGTAATATATTTAGTGTACTTCATCTAACCTGACCAAAAGAAGCATCATCAATTATCTTTTTGCAAATTCCCTCAAGTCTATGAGCAGGAGAAAGAAACAAATGCCAGTATCATTTCCAGAATAACACCACTAGATTAAATTCATAGGCTACGTTCTCATGTGTCTGATGTCAGAACAGTATATTCTGTGCCAATGCAGCAAGAGATTACCAGATGGACAAAGAAAAAAGGTCAAGGATGTTCTTAAGTTCTTGTTTCAAGAAGTGTTACATCCCCAGTGACTCAAGAGAATCCTTGTCCCTTCGCTGCTCAAAGCAGACAAGTAAGTAACTTTTAAAATGACACTGAGGACAAATAGCTGTTAAAATGGCATTGAGCACGTTGGAATGGCATTGAGCATCGTAAATCTTATTCAGGAACACACTTTACTGGCAGAAGGAGCGCACCATCTCCCAACCTGCAACCTGCCTGCCGCATCAAGTGCCTCTTGCCCCACCTGTGGCATATTCTGTGGTCCTACATTAGCCTCATCAGATCCCATAAAATTGGAGTGGAAGCAAGCAATGTTAATTAGTGACCGAGAAGAAGAATGTCACACATTATATTTTCTACATGCAGGAATCATAAAGCACTTTTAACTGAATCTGTACATTGTGATGTGCATATGCTCAAACGCTTGCACAGAATTAAGGGAAATATAGTTTGGTTGTCGATATGTAATTATCTTGAAACATAGTCAGAAATTGTTTTTTTGCCTTGTTCGGTAGCTTACCTATAAATGATACAAGCGCTGTTTCGACAGGTGTCACAGTTTGCAGTATCTTGTCCCGTTCTGTAGGAAAGACTGAAAAGTAAAATCGAACATTATGATGTAAAACGTATTTAATTAGTTTCCAGGGAAAAATTATAAAATAATGAGGTATAAAAATCATTTCTGGAGTTCCTGTTGATAAAATTGGTATAATTTTAAATGGATATTTTGTTTTATGTTTTCATTTTGGTTGTTCTGGTCTACATTAAGCAGAAATCCTCAGTTTTTATAAATACTGATGATAGATCTAATACTTTTATTTAAAGTGTTCAAGATACTAATAATTCAGAATCCTAGACTAATAATGTAGATTTACGTTCAAATTTACTCTGGTAGCTGGGTCAGTTACATTTAATTATTTAACTTGCATTGAATGAAAATCTAGCAATACGAATTGGTACTTGGAACCCTTAAACTTCTTCTCCTACAGGATCATTGTTGATCCTGCATCCCCAAGTCCAAGAAACTGCATTGTCCCGGCACTCTGCCCTCCATTTCCAGATTCTCCCAATGGAGGAAGCATTTCTGAAGAAGGATACTGTCCCTTTTTCTTCTGAACTACAACAGAATGTGAGAAAATCAACATAAAATCAACATCTTCATCACTGTGTATATCACAAATATACCTGTCCATGATTTATTGGTAAGGGTGACCTTTAAGATTAAATTATGGAGAGGTAATTGATTGATTAAATTTGTGGAGGTGGTCCTTTCAGCATAATGAGGGCTCTATATTATGCTTGTAGTGCTACCATCATGCTAAAAGGGATAGATTCAGAAAGAATCTAGTAGTTCAAAACCTGGCATCTGTGACGAATATTAGTAACAGCAGAATTATATTTGCCCCCAATCTCTGCACTTGCAGCCCAGTTTAATCCTCACTTTATCATTGTAATTCAAATGAGGCAATCAACCATAATTCAACAAGGAACACAGAAGAGTACACCAGGAGTAGAACCACTCTGGTGGAGCTAAAACATAAGATTCATTTGTGTTAAGCAGAGATGGTATGCTATAAAAGTGTAGTCTTACCACATGCAGTATAGTCTTACATTATCATGGTAAGACTACACTATCACTAAAGAGAGAGAATCGGGCCCCTCAGAAACCAAAGCAGTCATCTCTGTGAGGAGCTGTAGGAGATAGGCAAGGTCCTCAATGAACATTTCTCCTCTGTTCTGACCATGGAGAAAGGTCAGACTGGGGAACTTGGGACAGTTAATGAAGATTTCTTGAGGACTGTCCGTAGATTTGTTGAGGAGGTGCGGGACATCCTAAGACATATGAAGATAGATACATCTAGGTCTGATCAGATATATTCGAGGACACTGGGAAGATAGAGAAGAAATTGCAGGCGCCCTGGCTGAGATATATGAATCATTGTTAGACAAATGTGAGGAGCTGGAAAATCGGAGGGTGGTTAATGTTGTATGTCTGTTTAAGAAGGGTTGCAAGGAAAAGTCTGGGAACAAGAGCCCTATGAGCCTAACATCTGTGGTCAGTTAATGGAAAGAATTCAAGCTGTAATGTAATCCTACGTGGAAACTTTTTCACATTGAGGGCGGTGGGTACATGGAACGAGCTGCTAGAGGAGGTAGTTGAGGCAGGTACCATAACAATAGTTAAAAGGCATTTGAACTGGTACATTGATAGGAACACTTTAGAGGTATATGGGCCAAATGCAGGCAGGTGGGACTGGTGCACATTGAGCATCTTGGTCGGCAAGGGGAAGTTGAGCCAAAGGGCTCCGTGCTGTGTGACTCTGACTTTATGCAATTGGAAAAGATAATGGACATCTCATCAGCTAATAGAAAGAGCAGGCTTTGAGCTCTGTGACATCAATGTGAGTGTAATGGATGTGGCTGATATACTTATAGCAATATTCAGCTAAGAAATTGTGCCCAACTTCACAGGGACCAGCTTATTCGATTGACTTATTCCAGCTGCACTCCTGTATCCTTGTGTTTTAGAAGTACCTGTGCTATTTTCCGAGTGATTTGTAATCTTTGTAATTTTGCAATCCAGCCACCTCCATAATAATTGCCGGGAAATATCTGGTCTATTAAAAGCCAGGAGCAAATTCGTTCAATCAATTACCACTGCAAAGTGTAATCTTAATTTTCAGGAAAATCGTGGAATGTATTAACAACGTTGAGCAACAATAGCTGCACTGCATGGTTAATTTTTGTCCACATTTAATTGCAGCCTTATAGTAGACAACAATTCCGAACAAAGGAATTTTAGAAAAGAAAATGATCATGTATTTTTAGGGTGAAGGAATCTAAACTAGAGGAAAAACACTCAATAATTCTCACAATCAAAAGGTCAGACATGAAAGTATTAGTACATGTCAGAGCTATAATATTCATGTTTTCTCTTCTCAATAGTACCAGATTTCTGTGGTTGGAGGTTGAAAACAATTTCCCCAAAGAAATAGAAAAATCGTAAGCAATATTGCATTTGCAATTTATAGTGCCCCCTGGGCAGCCATGAAACTTATATTTTAGAATTATTGAGGATCGCTAGCAACAAAAGAGAGTTAATGTGTATTTTGAAACAAACATTTGTATTTCTTTTTAATGTTATTGCATTTGAAATGGCTGTCAACATAATAATATTCTCTGTGCTCACAATAGTGCAGATTGTGTTTGAAAAGAACAGGATTTTTTTTTGGGGGAGCACCTCTTTAACTTTTAAAAAAGTTTTGCATGGCGTATTTATCAAGTAGTTATTGTGAAATTGTTCATTTTAATTATAAGAATTATCAGATGTGATTAAATGAACAGATTTCTGTGAGAGTGCACTAGTAGGATTGTTCCCATATCACTGGGCAGCTCAAAATATGTTATCTGTTCCTTAATAGAGCTATGTACAATTGCATTGTAAACAGTTCTTCTGATTTAAAACTGGTGTAACATGATTTTTAAAGGATGCATACATTAATTAAATGCTCTACAACTTCATTTTTTGAGCATGCATATATTTGTGGATCTAATTCAATGTTTTCTCCCTTTCCTCCCCTGTCCAGAAAGAGGACATGATTGGTATTAAAAAAAGGTCAAGATGTATTTGTTATGAATTGTCAATGTAAAATGCAGCTTTTTAAATTCTGAACTTGCAGTCCTAAAACAAATTCATGAACAATTTATATCCTGTCTTTAACATAGAAAAACACCATAAGGTGCTTCAAAGATTTAACTGAACAAAAATTGATACCACTTTAATAAGGACAAGGTAGATTTCCAATTGTGACTGTGAACTCCACTACTAACTGAAAAGCCCCAAGTAGTTCCATCAGAAAATGTGGGCAGAAACTTATACCTCCTTGACCTCGTTCTTAAGTATCAATGTGCTTTGAATGTTTCTTTCCGTTATGCGATTAATGACCACTTCATGATATTTGTGATTCGTCTTCACTCAGAGAACACCTTTATCTGTGTTGTGCATACCTGAAGTTTTATGAAATTGTGTGAATATCTAATCACAACTTATCTGGCAACTCAAAAGTGGATATGTACCCTTAATGTTCAATGGAATGGGCGTGGCTGAGTCCCCCTCCAGCAACATGTTGGGAATCATTAGTGACCAGAAATTCAACTGGAACATGCACATATGGTAGCTACAGAAATTGGCTGCAAGTAACTTATTACCTGACATCATAAGGTCTCTCCAGTATTTAAAAGGCATTAGGGAATACCATCCCCTTGTTTAGATGTGCAACTCAAAGTACACTTGGAAGCTCAACATTTGTGACAATACAGTTGGACTGAATGCCAATGAATTACCACACTAAACTTTCATTCCCGTGTTACCCTGGCTGCAGTATATACCATCTACAAAAAAGCATTGCAGTTCCATGCATAACCTCCCTCTTAAAGCTTGAACCTCTCGTAACAAGATGGATAAATGCTCCTAGGGCGGCGGAGCAGTAGAGTTGCTGCCTTACAGCGCTTGCAGTGCCGGACCCTGGTTCAATCCTGACTACGGGTGCTGGTGTTGTCTGTATGGAGTTTGTACGTTGTCCCCATGACCGCGTGGGTTTTCTCCGAGATCTTCGGTTTCTTCCCACACTCCAAAGACGTACAGGTATGTAGGTTGATTGGATTGGAGTATGTGTAAATTGCCCTTAGTGTGTGTAGGATAGTGTGCGGGGATCGCTGGTCGGCACGGACCCGGTGGGCCGTAGGGCCTGTTTCCACGTTGTATCTCAAAACTAAAGGTGCTGTGAATACGACTTAGTGCAGGTCACCCATTCATGTTGGACACAATCCTGACTTGGAGATATTTTGTTGTTCCTTTCCATTGTTGAACCAAAATTCTAAAGCTAACTAAGCTAACTTCAAATTCAGCTTTTCAAGAAGTTAGCTTGCCATCGCCTTCTAAGGGAAATAAATGTAAGCCTTGCCCGTAACATTCATGTCTCAAAAAAAAAAATCTTTGCTGAAAGCCCTTACTACCAAAACCTTGAACTATCCAATAGCTTTTAAGGTGCATTTTAAAGAAGGAAAGAGATTGTGAGGTTTAAGGATAGAATTTCAGATTTTTTGGTCGTCAACTGAATGTACAAAAGCAGAACAGTTAAATTTGAGAATGATCAACAGGCAGAACCAAAGGAGTGTAGATCTCTAGGAGATTATTAGACTGGAATAGATTCCAGGAATAGTGAAAGGCAGAAGAGTAAAGCGATTTGAAAGCATGAGTGAGAATTTTTACATTTATAATGTTCCTTAACCAGGAACCAATGTTGACTATGAAGGTGAAGCACTTTAGGATGTGTAGCACGGAGTTTTGTACAAAACATTGCTAACGAATAAGACAAATAATATTGAATTTAGCTTGAACAGAGCTCTTTATTTAGTGCAGTTTCATAATTCAGGTACTTTTGATCCACGAGGGTTCAGATCTTGGCGAGGAAGTTTCAGAATTTGAATTAATTAGATGCTGCTATAAAATGTCGTCATTAACTAATTAATTACAGTTCTTTATGGAAAGAGTCTTGTCGCACTTAATTGACCAGCCACTGTAATGGCACTCTTAACTGTCCTTGAAAGTGCAGTTTTATTAACTTGACACCGCATTGTAACTGCACTTTTAACCTACCGATTGCGTGATAAAGGAAGGCTCGTCTTCGCAAGGACAGCCTGACATGGACAATAATGTCCACAAATTGAATTTAAAATAATACAATTTAAAAACTTACGGAGAATTTTAATTTCCAGAACTGAACTGTTTAAACCACATTAAACTGTTAAATATGTCAAATCCTTCTTAAACATGCCCATTTTTTGTTTCTCTTCCGAAAGATACTACCTGACATGCTCAGTATGTCCAGCCTTTTCTGTTTTTGATTAGGAAGATGAGATGAGGGAGAGAGGTAACACAAATCAATGATGAAAAAGCTGAAAAATGTATACTGCAGGGAATGCTAATCCAGTGGGGCCAATCTAATAGGGAGAGAAAAACATATGAGTCAATGTTCCTACTGTTACAGAGAGCAGGAGTCTCATGAAGCTTTTTCATCCATTATTGAATCTAAAAGGCTGCAACATGCCTGGACTAAAGGTGAAGTGCTGTTCTTCAAACTTGCATCGAGCCTCAATGATGCTTCATGCCTGGGATGTAATCTAAAATTAAAGTATGGAGACAGCAATTTGAAGAAAGAACCCAGCCTGAAACGGCATTTATCCATTTCCCTCCATAGATACTGCCTGGCCCATTGTGTTCCTCAGGCACTTGGTTATTTGCTCCAATTTAAATATTCGTGCTCCCTTGGCCAAGGTAATCTGAAGGGAAGCAGAGATGGTTGGATCCCGCTTAACTGTACTTTGCTTTAATACTCCAATTTATTTACTTTGTATACATTGTGTATGCAAACAATGAATTACTTTGTATACATTGTGTATTTCACTGTACCTTGTCAGATGTGACAATAAAGTATTCCATTCCATTCCAATTTCCCTTAACCGTTCTAATTTCCCTCTTCCTCCTTCCAATCCACTCGGTCAACTAATTGTTCCGCACCCTACATGCTCTGCAATCTGTTGAAACTCACAGCTGTAGGCCCACCCAACAAGCCATCAGTAGCATCATTTGCCACAAATACAAAAAATTCTGTGAACGCAGCAGGTCAGGAAACATCGACAGAAAGAGTTGATGTTTCATATCAGAGGCCCTTCATTGGAACTGGGAAAGAGAGATAAAAAGGACATTTTAAATTGGAGAAAAGGAGATGGGGCGATAGATAGAACATAAAACAGTACAACACAGGAAAGAGTCCTTCATCCCACAATGTTTGTGCTGAACATGATGCATAGTTAAATTGATCTCATCTACCTGCATGATCCACATCCCTCTATTCCTGGCACTTCCATGAGCTTATCTAAAAGCTTCTTAAATGCCACCATTGTATCTGCCCCCACCACCACCTGCTGGCAATGCATTCCAGGCCCCTACCACCCTGTGTAAAAAAAATCTTGCCCCACATATCTTCATTAAACTTTCCTCCTCTCACCTCATAGCTACGTAGTGTTGGGCATTTCCACCCTCAGAATTGGAACGTGCAGAATTTATTGTTTTGGAAATTAACGATCTATATTACTTTGGTTGGTAGAGAGAATAGTAATCCAGTGCTTATTTTGCGGTTGATTAGAATGGAAACAGCACTGATTGTGCAATTTTTTTAAAAAAGTGTATAAAATAGAATCACAGCTAATTACTTTCACCAATACTTTTGAAACAGCTTTTCCTTAATTTGGAGAAAATAAAGCGATTGACTAGCTAAAAAGCTTATTACACCTGTGCTATTGTCTGAGCTGATTTTCCAGTTTGGAGATGCAATAATTCCTTCAGTAATCATCTTATCCCACTTTCAATTTGCACTAACAGCAATGCAATATCCTGCAATTTTCCCATCACTTTGAATGTTATGAATATATGGATTTTTCCTATTTAATATTCAGTGCTACATAATCAGAATTCCATGCATTTTAGCTTGTATAATAGTTTATTTTGTCGATGACCTTCATAACATTTTGTAATGCAGCACAATTGGCAGTACAACTGCAGATCACAGTCTGTGCATTGCATTCTCTAATTCTTGCCCTGAGGAGGATAATTGCTATTTGTTATTTGTGATTCTGTTTGTTTTAATGAATAAAACGTAAGATTTTTGAGAATCATCATGAATCTCATACTTTGTGAAATCAGTATTTTACAGCATGCATTAGTTAATTTTTTGGACACTGGTTCTCAGATAATATTGCAATATATCTCTGCATGACTTCCATTATTCAGACATTCTTTTGTAAATTAACATGAATAAATAATTTTGTATTGTCTTACCCTTCTCTGAGGGCTTCGCCTTTCTCTAATTCTTGAATAACCCCAAGCAACACCTTAATGGTTTCCTGACTGGAACTGATCAGATTTTCCATTATTTGCAGCTGAGCTTTCAGATCCACAACTTCTGTGAGGGGTACAATTTGTTGATCTGACTCCATTACTGATACCGCTGTTTGATTAGACTGATCTTCATCTCTCGGTGCAATGTTTGACACAGTGGATTCGGAGAGCACTTCTTTTTGTGGAGACTGTACTGAACAAAGTTGACCATACACCGATTTAGGTTGCTGACCGTCTGGGTGCAAAGTTCTTTCATACACTTCCCAGGCAGCCACATTTTGTGAGGAGTCCTGTGTAAAGGGAGTTGAGGGGTCAGACTGAGTAAGTTCACAGTTGCTTTCTGTTAAATGGAAGGAAGTAAAATCTGTTAGTTGCAGCTCAGTTTGATTAAATTTCGGATTTCTTGAAGACACCTTATCATATGTTGTTATATTGCACAGTTGGTAATTTTCCTCAGGTGGGTTAGAATCTGTCAAATTTACTATTTGAAGTGAGTCTTCAGTGCAACTGTGTATTTCTTGGTCTTTGTTGCTGGAAGCATCCAATCTCACACAACCGGCTTGTTCATTCAGTTTGCTGAAGTTGTTATTATGTGCACTGGTATCCGGACTCTTCTGACTGCTTCTCTTTGTACTACTTATGGTACGTGCTCCGAAGTCTTTATTGAGTTTATTATCTTTAATTTCAAAAGCCAAATCATTGTTTTGTCGCCTGAATGTTTCTAAAGTGGGAGCAATTTTAATGACATTTACTTTCTTCCTATCCAAAGGGAACGTCTGATAGCGTTTTTTGAGGTCAGGTGATGTCTGCACACCCGTGCTTCTGGTAACGTTTGGAATTGACCTTCGTGCAGGCACTGTCATGTATTTGCGATAAGCTGCCTTATAAGAAATAGCTTTCATCGTTTTTTGGTCCATTTGCTGTGTTGCAGCAAGTCTCTTCTCCTGTTCATTCTGAGCCTCACGAATATCTTTAAATCTCACCTGTAATGCTTTATTCCTTTTTCTAATCTGCCTATTTGGATCCAGAGCATATTTCATTTCCAATGCTGGTGATGCTTCTTGCTCAGTTTCATTTTCCTTACTTGTGAGTTGGCATTTACTTGGTTCCTTACTCACCATGTTTTACCTACAAATTAAATAAAAACACCATATTTTTACAGCAAAGTGAAGACTGTTGAAATTTATCATAATAAGACCTAAATGAATAACTAGTGTTAGATTGGCACCATAATACATTTCATATGAAGACATTGCGTAAATTAAATTAAAGCACAGTGCCCTCCATAATGTTTGGGACAAAGAACCATCATTTATTTATTTGCCTCTGTACTCCACAATTTGAGATTTGTAATAGAAAAAAATCACATGTGGTTAAAGTGCACATTGTCAGATTTTATTGAAGGCCATTTTTATATATTTTGGTTTCACCATGTAGAAATTACAGCTATATTTATACATAGTTCCCCCATTTCTGGACACCATAATGTTTGGGACGCATGGCTTCCCAGGTGTATGTAATTGCTAAGGAGGCTTTAATTGCCTCCTTAATGCAGGTAGCTCTCAGCACCTAGTCTTTCCATCACCTTTGGAAACTTTTATAACTATTTCACAACATGAGGATCAAAGTTGTGCTAATGAAAGTCAAAGAAGCCATTATGAGACTAAGAAACAAGAATAAAACTGTTAGAGACATCAGCCAAACCTTAGGCTTACCAAAATCAACTGTTTGGAACATCATTAAGAAGAAAGAGAGCACTGGTGAGCTTACTAATCACAAAGGAACTGGCAGCCCAAGAAAGACCTCCCTCCACAGCTGATGACAGAAGAATTCTCCCTATAATGAAGAAAACCCCCTAAACACCTGTCCGACAGATCAGAAACACTCTTCAGGAGTCAGGTGTGGATTTGTCAATGACCACTGTCCACAGAAGACTTCATGAACAGAAATACAGGCTCTACAGTGCAAGATGCAAACAACTGGTTAGCCGCAAAAATAGGATGGCCAGGTTACAGTTTGCCAAGAAGTAGTTAAAAGTGCAACCACAGTTCTGGAAAAAGGTCTTGTGGACAGATGAGACGAAGATTAACTTATATCAGCGTGATGGCAAGAGCAAAGTATGGAAGAGAGAAGGAACTGCCCAAGTTCCAAAGCATACCACCTCCTCTGTGAAACACAGTGGTGGGGGTGTTATGGCCTGGACATGTATGGCTGCTGAAGGTACTGGCTCACTTATCTTCATTGATGATACAACTGCTGATGATAGTAGCATAATGAATTCTGAAGTTTATAGACACATCCTATCTGCTCAAGTTCAAACAAGTGCCTCAAAACTCAATGGCGGGCAATTCATTCTACAGCAAGACAATGATCCCAAACATATTGTTAAAGCAACAAAGGAGTTTTTCAAAGCTAAAAAATGGTTAATTCTTGAGTGGCCAAATCAATCACCCGATGTGAACCCAATTGATGTTTTTTTTTATGCTGAAGAGAAAACTGAAGGGGACTAGCCCCCAAAACAAGCATAAGCTAAAGATGGCTGCAATACAGGCCTGGCAGAGCATCACCAGAGAAGACACCCAGCAACTGGTGATGTCCATGAATCGCAGACTTCAAGCAGTCATTGCATGCAAAGGATATGCAACAAAATACGTAACATGACTACTTTCATTTACATGAGATTGCTGTGTCGCAAACATTATGGTGCCCTGAAATGGAGGGACTATGTATAAACACTGCTATAATTTCTACATGGTGAAACCAAAATATATAAAAATGGCCTTTCTTAAAATCTGACAATTTGCACTTTAACCACATGTGATTTTTTTCTATTACAAATCTCAAATTGTGGAGTACAGAGGCAAATAAATTAATGTTGGGTGTTTGCCCTAAACGTTATGGAGGCCACTGTGTATTATCAGACTAGTAATCTCAAAGCCTATTTAAATAACCCAGAGGCATGAAATAAATTCTTTAGTTATGAATTAAATAATTTAGAGTATTTTTTTAAAAGGTGGTCTCTATCATGGTTGCAGTTATAGCCTGCCTATATCATTCATTGATGGCTTTTGCATAGGTGGCTTTTGTATGACTTCAGATCCACAGTCCTGCTTGATTCCTGTCATTGACATGGCAAAGTAATTGCCCGCCAAGTTAATCTTGACTCAGATAGACACAAAAAGCTGGAATAACTCAGCTTGACTCACTTCATCTGGTACTTAAATTAGAAGAGTTGTCCAATAGCACGCCAAGCAGCAATTTGATAACAATCCCAGACCATCATCACAATCCCTGTAAAAATATATGGTCCAACTGGTAGGTCAGACGCACCAGAGATCCGGGCCAGCACGGTTGACATATTTGCAATAAAACTGTTGAATGAATGATCTATTTCAGCATCCTCCTGATATCCCCACCGACACAGAAGCTAGTCTTCAGCCAATTCAATTCATTTCATGCAACATCTGGAATCTGCTCTGAATTCCGGATACACCAAAGGCTGTACAGCCAGACAATGTCTCAGCGATGGTGTCAAGGTATGCCACCAACGAATTGTTCTGGTATTGATACAACATTGGTATCTATATGGCAATGTGGAAAAATTGCTCACTCTGTCCTGTCCATGCAAAGTAGGACGAATCCTTCTAACAATAGCAGTTGCAGAAGATGTTGTAGACTGTGCTTTTTACTGGCACTTCCTCACAGATGAAGTTTGATGTTATCTGAACCATTTGGTTCCAGATATCATTGTGGCCTTTGGCCCTGTGGATCTAAAAGATGGATTTCAGAGAGCAAGTGAGAATGATTGCCCTTTATGTTAAGGTAGCATTTGATCAAGTGATGTGAGGAGAAGCCCAGGTAAGAAAAAGTCTTGGGGCATTAAATAAACAATGATTCAATGATTGGAGTAATACTCTGCATAAAGATCGCTGGATAAAGTGCTGAAAATAAATCATTACAACATGGGAAATGGTTGTAGTGGTTCTTCAGATTCCTGGGTAGTATCTCAAGTTATTGGCATGACCACCAGTGAGTTCCTCACCATCAACGTACTGGAGGTGGACAAGATTCATTTAAGTTTTAGATACCTATCGTATTAATAATGTTATTACAAGAGCAGTTCACATGCTGCTTATCTGGACACCCTGAAACAAGTTTCCACAATCTAGAAAGGGGCATAGAATTAAGAACATACTGCCCAGGTTTGCTGGATGAGTGCAACTCCCAGCAATTGTTCAAAAGGTTCAGCGACATACAAGACAAAGCTGTCCACTTGATTGGGAACCTGTCCAATCTTAGCTGCAGTATGCACCATTTGCAAAATGTACTATATACTGTAGTTACATGTCCAGGCTACTTCAACAACACCTGCCAAACCTGCAACCTCTGCCACAAATTCATATCATAAACCATACTGACTTGTAAATGCATTGCCATTCCTGTTGATGATGCTAAATCCTGGACCTCCCTGCCAAATATCAATATGGGAGTATCTTCACCAGAAGGATTGTGGCAGTTCAAGAACCTTGTTGCCCACCATCTTCACAACGACAGTTAGATTTGAACGACTAATACCAGTAACTGCTGCATTCAGAAAATGAATAAAAATAGTAGGAAACTATTTCTCATTATACGTGTTTAAAATAAGTAAATTTGTGTGCACACAGATAGTAATCTGTCTTCCCAACTAAGTTCCTTCAACCTTCAGAACAAAATGTGTATATTAACTGAAAATTTATTCTAGGATACATAGTATTTTAAATTACTTCATTCACCATGCTGTATCTCTAATCTAAACTATTCCACCCACACCACCACCTAACCTAATGACACAGTAACTCATCTCACTGAAAAACTCTCATTTTATGACTTCATTGTTGCTTAAATTTACAGTGCCCTCTGTAATGTTTGGGACAAAGAAGCATCATTTATTTATTTGCCTCTGTACTCCACAATTTGAGATTTGTAATAGAAAAAAATCACATGTGGTTAAAGTGCACATTGTCAAATTTTAATAGAGCACATTTTTATACATTTTGGTTTCACCATGTAGAAATCACAGCAGTGTTTATACATTGTCTCCCCATTTCAGGGCACCATAATGTTTGGGATACAGCAATGTCATGTCAATGAAAGTCATCATGTTTAGTATTTTGTTGCATATTCTTTGCATGCAATGACTGTTTGAAGTCTGCGATTCATGGACCTCACCAGATGCTGGGTGTTTTCTCTGGTGATGCTCTGCCAGGCCTGTATTGCAGCCATCTTTAGCTTATGCTTGTTTTGGGGGCTAGTCCCCTTCAATTTTCTCTTTAGCATTGAAAAGGCATGCTCAATTGGGTTCAGATCGGGTGATTGACTTGGCCACTCAAGAATTGGCCATATTTTAGGTTTGAAAAACTCCTTTGTTGCTTTAGCAGTATGTTTGGGATCATTGTGTTGCTGTAGAATGAACAGCCGGCCAATGAGTTTTGAGGCATTTGTTTGAACTTGAGCAGATAGGATGTGTCTATACACTTCAGAATTCATTATGCTACTACCGTCGGCAGTTGTATCATCAATGACGATAAGTGAGCCAGTACCTTCAGCAGCCATACATGTCCAGGCCATAACACCCCCACCACTGTGTTTCATAGATGAGGTGGTATGCTTTGGAACTTGGGCAGTTCCTTCTCTCCTCCATACTTTGCTCTTGCCATCACTCTTGTCCACAAGACCTTTTTTTCCAGAACTGTGGTTGCTCTTTTAGGTACTTCTTGGCAAACTGTAACCTGGCCATCCTATTTTTGTGGCTAACCAGCTGTTTGCATCTTGCAGTGTAGCCTCTGTATTTCTGTTCATGAAGTCTTCTGCAGTCAGTGGTCATTGACAAATCCACACCTGACTCCTGAAGAGTGTTTCTGATCTGTCAGACAAGTGTTTGGGGATTTTTCTTTATTATAGAGAGAATTCTTCTGACATCAGCTGTGGAGGTCTTCCTTAGCCTGCCAGTCCCTTTGCAATCAGTAAGCTCACCAGTGCTCTCTTTCTTCTTAAAGATGTTCCAAACAGTTGATTTTGGTAAGCTTAAGGTTGGGCTGATGTCTCTAACAGTTATATTCTTGTTTCTCAGTCTCATAATGGCTTCTTTGACTTTCATTGGCACAACTTTGGTCATCGTGTTGATAAACAGCAATAAAAGTTTCCAAAGATGATGGAAAGACTGGAGGATAGACTAGATGCTGAGAGCTCTCATATACCTGCATTAAGGAGGCAATTAAACACACCTAAGTAATTACAAACATCTGTGGTCATGTGTCTCAAACATTATGGTGCCGTGAAATGGGGGGACTATGTATAAACACAGCTGTAATTCCTACATGGTGAAACCAAAATGTATAAAAACACCTTTTAATAAAATCTGACAATGTGCACTTTAACCACATGTGATTTTTTTCTATCACAAATTTCAAATTGTGAAGTACAGAGACAAATAGATAAATGATGGGTCTTTGTCCAAAACATTATGGAGGGCACACTATATGACAAGTTTAGAATTTTGTAAGTCTGGTGTTTTTGCTGAACAGAAAAGGGTGATAATTATTATTGCTCTGGATCAGGGCTAGCTCGATTTAAGTACAGAGAATACTACCTGAAATGGAAGACTGAGCATTTATTTCCTGAAAGTGCATTTCAGACTACAACAATGCAATTGTTCATGATTATGCTTCATTTCACATGTTCCATTACTTAGTATTTTTAAACAGCTGTAAGTCTATATCTGAAATGGAAACTAACACCAGAAATGACTGATAGAATTATTACAAGGAATATGTGATCTTTGATTGGGTGAATTCACAATCTAACCACAAGCATGTGCTGATGAAATCGTTCAAAGAAGCAGCAGATGAAACACCTTTATCTGCTTAGGAAATCAAGTTCTGCCGATTTGTCTGCTTTAGAAAAAAATACATACTTCATCAGTTCTTGTTGAATAAATCTCAATTGTGATTGCTGAGACTCTTTGTATATGTTATTGTGATCAGGAAGAGAAGGAGAAGTTCTCTGAACCCCACCTTGAAAATGTACTCCTTGCCTGCCTCACACTTTCTTTCCATTCCTTCCAGTGAAACCTTCCTGCAACTACTTTTATTGCAAACCCTTTGCTTAATGAAAGTATTTAGCTTAGGTGAGCCTTTAGGTGAGGTGAGCCTTTCGTGAAGATATGTAATTAACTTTTGCATGCAGAGCATAGGTTTTTGATGCAATTTTCAGATATTGATGGATGGAATGTGAATTGCAGATTGACATACTTGGTGCTTCGTATATGGCATTGAATGGTCTTTTAGGGGGTGATGGATCTGCTTCAAAAGCATACAAACGTGCTGTGGTACTGTCTATGAAATCAGAAACCAGATTTCAACTACTGACGGGGTGATGGATCTGCTTCAAAAGCATACAAACGTGCTGTGGTACTGTATGAAATCTGGAGATATATAAATTCTTTTTTTGAAGCCGCTCAAATCTTCTCGTGTTATACTTGGTATCTCAGTGTTTTCTTTTAAAGAAATGTCATATTCCTTGACGTGTTCTTCAAACCAATAAACTGTACATTTAGTGTTTGCTCGGCATTGGCAGTTTTTCGTAATCTAAACCTGAAAATTGATCGGGTCAAAGACTGATTATGTTAGCTAAACAACGAGCAATGTTCACCTCCTAACTGGTGAATTTGGAACTTGCACACAAACATATTCCATTCTTAAATTGACAACGTCAAAATAATCTATTAAAATTTGTTCACTTTTCCACTTACAAGCTTCTCTAGGACTTCAAACAAACAAAAAATACTGCCAAATTATTTGTATTCAAACTGTGTTTTTAAAGAAGACCTAAACTAAAAATGATTAAGAATGTCAAAGTTAAAATCGCACCCATCTAATTTTGACATGTAAATTAGTCGCCTGCTTCGTTTGTCAGTAGTTGAAAAATAATATTTACCCATCAGCTGTATCAAAACTGATTTGATTTTTCCAATGATTATAAATGAAATAAAATGGATTATATAAAATAACAATATGGGATTTCAATTTCTGGGTTACATTTTCCTTATTTTACTCCATTTAACAATGTGTATCATAGCAATAGACATGTTGTTTGCATTCACACGGCTGGTTCTCTTAGGTCTTACAAAAAGTTATTCACCACATAATGTACAATTCATTATTTTCTACGTACATTTTACAGCATCTGAAATGAAAAAGGAAGACTTCGATTGACACAGCTGTTTTACTATACTAAAATCTTTGCAGCCAATGATATTCTTTAGAAATGTAGTCACAGAGATAGTAGAAAAAGCAGCAATGAATTTACACTGTACAATTCTCCCAATCGTATTTGATAAAGGTAGTAAAATGTTTTGGAGTGATATAGAATTAAAGAGTAAATATTAGCTTAAATTCCCTTTTCCTCTCAGAAGTACTACCATATGAGAGAATAGTTTAGGCTTGGTTTTTGCCATCTCCAAAAGATATTCCCTTCATAACACACAGGAAAGTCAGGTTGGAACATTTATTCCTGCCTCAAGATTAAGACCACTGACAGCTGAGATGTTACTAACAACATTTGTAATCACCTGTGTCCTAGTTGATCATTAAAAAGTGGCGAATTAAGAAACAACAAAATTGAGATGAAAAAGTTTTAAAACTATTTTGCTGGCATCAGCTCCCCCCCCCCCCCCCCCCCCCCCTCTTTTAAATTATGAGATACAGGTTTGTGGAGTGTTAGAATGTCTCTGTCACAGGCAGAAATGCCTTGCATGTATTTGTTATTTTCAGCAATTGCTTACCAAGGAGTATGCACCATCTTTGGGAATGTATACATCATAACCTGCCACCATTTTCCCAAGGACAATTAGAAACAGGCATTTAAAGTTTGCCTTGCCAGTAATTCTAGATCCAAAAATATGAATAAAACAAATTAAAGTGGATCGGTAATGCTGTAATTATGCTTGATTCCAAAACAATTGCTGTGTGTGTTTTGGAAAGTACAATTGTGTCTTTCACTAGTTTACATACAATCAAATGAATGTAAAGATTTGAAAGTATTATAAAAATGGTTTCTCTACAAATATATATGCAAGGTGCTTATAACTTATTTGAGGAATTGTGTTTTCTGTAAGCTGATGCAAAATTGGTTCAGATTTTTGGGGGTCTATTTTGAAAACTACCTGATTTGCCCCAATTTTTTTACCCTAACAGATAAATGATGTAAATGAATTTCTGGTTGAAGCATAAAATAATGCATAAATACTGAAGTATATCGCATTGATAAATTGCAATCAATTATTAATGTTCCAATCTTTGATTTTGTGATTGGTCTTGCTTTACTTTACCAGTTTACTGTGCACTTTTTAAATAACTGTTCAAATACTATGGCTAGATGTAATGTGGCTGTTGAATTTGATGCGATGACTCTATTAAAAAGAGACAGAAAGGTAGTGACTTATTTTTGAAGTAGATTGTGCAGTATGATAATATGGTTGCAGATCTAATTTCTAACTTTCTTCTTGTGAATGAAGAATAGACCTACGGATCTAATTACATCTTTCATTTTATTAAATGTGAAGCACATTTAAAACTGATAAATTGTTGATGAACATTTGGAGTGTCTTCATTTTTATTTAGATTCTACTTACAGAGAATTGTATGTGTATTCTCAGCTCCAGTTTGAAAATGTTGTGCAGTGGATAAATTACTGTGAAGCTGTAATAAATTTAACCCATTGATCAGTAAAAAAATCTCGCAATTCACTAACAAAAACACAGCATCTTTTAAAATATTCAAAATTTTCATTAAAATATACTGACATAGAGATTATAGAGAGTGAATTATATTAAAGACTTGATAACATTTAGAATTAATGGAAAATAAACTAGCCTTATTTTTATGTTTACATTCAGGGCTTCAAAACCACGGTTAAAATTTAATTGAGGATATTAATGAAATGACCGATAAGATTTTGATCTTAAAACTTTTAACAGTAAACTTAGATAGTAGATCCTCCTTTTTAATTGCGCTCTTAAAATTTGCTAAAATAATACATTTTGTTTTCAATTTGCTGTGTAAGAAAATTATAACTAAATTATCATTTCATTCTTTACTTATATTGACATTTGCTTAACAATCAGATGGTTTTAGATATTGTAAAAACAGGCTGTTAACCATTGTTTGTTAAGTCTCATATTTTGCGAACTATATTTTTCCTTAGAATCTAACTTTGGCAACATCATCGTCTGATTTATTTTCCAGACCACTTCAAGTAAATCACACATAACAAAAATATCTATAGGTGGCCTACAAGAGCTGCTTTTTGAGAAAGCTCACCTTTACTAGATTTACTTTAAGGCTTTGATATGCAGAGGATGATCTAAAATCATTTAATGTTAGAAACATAGAAACAATTAAGTTTTCTTCAGCCTCACTTACAAACCTGATCAAACACATCTTAAATTGAATTGTACTAGAGTTGGTGGGAAGCTAATCTTTAACGAGGAAGCAAAAGGGTTAAAATGAAGTAATTTTTCTCATGCAGCCAACCAGTGATATGAAACCAAATGGTAAAATGGACCACTATTCTCTTCAGCCCGACCCTTTGAAAGACATCAGAGCAACAACGTTATGGAATTCTTTCTGAAATTATTGATTTGTCAAGGAAAAATATTTATTTTTGTGACGTTTCCGGCTGACAAATATTTTTGAAGGATTTAATGGCAATGAGAATTATTGATCATCCCTTCAGCAGCAGAGATATCTGGTTTGCTGCATCTTTATAGAGAATTTCCAGGTAAACATGCACAACAAAAAAACATGGTGCACTATTAGATTACTTAAAAGACAAAGTACTTGAAACTTGATTGTTCCAGTTATTGCAAATTATTACCTTGTAATTTCTGCTTCTCTAACCTTTGGATTTCACTGGACAGTGGATCATAGCAGATTTTCTCCTCCTTGCCTCTTTTCTAAATGACACTTCTGTCTAGCAGACACTTATAAATTATTTGATGATAGGAAAGCTACTGCGTTGAGGTAAAAAAGCTCATTTGAGTTGAATATTTGTTCAAAAATCTGGTTTGTAATTTACTCAAAAATAATCCAGTTACCTTTAATCTAAAAGTTGGACTTTATAAATGATTGCAGTCACAAAGTACATCTAAACCTCAATTTACTTTTAAGATAATCTTAAATATTTTGTATTTCTAATAATTGATATATGTGATTGCGAGCTGCATTTTAAAATTGGGTATAATAAGAATTAATTAAAATATTTATTGCAGCGAAAGAGATAATGTTCTAGCTATAAATATTGCTTACCTTTAGGTAAATCAGAAATGAAAGAGCGATGTCTGTATGCTGCTTCTGTTGTGAATATCCATGTGTATGTGAAGTAGATTCTCTGTAATAATCCAGTGCTGTAAAATATGAAGTATTAGTTTACTTTCCAGGCTGCATTTTAAGCCATTGAATAAAGTTCCCTCTACTCCGTAGCATTTGGTCGGCACCTTTCCCTTTATAATACTGAGACATTTAGCCAGCTGTGACCAACGATGCATTCGCTAGAGGCAGCCACGCACTTATGAAATTTTCTGTTACTGAGATTGCTGTATGCAAGCTCTCCAGGCTGCTGGGGAAGACCAGTTCCTATCAGCTGCAACTGGCAAGCTGTGCATGCAAAGCAAGACCTCGCCTCCTTATCATCTTGGCTGAGATGTTTCTATAGTGGATACATGCCAGCAAGCTATTACACAAACTGATTTCCAGGCTTCTTGAACTGAAAGTGAAAAATGATATTTTGCTGCAGTTTTTTTTAATTGGATGTTTTCTGCCCACATGTTCCATGCTGACATTTGAGAGAAAACAATCAATTCTAGTAGTATTGCAGGCTGCTGGCTCCCCACTAAGGAGAGTTAGAATATTACTGCTTTTTAGCCCTTTTCCATATAAAACTGAATTTTGATGAGGAACTTGTTGAATTGGATGTCCAGGCCATTCTATTATATACACAAGCAAGCATTGAATAAATATAATCTAAAACATACCTCTTTTGGTTATCATATTTTTGTCTTTGCCTGTTAGATCTTGAGGATTCTTGCACATTATGAATTTAAGTATAGCTTCATAAGTTATTCATAAGTCATAAGTCATTTGTTCTTTAATTTAATGGCAGACATCTCATTCCAAATAGTGCCACATCATACAGATTTCTTCAAAAGATTTTTCTATGTAAAGCTGCATTCAAGTTTTGCTTTAAGCAAAATTACAAAATCCACATATCTTATTTGCATTAAGATAAAAATAAAACAAAGCTAGGGGTCGTGTGAGAGCTGTGCATCCTGAAGAGTTAGCAGCTTTAATTGTAAAGAGACTGCATCAGTTGCCGCATATAGTGTGAACTATTGGGAGTCGTTCATCAGTTTAGTCAGTTGGGAGCACTAGGATCATTAGATGGTGAGCTAAAAGCAATTCTTTTCATATTGCTGCATATTCAATGACATTAAATAGGTCACTGCTCTTAGACATGTAATGTGACTCTGGAGATTTTTCTTATTGGGGATCATAACTTGTGGAAATTGCAGATGCCTTTCATTTGAACAGTTGCTCATTAGTATATTTTGCTTCTAAAGCAATATATGTTTATAGACATGTATACATACATATGTGGAACTAAATTATGGATGTTGCCTTGGACAATTTTCTTATATGACCCCTTTTAGTCCATGTTCAATTTTCTTTAGAGTGGCATTTTAAATGCACATCAGCTTATGGAATATTCCCTATGATATTTTAAGAGAATCTATTAATTCAATTTGTGTGAATTGAAATCTAATTTTTTTTTAAATTAAAAGGAATTTATTAGGGTTCAGTAGAGTTAAATGGCAACTTGTGTGGCAGTTTTATAATTTAAATCAGTAGTATGAAAATAATTATTGTGGTGCATTGAAATGCAATTTGATAGATGCATCAATGTGACTTACAGTGCCTTGACTGGACTCTTTTTTTTTCTTCAAGAATCATGTAAGCTTGTCATTGTTACTGATGATTTGTTTCTGTAAGGGTCTTATTGATTGTCCTCTTGAAGGCCTTTATGATCATGGAAGTTGTAAAACTTCCTTAGGTAATGTGTTCAAGAAGGCTTTGACATGTAGCAGAAGAGATTGAGAGTTGTAAAAAGGACTGGGAGGCTTGTTATCAGATATTGAACTGAAAGAGTTTGAATACGCTTATTACATTAATACGTTTGAATACAGGATTATTACATATTTCTGCACACATAATACTTTTGGATACTTCATATTTTAATCATTGTACTGAATTACATTATTTTCACATTCAAGTAAATGTTTGCAACTGCTTTGAGTTGATTAATACAATGATGCATATGAATATCTAAACCCTTTAAAATTTTATGGAACTGGAAAATTTACTGGAAAGTTTGGAAATTAGAAAATTACAGGAAACTTAGGCAGAACTTTTCCATAATAGTGCATTGAAGTTGCTGGTGCCTCATTCAAAAATATAATGACACTTTCCACAATCATCTTCAAAATAAAAGCAGGGAGCTTTGTATAAAGTTTGTAAATAATTGCTGCAGTTTCAACAATTTGCCGAATCAAGTATTGTTCTGTTTAAAATTTTCCTCGTAAAGATTGCAAACAGAAGAAAGTTCTTCTTTCTTTTCTTAGCAGCCACAAAATGTATCCTCACATAGGAATTGTTTTGAAGAAGCAATGATGCTTTGCTTGTCCCTGACATCAGTCTGAAGAAGGGTCTCGACCCGAAACGTCATCCATTCCCTCACTCCTAGATGCTGCCTGACATGCTGAGTTACTCCAGTATTTTGTGTACCTTTGATTTGTACCAGCATCTGCAGTTATTTTCCACACATGATGCTTTGCTAATATACATATGACAATGGGAAGGAGAAAAAGGTGGTATTGAGTGGAGGGAGTTAAACTACATGGAATGATCTTCAAGCATGGAGATTGAAGATCATTGGGACAGGAGATCACACTGAGTGGATATGAGATAACTGGGTCACGAGAGAGCATTGATGGGCCTTGGATGCAAGGATAAATGGGATTGAAAAAATTAGAACTGTTTTCTGTTTACTGCATTTCCACAATACAAATGAAGTAGAATAATGAATTTATAAGACAGTACCCATAATTTTCCAGTCAATTTTAAAACTTATCTGTCCCTTTATAATATTAGCATCAATAGAAATAAAAATGGGTTTGTATTCAATTTTGTAATTAATATTTGTAATGGTTTATTTTTAATGGGACATAGGACTAGCAAATATGGTTAGTTTCAGGAGAAAATTGGAAATAAATCCTGATAGTTTTGCTATTATGATGTGAAAAGGTTGGACATAATGGAATGTGTGTTAATTTGAAATCTTTGCAAACTAAATTATGGGTGAAAGTGTAGTGGAATGTAAAGCTGGTGAAGTTTGGTCTGACGAGACGAGATGGTCTGAAGTCAAGAGATTATTTTGAAAAAAGAATTCTAGTTTAAAGAGTAGTCAAAAATATTCTGTAGTCTGGTATTTAAATATGTCATGATGGGTTTAGTGCAGGCTAGAACATGTAGGGTGGAATTTCCTAGTAAAGTTGATTAAATCAATGAGTTCTGCAAGGGTTTTGGAGGCATCCCTAGTGCAGTCGTCGATGTAGCGGAGAAAGAGTTGGCGAATGGTGCGAGGATATGTTTGTAACACAAGATGTTCAGTGTACACCAAAAATATATGCATAGCTGGGGCCCATGTGGGTGCCCATTGATGCACTTTTGGCTTGAACGTGAGAAAAATCAAAGAAGAAGGTGTTGAGGGCGAAGATGAGTTCTGCCTTGCGGATAAGAGTGTTAGTTGAGGGGTACTGAATATCTCTCTGTTCAAGGTAAAACCGTAGGAGCCTGAGGCCTTCCTGATATAGGTGTAAACGGTGTGGATGTCCATGGCAAAGCTAAGATAATAACAGTACCATGGCAATTCTAAAGGGCCCATTGAATTCTATTATCTGTATTCCTTGGAATGTGCATTGCTATATGTTGTTCTCAAACCGGCAATTAAAATACCAGAATGATTTAAAGTTCTAAATTAGACAATAGACAATAGACAATAGGTGCAGGAGTAGGCCATTCGGCCCTTCGAGCCAGCACCACCATTCAATGTGATCATGGCTGATCATTCTCAATCAGTACCCCGTTCCAGCCTTCTCCCCATACCCCCTGACTCCGCTATCCTTAAGAGCTCTATCTAGCTCTCTCTTGAATGCATTCAGAAAATTGGCCTCCACTGCCTTCAGAGGCAGAGAATTCCACAGATTTACAACTCTCTGACTGAAAAAGTTTTTCCTCAGTTCTTCCTCAGTTCGATATCAGATCGTATTGCCGTTTGGTTACAATTGTTTGGTTACATTTAAAATTTCCAACTTCTGAAATAATGAAGTGAATTATGTTTGGTGTATTTTTTTAAATATGCCTTGCCAGTTTATGAAGAGAGAGTTTAGCGAGGTGCAAAAAAATAAATATTGTACATTTTCCTACTTTAATGATGAATGCTACTTATGAATCAGAATCGACAAGCTACATTTAGAATAGTTAGCCTGCTGCACTAACTGAACGCCTGCTGCACTAACTGAACACGACCCTAGTCGTGATATTTTCCAATATGGGCATTTGACCAATCTAGTTCCTTTTATGTAATATTGACAGCTTTCATTGCGTTTGATCATTTCCCCTGTGTGTGTCAGTGATCGCGCCAGGTTCTGCAGTGATGACACTGGCACTCGCAGTACAATTAACCCACGTGATATAATTTATTTACAGTGGTAAGAAATCACTGGGTGGCACCAGCAATGGCTGTCTCGCCAACAGCCTGTCCCATCCTTCTTTGTTGTCTGTTTGTATGTGTTAAATGTATGTTTTTAAGTGTTCTTTAGCTTGTATTATGTGGAGGGTGGGGGGGTTTGGGCAAAACCTTTTCTAATCTTTTACCTCGACGGAGATGCGATTTTTTTTGGTATCATATCTCCGTCCACACTGCGGCCTAACATCGAGAAGTTGGCGGCAGTTGCTGGATACCGATTTCGAGAGCTCCACTGTGGGAGCCCTTGCACTTACCATCACAGAGCTTGCGATCCCTTTGCCAGGGATCGACCTCTGAGCTCTACTGCTGGAGCCCATGGACTTTAATATTGTGGAGCTTGCGGTCTCTGGTCAGAGACCGACTTCGGGAACTTGAAGCCACAGGAGCTTCGACCGCCCCGATCGCGGGAGCTTCGACCGCCCCGATCGCGGGAGCTTCGACCGCCCCGATCGCGGGAGCTTCGACCGCCCCGATCGCGGGGGCTTCGACCTCCCCAATGCGGGAGCTTTGATTGCCCCAACTGCGGATGGTTCGACTGCCCCGACCGCAGGAGTATAAGTGAGCAGGGAGGCACTCCACTTTGTCCCTCTTCCCATCAGGCTCTTGCCCAGATGCCTGGGGATTATAGGGAGTTGGCTGACAAGGTTCAAGTGGCCATCCAATAGCAGTTAATTGGACCCAGCTGTTACCAATGTTGCTGGGGATAGACCTCTCAGCCAATTAAAGGGACCTGAGCGACATCCATGAGAGAGGGTGCTGTCACACTGATTTTTTTTAATATATTGCAAAAATTATACTGAATTTGCAAAAATTAAATGGATATAATAATGAAAATTTAAGTCAACATTTTCATCAGAAGTCATCTATAACCAAATAGATGACGGATTCCAGCCACATAGAGTGCAATGTGAAATAGCTATAAACCTTTTTGCACTTGCAATGTATCCTTCAAAAAATTGTTCTAGGCCCTAGAATGTGACAATTTATACATTTGATCATGGAAAATAACCTTGTTGTAGAACATTAGTGACTTCTGGGCAGACCAGACAGTATCTTTCACGGACTTGATGGTTCTCTGGCAGCAACTTATATTCGTCTCACTGCATGTCTATATGAACAGCCTCTGGAGCATGTTTCTTGTGATATACAGCTAGGAAGAGCATCAAATCAAAGTCTTGGCATCTCTTCCCAAACAAACACAGTATGGGGTGTTGTGATATTTCAACCATATGTGAAAGATGCACTGGGAAAGGCCTTTCTTGTCACTATCCAAGTAAGGGCTTGGTAACTGTTTGAAAGCTTTGCTGAGGCATTTTCCAAATGATTGAGAATTTGCTCAGGTTCAACCATGCTTTTTTCCTATCGGGATCCAATTATGTTTTGTGTAAACCACAACCAATGGATTTGTGATCAAAGGTGTTCTTCTAGATATGTATTCTGTGAGGGATAGGTGGTGCAAATCAGTCTAACCCAAAGGAAGATCTCCATTTGTAAAGCTCAGCTTAGAAGGATTTGCTGAGCCTCAATACTTCATGCTGTGAAAATATTACCGAACTATTCCTATTCACATCCATCCTATTGATTGGAGGAATAAAATTCTGCATTCTTTCCTGGAGCGGGTTTTTTTACCTCATGGAATTCCTTTTCTATATCCACTTTCATCGACTGCAGCCGGAGGAAGTTTTGCATGTATTTTCTGGAATTGGTGCAGTTCTCTCTGACTCTCTTACTTTCTGAAAGTCCTTGTGGTTGAACAAACTCTTCAATCTCTTTTATGATTTTTTTTTGTGAACATAAACCTTATTCATAAAGTATACAGAACATAATTAAGACATTATTATCTTCATTCATTGCATCAAATGACTCAATATTCATATACAATTTGTTAACATTATTACTGTTTTATCCTTGAATTTTGAAAATTTGAGAGAAATTTCTATAGGAAAGGCCTTCCTCAGCATCCATTGCCGGCAGATTACTGCGCTGTGGTCTTTCCCGATAAAATCTGCAGTAGCTGCTCCACATCTGCAGTAGCTGCTCCAGCATGTATTCTTAAATGTCAGTGCCCAAAATGTGGAAAAGAGAACCTGCAGATGCTGGTTGACCAAGGTATGTCTTGAAATGCTGGAGTAACTCAACAGGTCAGGCAGTGTCCATGAAAAAAATGGATAGGTGACATTTCAGGTCGGGACCTATCTTCACATTTCTTGCTCTGACAAGAAATTTTGCCTATCCATACTCGACAGGGATGCTGCCTGACCTGCTGAGTTACTCCAACATTTTGTGTCTTTGCTATAAGTCAGCAGCATTTGGTTGTGGACATCTTGCACTGGAAAACAGTGAGATAGTTATTCCACTTAAAAAAAATTACTTTTCCACTTGTACTGTCTGTCAGCCACATTCAACATCACAATGGGACCCGCCCGAGTGACAGGAATGACGGGGGGTGGGGGGGTGCCCAAGATGGCCACCGAGTGGCAGCCATCCTGATTGGCTCCTGCCGCATCCCCCCTCCCACCCCCCCCCCCCCCCATCCACATGGAATAGATTGATTGGCTCTGACCTCCAGGTAGGATCGATTGATTGACTCCGACCTCCCACTCGACACCCGATTGGTCCGTGTCCCACGTGGGGGGAGCGCCGCCGCTGCTCTGATTGGTCGCCGGCTCGTCCCTCTCAAAGCGCGCTGGTTGGCCGCCGGGGCTTCTTCCGCTCAAAGCAATGACTGTCGCTATTGAGCTGCTGCTAAGAAGTAGAGCTGCTACTGAGCCGTTGAGCTGGTTGAGGGGGGATGGAGTGGGTGGTGGGGGGAGGGGGGGATAAGGGGGGATGGAGTGGGTGAGGGGGACAGGGTTAGGAAAGGAGGGGGGATAAGGGGCGTAGAGGGGACATGGGGTGGGGGGAGGGGGGGTTAAGGGGCGTTGAGGGGGGATGGAGTGGGTGGGGGAGGGGGGATTGAGGGGTGAGTGGGGGAGAGGGGAAGTGGGGAGATGTAATGGGTGAGGGAGGGAGGGAGGGGGGGAAAGGGGGATTGGAGTGGGGGAGGGGGGTTGAGGGGACATGGAGTGGATGAGTGGGGGGGAGGAGGAGGGGGCAGATAAGGAGTGTTGAGGGGGGATGGATTGGGGGGGGGGAGTGGGGGAGGGTGCTACACCAATGCAGGATAGCTTTGGGCCCAACGGGTCCACCCTGTTCTGGTTGGTAATAAAATTGAAGCCACTGGACAGAAAGGGCAGCTGGTTCATGTCAGCAGCGGTGGCAGCTGTTACAAGATGGCTGGTCATTTGTTCTGCAGAGCCAGGGTGTATATGTTCATTAGTTAAGAGTGCAACGTTTATATACTTCAAGAAGACAGCCACCAGCCACATTTTTAAATTGAGTGATGGTGAAGTCACCTTGTTGCGCATGTATATTGCAGCATGTGTGAAACCATTTGGGCAGGATCGATCTCTGATCAGGCGGGTGACAATTTTATTCAGGACCACTGCTTATCTGCATTCTAGTGCTCACCATTTTTTTGCTTTTACATCCACATACTGGGTTGTGAAAGTTTGGGTCTGTACTGACCTGAGAGACCAGTTGGCTGACCTTAAGCAGTAACCTCATTCATTTGAATCTGATCCCCAGCCTTAATTAAATAGGTACGGTCTTGTTAAGTTTTTTTTTTCCCCTCCATTTTATTCTATATTTGCATTTTTAATTAGTTCAAAGATTCTGGTTGCCATTAAACTAGCAAGTAGTAGAAATACTCGGCAGGTCAGGCAACATCCTTGAAAAATAAAAGGACAATATTAGAGATTGATGACCTTTCATTGGATAAAATGCCATTGATGTGTAGCATTGAATCTGTTTCTCTCGCTTCAGATACTGAATGACATGCTGAGTAGGTCCAGCATTTTCTGTTTTTATTTCTTAAAAGCAGATTCTGACTAACAGATGGATCTAACAGCTGGGCATAAAAAAAACAGGGTAGTTATGAGACACTGGGACCAATACATTGTGTTTTAAAGTAATTAAAACCTTCAAGCTTCTTTGCCAAATGTCTAGCTTTTAGCTTCAGTTCTATATGATCTCCACATTATTTCTCTTAAATCATTAATCCATCTACTAATTCACTTCCCGAATTATATTATATTTAACAGAGATAATGCAACTGAAGAAGGGTCTTGACCCAAAACGTCACCCATTCCTTCTCTCCAGAGATGCTGCCTGATCAGCTGAGTTACTCCAGCATTTTGTGTCTACCTTTAATGCAATCATAATATATTTGGCACTAGACAAGTATCAAAGAAACAAATTGATCATTGCTGTATGTACCTGTCATAAGGGAGCCACTTACCCCGGCCCCTGGCGGACATCACGGCGGCCAGCAGCAGTAGAGTGGCCGCCGGGCCCGACATCCCTCCCCCAACTGCCCGGCAAGTGGGAGCGCACTGCGGAGGCGCGGCTGCCGAACCACTGTAACTCCCCCGGGGCCGGAGGCGGGCGAGGGGGAGGAAAGGGGAGAGCGGACGCAAGGCGCGGCCCCATGTTCATCCTGCCGGTGGCCATCTTGTTTGAGCTTCTCTCTGCCGCCGCACCACGGGAGGAAGGTCATGCGCGGGGCACGCCGGGACGGGGGGGGGAGCACATTTCTTAAACTTATGCTAAACATAAGGTTCTACAAACAAATTGACAAATTGGAATTTACTTGCAAGCACGCTTTATTGTTAAAGTGCTTGCTGAAATGTAATTTTCACAAAACAAAATAGAGGGAATGAATCGTAAATAATGCAAAGACCATGTAAGAAATGCAAAAGCGCCGTTACATTTAAGAGCTGAACAGGTCGAGAAATACCAAATTATCTAATGCATGATTACAGCATTAATAAACATGGCTAAATAATTTTGTCCAGAATCTAATCAAAATGACCCAGTTCAAAAGGCATAAACCCATGTGTATCTGAGGGGTTTTGGAGTTATATTTGTTAAGTGATATTAAACCAGGATCAGATAAATGAAGAGAAATATTGAAGAATTTTAAAATTGCACATTACAATATCTATCTGTAACTAAAACTCTCATCTTGTATGTATGTTCCCGAAATACAGCCAAAACGGTACACGATAGCGCAACAATTTTAGGCCCACCTGACTCACCATTCTCCTGCGGTGTGCAGTATCGGGTTTTGTTACATTTTAAAAGTAATTAACTTTATAAAGTTTAAGAAATGTGCTCCCCCCCCCCGTCCCGGCGTGCCCCGCGCATGACCTTCCTCCCGTGGTGTGGCGGCAGAGAGAAGCTCAAACAAGATGGCCACCGGCAGGATGAACATGGGGCCGCGCCTTGCGTCCGCTCTCCCCTTTCCTCCCCCTCGCCCGCCTCCGGCCCCGGGGGAGTTACAGTGGTTCGGCAGCCGCGCCTCCGCAGTGCGCTCCCACTTGCCGGGCAGTTGGGGGAGGGATGTCGGGCCCGGCGGCCACTCTACTGCTGCTGGCCGCCGTGATGTCCGCCAGGGGCCGGGGTAAGTGGCTCCCTCTCGCATTTCCTCTCCCCCCTCGCCCGCCCCCAGCTCCACAACGGGGACCCAACGGATCCACGGGTCGTCTAATATTGATCTAGAAATATTCCTTAATTCCTATGTTTATGATTGTAGGAATATGCAGCGGATAAAATCCATGATTCAGATATCTTTCATATGATTCAGATACCTTTAAGCATGTGTCAATGATCTTTTAACATGATTATTCAGATGTAACAATAATAAATGTTTGCTGTCCCACGTAGCTGGGTTGTGCATGCAGTTGTGTTATTGCCTACAGCTGTTTATAGCTGCAAGGTATGACATCATAGTTCGAATTAAGCAACTTGGACATTTATTTTTTAGAGGTTATAAATTCACAAATTCACATGGCTGCAGTTCTGAAACATGTTACTTAAAAAAGAGAGTCACTGAACTACATGCAGTTTTACCTCCATAACAAAGTTTTAAAATATGCTAATTCCGGTTGAAGCATTGATGCGATAGTGCACTTAATGAGTCATAGAACTATACATACTCATAAGTAACCTGCTTTAAAAAAAGCGGAATGTAACCTAGAAAACCACACAGCATCTCAGCTGAGTGATGATGTTGTTTACAAACCATGATCCCAATATTGTTAAAGTGAGAAGCTGAATGAAAACAAGACATTTATCCAGGACAATCGTGAGACATCTCTTGTGGACACAAACTGCTGGAGTAACTCAGCGGGACAAGCAGCATCTCTGGAGAGAAGGAAGGGTGTCGTTTCGGTTCAAGACCCTTCTTCAGACATCTCTTGCTGCTCACCCGGTCTTTCTAATGGGCATTTAGAACCTCTGTAAGGAAAGGACACAGAAGGAAGATATCTTACCAACAAAAAAGAGAATAATAATAAAAATACAAATATATAAGAGAATAATTGGTCGCATTCTGTTCACTAAAGCATAAATACAAGTGAGCTCAATGATAATATAGTTAGAATAATACTCATATTTAAGCTATTCCAAATTCCCATTAAATCCTCCAGAATATAACACAATAGAAGCAATGTTCCAATACATGTCAATTCTTTCACATTTTTACTTTGCTCCCTATGTTGTTTGTAAGGATCTAATTTTGTACATGTGAATTCGTTTTGAACTCGGGGCTGAGGCAAGTTGCAAAAATAATTTTATTCCACTGCTCGAATTCCCACGTTTGAACAAAACCTCTTGTGGCTAAAATAAAATGTGCCATTCCATAATAGCATTGAAGAGCAGTCTGACAAAAGTATTATGGATTCTCCATCAGATTTATATTTGGGAGTGTATTTTTATATCTGAATATGCCTTACAATCCATCTTTTGTTCTTACGATGGTTATATAGTAGCACTCACCTAATATCTATTCAACAAAGAAGGCACTTCAATTTAAGTAAAAACATGTGCTAGAAGTGGGAAAAGGTAAATCAACTCCTTTTGCTTGCTGTACCATTTGTTAAGATCTCAGCTGATCTTTTATCTCAATGCCACGTTCCTGCATTAATTGCCAAGAACCAGGGCAATCAGCTAATTTTTTATTATTAATTTACATATTTAATAGCGATGCATTTGGATGAATGCAGAATAAAATGAGTGTAATTGGAAACATAGGCTTTCTTTGATCAATGCCGAGGCGTTTAATAGCCTGATTTTAAATAATTGGAAATTACTTTAAAAGCTATACAGGGCAGAAGTGCACGCTGCGTGGTTTCCTAAATAAGTTCGAAAATATGGATATTAAACATGGATTGAAAATTTAAACATTGATGACCTCCTGCCTCTTCAAAAAGATTGACATTTTAGAGCATTCTCAGAAGCACCTGCACATGCGTGATGCGAGATGCAGTTTCTGGTGAACATGAAAGGATCTTACTTACTTTTGCAGAAGAGCTGGGAAGTTTTCCCCAGTGTATTGACCAACATCTATTCTTCAAACAAACTTAAAAAATCTGATCATTATCATATTGCTGATTAGAAGTTATACAACTGTATATAAAAACTGCAGCACGTCCTACATTGTAACAGAAGCAACACTTTAGAAATTCTTAATTTTTATAAAATGTTTGGATCTTAAAAAAAGGAGACAAAGTGCTGGAAAAGGTGACCGTTTCACCGAACGTGTGCTCGGTCCGTCTTGGCTTGCTGGTTTTCCTGATTTCCAACCCTTTTAACTCCCATTCCTATACTGACCTTTCTGACCTGGACCTCCTTCATTTTCAGAGTGTGGTCACATGCAAACTGGAGGAACAGCACCTCATATTCTGCTTGGGTGGCTTACAACCTAAGGACTTATGAACATTTCTCCAAATTTAGGTTATCAACCTACATACAACACCCACACCTCGTTTCTCTCCCTCTGTCTTCCCTCTACTACACCTTGATTCGCACCCATTTCTCCCCTTTCCTTGCTCCCATCCCTTGCCATCAAAATTCTTTCCTTTGGATTCACAATTCACACCATTTCTATCCATATCTGCTTTTCTAACACTTTTTGTCTTTTCATCTCTGGGATTTGTTCAACCATCTGCCACCTCATCTGTATCTACCTATCACTTACTGGATTTTGTCCCATCCCCTCTCTTCCTCGCTACATCGTGGAACTCCCTATCCAGAGGTAGTATCGATATTTCTTAAAAAAGGCTCTGGTGGATCATGGCAGTGGTTGACAATCTTCTCAAAGGCAATCAATTATAAAAAATAGCTGCTGGCCTTGGCAGCCACACAGATCTCAAGAAATGAATAATTTAAGAAAAATGATTGAAATGCAGAATTAACTGCCAGATCAACATGAAGTGAATGAACATAGTTACCATACGTAACAGGATAAAATAGGTTATTAATTAAGATTGTGCATTTGGATTAGAAATATAAATACATACTAATGTGGAGGCTGTAGTTTTATCTTGCTGCAAATGAAGACGATATGGACAACTGCAATATAAAAGCATAGAAAAATGTAGCAAAAAGGACATTTGTTGCCGTTCCAAAACATGGGAAATGACAGAAATAAATTGGAATTTTATTTTTGCTTCTGATGTGTATGCCAACCAAATTAAAGATGATTGTTAAGACTCAGAAATGTTGAGTTAGTTAAAAATAAATTGTTCTGTTATCCGTACAGTTGGAAAATTTAGGACGGAATTAGTTTGGATACATACTGTCTCTTTAAATGGATGTATTTATTAAATTCATTCAGTTTGAATGGCTGTCAGCCCCAGATTTCCATAGGGTTCAGTTTTGCGTGCATATCTTGTACAGGATCTGAGATCCCATTTATTTCATCTGCATTAGTTTAATTGGGGCATCTAGGCTGTGGATAAGGAGCAAAGGGAAAGGTGTAGGAAGGAACTGCAAATGCTGGTTTACACAGAAGATAGACACACAATGCTGGAGTGACTCAACAGGACAGGCAGGATATCTGGAGAGAAGGAATGGGTGACGTTTTGGGCTGAGACCCTTCTTCAGACTGAAGAAGGGTCTCGACCTGAAACATCATCCATTCCTTTTTTCCAGAGATGCTGCCTGTCCCGCTGAGTTGCTCCAGCATTTTGTGTCTATCAGAAGGAAAGATGTGTTATTTTTCAATTCATTGTTTTGCTTTGATAATATTGATGTGACTTAATTGTTATTTTCTAATACTTTTATAACTTATTTTATTTACCTTGATTTTAATATTTTAAAAATATCTCTGAATATCACTGTAAAGTCATTTATAGCTGGTGAAACTCTGCCCTATGCATGAGCCATAGTTTCTTGCAGCAAGTGAAAATAAATCTGGCAAATGTGGTGTGATTATCTGTTTCACCATGCTTATCCTCTTTCATTTGGAGTGAGTCAGCTGAACCCAAAGCCAAAGAATGAAAGCCAAAGAACAGTGGAGGCTGTAGTGGAGCATGGGATTGAAAGTTGGAACATGCTTATCACATAGCCAGCATACTGTCAAAGGTGACATCCCAGCAACAAGAACTGAATTAATGTGTAGGAAGGAACTGCAGATGCTGGTTTAAACTGAGATAGATACAAAAACCTGCAGTAACTAAGCGGGTTGATCAGCATTTCTGATGAACAGGAATAGGTGACATTTCGGATCGATACCCTTCTTCAGACTTTTCGACTCAAAACGTCATCGATTCCTTTTCTCCAGAGATGCTGTCTGACCCGCTGAGTTACTCCAGATTTTTGTGTCTATCTTCAACATGTAATGTCCTTGGATGAGGGAATTGAAGGCTTTGTGGACAAGTTTGCTGATGATACAAAGATAAATGATGGGGCAGGTAGTGTCGAGAAAACAGGGACTTTGCTGAAGGACTTGGACAGGTTGGGAGAGTGGGTTTAGAAGTGGCAGATGAAATACAGTGCAGCAAAGTGTGGAGTCATGCACTTTGGTCGAGGGAATAACGACATAGACTATTTTCCAAATGGGGCGAGGATTTGGAAATCGGAGGTGCAAAGTGTCTTAGGAGTGCTGTTGCAGGGTTCCCAAAAAGCTATTTTGCAAATCGAATTTGAACAATTTTCCTGTGATTGTCCAATCCAGTCATTCATTACATTGAAAATGTAACATAGATCAGTTTCCCAGAGAAGAACCCACACCGAACAATTACTTTTGGTTTTGCTCAATGGTTTTGCATTGAGTCTCTTAAATTTGTATACATTTGATTTTTATGATTGCACATACCTTCCTATGCTCAGGGAACAAGAATTGTATGCCACAGACAAGTTAAGTACATATTAAGGTTGGTGAGTAATGAACTGTGTCATTGGAAGTTATAAAAGTGATGTTTTCTATTGTGACATGAAAATTTAATATATTACATTCTGTTGAGCTGTTCAAAAATATTAGTCATAGGAAAATTGCATAATAGGACATTTAAAACTATCATTAACTTCAAATAAATTATTTTAATCTTATAATTATTTTCTAATTTACTTTCAAGAATATTTTCTTTTCATGGATTAAAGCACATAAAAACAGCTAAAGTAGAAATGAATCTACAATGAATTGCTGACATTTATCTGTATAGTCCTGATAGGATTAAGGATGTCTCAAATCTGTAGCTAGTTCCTACACTTAAGCGACATACAGGCCCCTATAGAATCTAGCAGTTGCGTTGATATTTCACATTTCTTGGGAACATCTACCCTCAGATGTTACACTAAGTTTGACCAGGACAAATGGCAATTGATTTCAGTTAGGATTGGAGGAAAAAGGCAAGGGCAAAGTAAGTTTACTTTCAAAAAAAGTTATTTTTTAATATAGTTAAGAGTATTTAAGAATTCTTTAATTCTTACTCCATAGTTTTAAAGGGGAGGTGCCAATAGCCAGGGATGTGTTCAATACGCTGTCAAGAAATAATCTCAGCTCCACAGATTAGAATATATAATTAGAATCATTTTGGTGGACGAAGGAAGAACGAAGGGGTGAAAACAGTAAGGCCATCAGTTAGCAGCTGTAATACTGGGCATGGTGTGATATCAAGAAATTAGAAGTGCACGTAACACCATCGTACAATAATTTTGCGGAATTCTATGTATAAATGAGATACATCAAATTATCAGTATTACGGGAGGGGACGGATATCTGGAATATGAGAGTTTATAATCAATATGTTTAGGAACCAATGAAAGGAAAGATTATTGTAGATCTCATACTATTTAATGAAAAAGGATTAATTAACAATTTTGTTTGTGATGGAGGCTTTAGGAGGAATCCCCTTATAAATCTGTCATGGATATAGTTAAATGTGAGGGGCAGGTTGACCATGGTTGATTGAAAAGGTATGATGGTGGACTGGCCGTGGCTGGCATTTCAAGAAATAGTATGATTATCAAAACAGTCTTCCTTTAAGGCTAAAGTGCAACAGGAAAAGTGGTTTGTTTGTGAGTAATAGGAGAAATTAAAGTTAGTATTAAATAAAGGGAAGAGGTTTTTAAAAATTATAGTTAGTCTGAGAATTGTGAGCATTTTTGAAATCTGTAAAGGAGAGCCAGGAAATTGGTACGGTAGCGCAGCGGTAGAGTTGCTGCTTTACAGCGAATGCAGTGCCGGAGACTCAGGTTCGATCCTGACTACGGGTGCTGCACTGTAAGGAGTTTGTACGTTCTCCCCGTGACCTGCGTGGGTTTACTCCGAGATCTTCGGTTTCCTCCCACACTCCAAAGACGTACAGGTATGTAGGTTAATTGGCTGGGTAAATGTAAAAATTGTCCCTAGTGGGTGTAGGATAGTGTTAATGTACGGGGATCACTGGGCGGCACGGACTTGGAGGGCCGAAAAGGCCTGTTTCCGGCTGTATGTATATGATATGATAAGAGAAGGGAAGAATTTCAGGCTTGTTCTGATTTCCCATTATGGTTGAAGCTGTATCACAGTTCAGGGCCTCAATGATGAACACTGTGATGCATTGGATTTACAAATTACAGGCCCTCCATGACTGGAATGGATGGGTGAATGATGGAAAATTCTTAAACTTGTGATACCTACGTTCAGAATTTTACAAAATGATTGGTTTGTGTACATTTTTATTTATCTTCCACTTATGTGTGCATATATTATATATATATATGTGTGTGTATATATATATATATATATATATACGCAGGCTCGGCGATCGTTGCGCTGAACAACTCCGCTCAGTCCGTCTTAACCTACCTGATCTCCCGGTGGCTCAGCACTTCAACTCCCCCTCCCTTTCCCAATCTGACCTTTCTGTCCTGGGCCTCCTCCATTGTCAGAGTGAGGTCCAGCGCAAATTCGAGGAACAGCACGTCATATTTTGCTTGCGTAATTTACACCCCAGCGGTATAAACATTGACTTCTCTATCTTCAGATAGCCCTTGCTATCCCTCTCTATCTCCTCCCCCTTCACAAATCTCCCACGAGTCTTACTGTCTCTGACTACATTCTATCTTTGTCCCGCCCCCTCTCCTGACATCAGTCTGAAGAAGGGTCTCGACACGAAACGTCACCCATTCCTTCTCTCCAGAGGTGCTGCCTGACCTGCTGAGTTACTCTAGCATTTTGTGTCTACCTTATATTTTAACTAGTTCAGTTATCAAATTGTAAGCTTTTTACTAAACATCAATGTGATCATGAAATTCATCTACCTCTAAGCCCATAGAAACGTAGCAATAAAATGGGTCACTGGGAGACGAGGACTCCTTGCCAGAAAGAAAGGCCCGGAGCCAGAGTTACTCCAGCACCTTGTGCCTTTTCTTATTAACCTGCTCCTTTGTTTTAAAAATATCACAAGAAACTGCTTTTAATCTCCATTGTCCCTTGCCCCATTCTGCCCCTTGGACAGCTCCAGCAGTATGTGGCTCTAGAATGTAATATATTGTGTGATGCAACTACCCCTAAGAATGTTGATGGGAAGAAAATGACTATTTAACCATATGTGAAGTTAATTTAATGTCAGTTTCAATTTTGAGTCTTAATCATGCTAAATAAATGAAGCATGAAAAGCTCAGCATTTTTTTTGGCATTAGCACTTTTACAGCTAGCAACATCTCTTTACAACCGTGCTATTTACAACCTTGATTTTCTCATCATTCCTCAGTTAAACTTTATGTAGCCTCTTATGTCCACTTGAGGAAATAATTGAAAATTAAGAAAGCAAAGCTAAGGTACCATCAGAACTCAGGATATAAAATAAAGTTATTTTAGTTTGGAGTGGTAACACATCACACAACCATATTCCTGTTCTAAATGCACTCAGCTTGGCAGTCAATGTTAATGGCTAGCTTAGACTTTGTTTCAACCATTTTATTCATAGATTTGTGTGGAAGTGGGAATTGGTAAGGAGAGGGCATGGACAAAAATGTTTTGCCAGTAAAGACTTTGTCTATCTGGTAGGCACAGATAGATTATAATAGTTTCCCTCCTCTGCTTCTGTTCTGCAACTTGCATCAGATTCCATTTATCTGGAATTGTTCAGGCTCAAACAGCCAAGGGATCACAAGAAGACAAGCGGCAGAGGCAGTCAGGAATGCTTGCTGCAGAGCATCACATCTGAGATATGCCTTTTTAGGCAAAAACATATCCAAGAGCCAGTGACAAAGGTTAGTCTCACAGGCTGTGTCATGTTCAGGAATGGTTTGGTGGAGGAGCTGTCATACCTCATGTACTACTTGCCATCAGGAAACATATTATAGAAAAACAATTATTGCTGCAGTGTCTTCTATTCCAAGTTTAAAATTCATATTCAGTTTAAAATTCATATTCATTTTATCATAAACATATTATGATCATTATAGTGGCAGGTGTTGGATTTTTTTGTATTTCTAGATTCAGTTATATTAGCTTTAGTTATAAACCCTGGTTTTAAGTCTAACGTATTAACTATTGAGTTGAGTGAACTATTGAGTTTAGTTTTGTCCGTTTCAAATAATGGTGTCAAGATGTTAATAAATCCGGTAAGTACATTACTTCAAATAAAAGCAATTCCTAAACCTCAGGTTGTGGAGCTGAGTAAAGCGGATTTATGAACATGACACAGCCTGTGAGACTAACTGTTGTCACTGGCTCTTGGATATGTTAACCGAAACATGTGAATCTATTGAGAATGAAAACAGTTCAATAAAAAATATTGTGAAAATATACCAGCAAGAGTCAATAGAACTACATGAACACAATAACAGATTATTACAGAAAAGAGGTTATAAAAAGTAAGATTTTGGTATCCCTCAGAAAATTATAATTGTGACCTGGCAAGGATCTGAGAACATTTATTGTACTTTGATTGGAATTTTACAATAATAAGTACTTTATTCGTCCCACAACGGGGACATTTGCAGTAGCAAAATGGATAATAAAAATAAATATGCATTCATTAAAAAAATTAAAAATTAAAATAGCGGTAATGATGCATATTTAAGAAATCTTAAAAATTGGCATGATTACAGCACCTAATAATGTATTGAGGATATCGAGAAATCAGACAATGCCATAGCTAGAGCTCTGGAGTGAGTGAACGTTGAGAGTTAGGAAGCCATACATGCCCAGGATGGAAGAGGAAGTAGAAGGGAACAAATGGTTGCATAGGCAAAGTGGAAATCAAAACAAAATTGAGTAGCGAGGCAGATAAGGTGGCATTGATTGGGTCTGTAGATGCAATTTCATAAAGAGAACTATCTTTGCTTTGCTACACTCTTAGCAAGGTACTTCAAGCTGGCCTAATATTTATTTTCATTAAGAAATGTGACCAAGGTAAATTTTCAGAAAATGCCTTAATTGATTAAAATCTATTTGAGATTATGCCTTTTGCAAATCATGGCTTTAATACTTTAGGCTGGGAGAAAAGACATGGCTTACTCCACATATTAAAGAAGACCAATAACTCTTTAAGAAGCCACTTTAAAAATCAGTTGAATTATCATAAGGGACAGAAGAGCTCTAAAAGCTGTAGTAAGTAGTTTGACTGAGGTTTTTTGTGACTTTTGGTGGAAACTGCAATAAATTGGCCTAGGAAAGCTTTTGAGGCTGTTCATAATTTTTCAGGGAAGAACAGAGAAGGAAGGATGGATCGGGGATATTGGTCAAAATATATTTTGTATCCTATCATGTCTTGGAAAGGCCACAGGGCCTTCTGGATGATATCCAGTTTGTTTCTCCAAGAAAATTCTATTTGTAGATTGTAGGCAATGGCATATGTGACAAAGACTTAAACAACATCAGACCAAGGATGTGGCATGGACTGTATACATTGGAATTTGTGTTCAAAGACTGGTACAGGATAACAGCCCATTAGTCCGATTAGTCCCTCAGGCTGGCATAAATTAATCAATGTTGAAGGATGAAACCAGGGCACCACTGTAAATTCATCAATATGATGAGTTGATATGTTTGAAACAAAATTGGCTTGGTCAGAGAGGATAGTGATAGAGAGGACGGGTGGTGTTCCATGAGGATCAGTGCTGGGACCTCTGTTATTTGCAACATATAAAATGATCTGGATAATAATGTAGGTGGTCTGATCAGTAAGATTGCAGTCTGCATGGAAATTGGTGGAGTTGTAAGGAAGGTTCCTCAAATGATACAGCAGGATATAGATCAGCTGGAAATCTGGGCAGAGGAATAGCAGCTGTAGTTGAATTGGGAGAAGTGTGAAGTAATGCATTTTGGAGGTCAGTTTACTTTGAGAGGAAAGTACACAATAAATGACAGGATCCTCGGGAGCATTGAAATACAGGGGATCTTGGCTATATGTCCACAGCTCATTGGAAGTGGATAGAGTGGAAAAGAAGGCATGGCATGCTTATCTTCATTAAAAAGTAGGTGTAGCCGTGTCGGCCTATAAGAATCAGGGAGAGTGTATTGAATAATGAAGATACTAAATGATGCTCCAATCCAGCACTATACAAGTAAAATAATTTCCTGGGAGAACTTGGATGTTCCAGGTCAATATCATCAAATTCTCTTGCAGTACTCTGAAAGGTGTATTACAAAGGAATGATGGCATGCATGTACCTCTATTAGAAAATCTTGATATGGCCACAAAGGTAACTGATGCCAGGAACTGCCCTGTCGGATTTCCAGGTTGATGTGAAATCAGTCAAAAATGGCCATTGCCACCCTTTCCTCATTAATTTTCAGTTGCATAATTTTGACAAAATAAAATTAGGATAACAAGCAAACCAGCCCTAATCTTATAGGCCTATATGACTACTTCTCCTCTTTCTTATGTCCTTATGGTTTCTAAATTGTGCATTTCTTTGGGAGCAATTGTTACAATGCTACATTTGCCTCGTCCTCTAAGTCATGACTTGTCCTGATGGAACATTACCATCTGGAGATGGAGATCTGCTTCTAACTCTAAGTGTGTTTTGCTCAGGACTAATGGTAAATGGGTAATATTTGCCTTGGATTATTGAATGTTTGATCCATTCTATTTAGGTTTACATTTTTAACTTGAAGAACATTGTTCCATTTGCACTGCATGTTACAATATTTTATATTAAATTTTTATTCTCATCAAATATTTTATCTTTTTTCCCCTGTTCAAAATGTACATTGGTTCTTTCTTTTGTTGACATATTCCATAATTCCACATGTCAAAATGAATGTGAATATGTAGGAGGAATAATCTCTCCTTAAAATTAGTTGAGTACCTGGGCAGAGGGTGTTTGGTGGTGATCTGTTGTACTGCAAAGGAGAATCCTTTGAACATTTGAATGTTTCAGGGTTACTTAGGAAGTTTGTATGAAGTTCATTAGTTTTCTAATTATATCTCAAGGTTTACATACCAGTGCGTCTTGACGTTCTGATTGAAAATTAAAGTTCAAATTTGCCGGCGCACACCATTAAAATGGGATGGGCCAATAAGAAACATAATCACATTGGAAACTGAATGGAGTAGATTTATTGGGTTAGGTTTTTTTCCATTAAATGTGCAAGTTAGATCATTTGTGAAAAATGGCCTGTTTTGAGAATCTGAATATTGAACAAAGAGATGCAGAGTCCAAACATTTCTGAAGCTCGAACTTTTTTCCTTAGAGAGTAGGAGGTTAAGAGGACCTTATAGAGGTATATAAAATTGAGAGGGACATAGATAACATAGATGGTCATTGTCTTTTTTCCAGGCCGGGGATGTTTAAAACTAGAGGCCATTAGTTCACAGTGAGAGAGGAAAGATTGAAAAAGGACCTGGGGGGAATTTTTTCACACAGAGAGTTGTGGGTACACAGATCAAGCTGTCAGAGGAATCTGTAAAGGTGGATACAATTATTTTGTTCAATAGGAATTTGGATAAGTACATGGATGGAAAAGGTTTTGAGGGATCAGGGCCAAACACAGGCATAGGGATTAGCTCAAATAGACATCTTGGTTGACATGGATGAGTTGGGCCAAATAATCTGTTTCCATGGTGTATAATCTATGGCTGTTGTCTGCAATAGAAGATAATGGATGTATGCAAAGTAAACAAAAGGCAAATGCTGGAAATAAAAAATGATAGAAATGCTTATGCAGTATGTCTGGGAAGAGAAACAGTTAACATTTCAGGTCTAAAGCTTTTTGTCAAAATTGCAATTCTGTTCCTACATTCTTGTTTTTACTCTTTAATTGTTTCCCCCTCTTCTTGCTCTTTTTAATATCTTCATTGCTCTTGTTTTTTAATCCCGTTTTTATTTCTGATTTTAATCTCATCTTTACTCTTTTTTTTCTGTTCTGTTCCTTTTCCGATAAATCTTTTTCACTTTCTCTTGCCTTTCCTTCATATTTGGCCAGCACTTCTTTTATATTTCACTATCTATGACAACAGCATTGCAGCGCAAGAAGATATGAACATAAGTTTTAAAGACTAAAAGTTCCACAGGGAGATGGACAGAATGATTGCAATCTGAGAAAAATCAAGAAGGTTGAACTTAAATTTGGACCCTTAATATAGAGTACGTGGAAGCTGGGACATTCATATACATCTAAGACTATTTCCGTTGGGAAATCAAAACTAAGGTTTATGCTATATTTTATCTGATATTGGCCAAGCATGGGCAAATGGGACTAGTGTAGCTGGGACATTGTTGGCCCGTGTGGGGGAGTTGGGCCGAAGGGCCTGTTTCCACACTGTGTCACTCTATGACTCTATGAAATGATTATAAGATTAAAAATGACTGACTGTATTTGCAACTGAGTTCTGATTGCCTGGAATTCTGACTGCTGACAATGTGGCTGATTTTAGTCTCCAGCTACCAGATCCTAAATACAGATGCAGAAAATCCAATCATTTGGAGTTTGTACCTGGTTTTATTAGTTGTCATCGTAAAAAATAAATTGCTTCATGTTCTACTAACTTATCAAACAGAGTAAGATGGATTATAATAAAAAATAATGGCAAATAGTATAAAACTAGACCAAGTGGACCCGTCGGGCCCAAACCTCTCCTGTATTGGTGCAGCACCCTCTCCTCTCCCCCTCCCCCCCTCTCCCCCTCCCCCCCTCTCTCCCCCCTCCCTCCCTCCCCCCTCCCACCCACTCTCCTCCCCCCTACCCCTCTTCCCCTCCCCCCTTCCCGTCCCCCCCACTCCATCCCCATCAACCCCCCTTATCCTCCTCCCCCTCCCTCCACCCCCCTCCCTCCCTCCCCCCCCCTCCTTCCCCAGGAGATAGATTTAAACTTTTAAAATGTAAATAACTAAAAATATAACAACGATTTCAATGAAACTTCTTCCATCCGCACCAAAGGGACAACGGTGAGTAAGGTGGGCCTAAAATAGTCACGCTATCGTGTACCGTTTTGGCTGTAGTTACAATACAATACAATACAATACAATATATCTTTATTGTCATTGTACCCAGGGGTACAACGAGATTGGGAATGCGCCTCCCATACGATGCACTAATTTAGGTAATTTAGACAGCAGCAACCCAACGAAACGAACAGTTGTAACAGTTTTGGACAGGGTAAAGTGCAAGTTGATCTATGCGTTGTGGCCATCCGGCTCAGCAGGACCGGTTCATAGCAGCTATGGCCCTGGGGATGAAGCTGTTCCTGAGTCTGGAGGTGCGGGCATAGAAGGCCTTGTATCGTCTGCCCGATGGAAGGAGTTCGAACAGACTGTTGCAGGGGTGTGAAGAGTCTTTGTGGATGCTGGTGGCTTTTCTGAGGCATCGTGTGTTGTAGATGCCCTCCAAGTCTGGTAGCTGTGTTCAGGAACAAACAAACGAGTTTTGGCATATAGATGTACAAAATTACAAATGTATTCTAGGGCTGAGTAGAGAAAGTGATGGGCAGAGGAGGAGGCGGCAGTGGAGCGGGGAGCAGAGATAGTGAAGGAAGAAGCTGCAGCTGGTGAGAGGGAGCCCCATGGTGACCAAGTACATCCCGCTGGCAGCAGCAACCTGAAGGAAGCGCTGTCTCCATGCAATACAACGCGAGACACAACCGGATTGTTCGATAGGTGAAGAAGGGCTCTCTGGTGCACCTTGTGAGCCGGGGGCAGCATCGGATGCCAGAACTGGGGAGACCATGCGAACCGGGGGTGGGTCGGCAGGTCTATCTGCTATAACCAAAATCCGTTACAAATGGGATCCGTTAAAAAGAGGGCTTACTGTATTCTATACCGAATAAGTTTTTAATGGTAACCAATGAGTACCGTTAAATACATGTGATATTTCTTCTGCACTGCAGAAGCATGTTCTTTTTTGTGATATATCTTTTTGTAGTAGAACCCTACTAAAATATAAAAGATAGGTCATTTACAAACAGCAGGTTAACATTTTATCATTTATACATTTTATCTTTCTCTTTAAGATAAGCTTTCTTTTTAAGATAAGCTTCAATGAGTTTGTCATTTTGTAAAGTAGTTCTTGTTTTGGGGGTAAAATTGAGAACAAAAGTCCTAGTTGTGACTTAATGCATTAGGGAGTCTGGCAAACCTTTCAATTTATTTCTAACTAAGTCAAATTAAACTTGTTATGAGAATATGTGCACCAGAGACTTCATGCCTCATTGAGAACACAAGATGGCTCTTGAGGTTGGATTTGCATTGCCGACTAGGCATCTGTAAAACCAAAATCACATTGTATTAATGCAGAACTTACTCAGTAGATGTAATTTAAGAGATTTTACAGAAAGACTAAAATGGATAATTCCAGATGAAAATATTATTGATGATACATTGCATGATGTATTGATGTTTTGCATTCAGACAATAGCAACTTTGGATCTTATTTTTATTTCAGGGGAACTTTGTTGCTTGTATGACTGCCATCCTAAGGCAGATGGAAGATTATCATTATGCCCATTTAATCACAACCTATGGCAATATGCGATCAGATGTTGTGGTAAGTGGAAATGACATCCTTCACATATTTATTCATTTGGTTTTCGGAATCAAGATGCATGGATGCCTAACAGGTGCACAGAAGTATTTGAAACACATTTGTGCCAAAATCTAGTGATGAATTGTGAATGTGCTTCACAAACTGGAATGCATTTCAAATTTATTATGTAGAGAATATTTCCAATCTTTTGAGAACTAAGCATTGGTTGCTCTTGTAGGATCCCATAAATTGTTTCTTGATTACTTGATTGCAGTCAATCATTCATGCTTCTGAAACACCATGCTTGTCATCATATTTGGAACCTTCTCCAATTCCCTACTTTGTTTCTCTTCTAATATTTCCCCATCTTGTGACTTTATCCTTCCCTTCCCCATTGAACTTCCCATGCAGCACTCTATCAATCTTACTGACTGCTTGATTAGCAGTCACTTAATGCCTAATTACTTTTATGTCGTCTCTCATCCCACAAACCTCCCATAAGTAAAAACAGCTCAGAGGCCTCCTAACAATACCTTTCATAACTCCTTTTCACTACTGCACTTCTTACAATGCAAAAGTTATTGTGGCTGTAACATCAATACATTGGGACAGATTATTTTATTCTCTGGCTGATTACTCCTATGTCACCCCATTCATTCCAGCATGTGTTTGACAGTTTTGTGTTGAAGCCCAGCTTCTGACACGTCTGTGTGGCTAACTCAACATGGAGTTTGTGTCAGCACAATGTCAGTCAAAAAAGCCTTGTCCTCTCAGACTGCCGCAGTGATCAAGACCATTAAATATTTGTGAAACAATTTTTGACATTCAAAAGCATTCAGCAATGCTCAGGACCTAAAACAACCCATCCATTTAAAAGGTTAAAAAACTGGTTCACTCATCAAAAGTCCAGTAATTTAATTGAGACTAAATCGATGTGCTTGCACAAGTTAAACTTTGGGGGGTACAGATTCAGCAGGCAGGTTTGCCAGTCTGAGAGCTGTGCTGCTTAAGCACAATGGTGTTATCCTGTTGGACTTCATGAGGAACAACACAAACAATTAAGCAAGCAAAGATGGGGCAGAAAATACCGTGATTTAGGCCAACATTAAAAAGGGAGGGAGAGAGAAAACGGGGAATTATAGACCAGTTAGCCTAACATCGGTAGTGGGGAAAATGCTAGAGTCAGTTATTAAAGATGTGATAGCATCACATTTGGAAAGTGGTGAAATCATCGGACAAAGTCAGCATGGATTTACCAAAGGCAAATCATGTCTGACGAATCTTATAGAATTTTTCGAGGATGTAACTAGTAGAGTGGATAAGGGAGAACCAGTCGATGTGTTATATCTGGACTTTCAGAAGGTCTTCGACAAGGTCCCACATAGGAGATTGGTGTACAAACGTAAAGCACACGGTATTGAGGGTTCAGTTTTGAGGTGGATAGAAAATTGGTTGGCGGACAGGAAGCAAAGAGTAGGAATAAACAGGTCCTTTTCGGAATGGCAGGCAGTGACTAGTGGGGTACCGCAAGGCTCAGTGCTGGGACCCCAGTTATTTACAGTGTATATTAATGATTTGGACGAGGGAATTGAATGCAACATCTCTAAGTTTGCGGATGACACGAAGCTGGGTGGCAGTGTTAGCTGCGAGGAGGATGCTAGGAGGCTGCAGAGTGACTTGGATAGATTAGGCGAGTGGGCAAATGCATGGCAGATGCAATATAATGTGGATAAATGTGAGGTTATCCACTTTGGCGGCAAGAACAGGAAAGCAGAGTATTACCTGAATGGTGACTGATTGGGAGAAGTGGAGATGCAACGTGACCTGGGTGTCATGGTGCACCAGTCATTGAAAGCAAGCATGCAGGTGCAGCAGGCAGTGAAGAAAGTGAATGGTATGTTGGCATTCATAGCAAGAGGATTTGAGTTTAGGAGCAGGGAGGTTCTGCTGCAGTTGTACAGGGCCTTGGTGAGACCGCACCTGGAGTATTGTGTGCAGTTTTGGTCTCCTAACCTGAGGAAAGACGTTCTTGCTTTAGAGGGAGTACAGAGAAGGTTCACCAGATTAATCCCTGGGATGGCGGGACTTGCATATGAGGAAAGACTGGATAGACTGGGCTTGTACTCGCTGGAATTTAGAAGACTGAGGGGGGATCTTATAGAAACATAAAATTCTTAAGGGGTTGGAGAGGCTAGATGCGGGAAGATTGTTCCCGATGTTGGGGGAGTCCAGAACCAGGGGTCACAGCTTAAGGATAAGGGGGAAGTCTTTTAGGACCGAGATGAGAAAACATTTCTTCACACAGAGAGTGGTGAGTCTGTGGAATTCTCTGCCACAGAAGGTAGTTGAGGCCAGTTCATTGGCTATATTTAAGAGGGAGTTAGATGTGGCCCTTTTTGCTAAAGGGATCAGGGGGTATGGAGAGAAGGCAGGTACAGGCTACTGAGCTGGATGATCAGCCATGATCATATTGAATGGCGGTGCAGGCTCGAAGGGCCGAATGGCCTACTCCTGCACCTATTTTCTATGTTTCTATGTTTCTATTAACACCAGAAACCAGTTCTTCTGCAAGGATACCCAATTTAGTACAACATTAGCTCTGGTATCGAGACAACAGATCTGTCCCATTGTTTTATTTCATTGATATAGCCTCTAAGGTTAAATGAAAAGCATGCTCATCACATGTTTTTGCTTCATAAAGCTTGAAAAATATCTCTGTTCCAAAATTGGATGAGGAAAGGTTCATCTACGAACGTGGTAGAACCTGAAGAAAAATATCCCATTGGTAGAGTTGACAAAAAAATATTGATGCAGTCTGAATGATTAAGTACATCTCAGACTGCAGAATCTAATTTCAGCTCAGTGGAAATTCTGGGCAAATATATCAAATAGTCTTAGTCTAACACAGGGTCAAATCTAAAAACAAATGCTAAAATAATCTGTAGATTTATTTATTGCAAAGATATGAAAAATCCCCTTAAACTTTGGATTTTAGCAACTTCGTTTAGTGGGAAAAATACTATTAAAAGGTGACCTGAGAAGCATTTTGATTAGTGAATCATCCCAACAGCTAGACTGCAATGTTAAGATGATACAATCTTGTTTGAAAATAGAATCTATCTGTAGCAAAGTCACTCTTTAACATAAAGAAAATTCATTGCAAAATATAATCGAAATAACAGCTATTGAAAATTCCTTCTGTATTACACTGAAGTGCCCGTCTCTGTCGTTTTCAGAATAAGAATTGAGTACACAGCCATCTCAAAGGAGAGTGTTATCTCTGAGCCATAACTCGTGCCATCCTTGATTCAGAAGTGAGGCATCTTTCGTATGATGCCCACCAGACTTATCTGCGGAGTACTATTAATAAAGACCCCATAGTTCATCGGGCAGATCAATATTGAATGCACTAAAACAACATTGTTGTTTTAACTCCATATAGCGAAACCTCATTACAACAGAGCATATGGGGGGGGGGGGGGGGGGGGGGGGGGGGGGGCAAATGATCTCCATTATTGTCGATAGTCTGCTATAACTGCATAAGGTATTATCATTGTATGCAGTTGAAACAAAGAAATGCAGAAGTGGGTTTATGCACAAAAAGACACATAGTGCTGGGGTAACTCAGCAGGACAGTCAGCATCTCTGGAGAATATGGATAGGTGATGTTGGGACCCTTCTTCAGACTGATTCAGTCTGCTGAGTTACTCCAGCACTTTGTGTCGTTTCATCTTAAAGCTAGGCGCCGATACCACTGGTCTGCACCAGCGAACCCTTCTTCACAGGTTGATGCTGTTGTTGCCGTTCACATTGTAGCCCCCAATAGGATGGGCTTTCTTCAGGCCACCGCTATCAACAGGACGCTCTCTGTACCGTGGGGCTCCCCATCCTCTCACCCGTCCTTTTGTCCGCTCCCCGCAGCCTCCTCCCCCTTTTACCCCCGCGATCACCGATATCTTCCCTGGTGGACTATGTTGGTGACTCCAGAGCAGAAGGAGGAGGAGAGGGAGAGAGGCCGAGTGGATAAAGCATCGGGAGTACGAGGAGGAGGTGGTGGAGAAGAGAGCGGCAGGGTAGACAAAGCAACGGGAGAAGGTGGAGGGGGAGAAAGGCCAAGTGGCCAAAGCGATGGCCAACAGAAAGAAGAGGTAGCTTGTCAGAGGGGTGGCAGCCTGGCATTTGGCTGGTCCGTCCACTAACCAAAATCTGTTATAAAGGGGTCCATTGAAAAGAGGGTTTACGGTATTCTAATAATGCAATTAACTGCTTGATGCAAATTGTTATGAACTTATTGGGATATTTAAATTGGATTTTTCATTGATTGAAATGAAGGTGGAAAATGAAATAAAATTAATTTAAAATGTCTAATTTATTAAAAGGAAAACACTAGTTTTATGTGAAATTGCTATAATCCATCTTTCACGATGTAATTGTTCTTTGTAAAACTTTAACAATTGTGCTCTTTCAGGATTTCCTGATGGAAACATTCATCATGTTCAAAGATCTCATTGGAAAGAATGTCTATCTTGCTGACTGGGTTATAATGAACATGATGCAGAATAAGTAAGTATTAACAGAGCTACTGATTTTATTGAGATGTGTCTACAGGTTTGATTGAAAATGGTGCTTTTATGTAAAATAGCAAATTAGTTTAACATATCAGAATCTAGATTTATAGCAGATCATCAGAAAGCATTCGAAATAAAACATGTTTTAAGTTACAGAGAAAGTGGAGAGGGGAAGAGGGAATAAGAAGAAAAGTCTTGTGATAAATGGAAACCAGGGCACAAACATTAAGTTGTTCAATGGCCCTACCAAAACAAAATCAAATTGCAGAACGAGGGGGCGATAGCTGAATTTGGTGGAATCTATACATTTTAACATTTGTTTGAGCTTATATTCATATGTTAAATAAAGATTTTTTTAACCACATGACCTTCCACATAACCAGGAAGAACCTAAATGCGGTAGCAACAGATCAAAGTGTTTTGACCTTTACCAAGTGTATTAAATTACCCAGTGGCTATGTAACCTGATTACTGAGTTGTGAAAGGTGAACCATGCTGAGAATTAAAGGCACAAAGTAGATTTTTAACAGGAAGGGGTTGGACACTTTCACATGCCAGGTTACACTTTGCCCGCACATTCACATTATCATCTCATAAGAAATAGGAGCAGGAGTAGATGCCTGGGCCTTTGAACCTGAACTACTATTCATCAAGATCACGGCTGACCTTCTCGCTCAGCGGCATTTCCTGCATTATCTTCACATTCTTTGCACCAGAAATTGATCATATCTCTGTTTTGAATGTAATCAATGACTAAGCCTTCACAGTGAAGATATTCTCATTTCAGTCATAAATGTAGAGAGAAGCAGTTGCTATTTCAGATCCATGACCTTTAATCAGACTAGAAACTGTTAGAAAACAGGTATGTTTTAAGTTGCAGCGAAGCGGGTGGGATAAACAGAGCAAAAGGAATCTCCATGATGGATGGCAACCAAAAGATGATGCAATTGGCTGTGGTAAAATTGCAGATGATCATTTTGGAGGACATATAGATAGAAGGATACGGAGATGAATGAACATAAAATACACTGTGGGTAGTGAAAATGTGAAATAAAGCAGAATTCTGGTAATATCTGGTCAGACAGTATCCATGAAGACATAGAGATGGGTGAACATTACAGGTTGATGACCTTTCATCAGAAATGGACATTGTATGAGGCCCAAGGTTTATTAGAGTTGGTATGGTGTGGCAAAACCATTGTAGGCAATTGGCTCAGGATTACTGCTCAAGTTTTGTAAAAAATGAATATGTTTTTTCGAGTGGAGAAGAGACCACATCGTGAGCAATGATGGCAGTACACCAAATTGGACAAAGTGTAAGTGAATCACTGCTTTGCTTGGAGCATTGGTTAAATCTCTGCATGGTGGAAAAAGAAAAGATAAAAGGTGCTGATGTTGCATCTCCTGTGGTTGAATGGGAAGAGGAGTGGGTGGTGGTCAAGATAGATAAGTATACCAGAGAATCTCAGAACGATTGACCTCTTTGAAATGCTGAAAGGTAGGAGAAAAAAATTATACTTGGCAGGTGGAGGTTGCAGTTGATGATCAGTTGACTTTGGAGGCCGGTTGGAAAATGTGCTAAGAGCAAAAATTGGACTGATGGAATAGGCATAATTGAGAGGCATGTCAACTATCATGGTGGGGAAACTTTGCATTAAGACATATTGGAAGCATTACTATCATCAGATACAAAAGAACTGGAGGAATTGGGAGAATACAATGGAGTCATTACAGAAAACAGTATAGGAGCAGGGCTCGTACGGTCCTTGAAAGTCCTGGAATTTAAAACTGTTTTTCAAGGCCTTGTAAATCCTTGGATTTTTTTATAGGTCCTTGAAAGTCATTGAAAATTCACTTTTTATGATAAAAAAAAAATTCATGCAGAGTAATGTGGTGTTTTTTCATCGTTTATAATGCGTATTTTTATTAAAAGTCGGGAAACATTGTTATAAGACGTGTTTGTCTTTGTCACCTCTTTGCATATTCTCTTACCTGCTTTGCCGCTGAGAATAAAGACATTGAAGAAGCAGGAATATGTTTCTTGTCTGGTATTCATTTATGACCCAGAGTCGGGACAAGATGAGAGATCACAGCACCCCCTCGCAAACATCAAACTCAAGGAAAGTTCCCCCCCTCGCCACCACCCACCCCGGGTTTCTGAACAACAACTACAACACTTGTGTTTGTTCTTATTTTGCTGCGTTAGAGGGAGACAGGGCTAGGGAAGAGAGTGGAGGAGTGGCGCAGATCTCGCTGGCCCCTCTGACACTGAACCCTCTGACACCCTCCCCCTCCTCGTGCTCCTGCTCTCACCCGCTCCTCCCTCTCCCCCAACTCTCTCCCCACCCCTCTCTCTCCCCCCTTCTCTCTCCCCCTCTCTCTCCCCCCTCTCTCTCCCCCTCTCTCTCCCCCCTCTCTCTCCCCCCTCTCTCTCCCCCCTCTCTCCCCCCCTCTCTCTCCCCCTCTCTCTCCCCCCTCTCTCTCCCCCCTCTCTCTCCCCCCTCTCTCTCCCCCCTCTCTCCCCCCCTCTCTCTCCCCCTCTCTCTCCCCTCTCTCTCTCCCCCCCTCTCTCTCCCCTCTCTCCTCCCCTCTCCCTCCCCCCCTTCTCTCTCCCCTTCTCTCTCCCCCCTCTCCCCCCCTCTCTCTCCCCCTCTCTCTCCCCCCTCTCTCTCTCCCCCCTCTCTCTCCCACCCTCTCTCTCCCCCTCCCTCTCCCCCCTCTCTCTCCCCCTCTCTCCTCCCCCCTCTCTCCCTCCCCCTCTCTCCCTCCCCCCTCTCTCCCTCCCCCTCCTCGCTCTCTCCCCCCTCTCTCTCTCCCCGCTCTCCCAGCGCCAGCGAGATCTCTGCTGCTCCTCCACTCTCTTCCCTAGCCCTGTCTCCCTCTAGCGCAGCGAAATAAGAACAACCACAAGTGTTGTAGTTGTTGTTCAGAAGCCCTGGGGTGAGCGGCGGCGGCGAGGAGGGAAGTTTCCTTGGGTTTGTTGTTTGTGAGGGGGCGCTGCGATCTCTCGCCTCGTCCCGGCTCTGGGTCGGTGGCGATCCACTCTCCGGTGAACCTTCGCTGGCAGCTTCTGCCTCCAGTCCCCGCAGCCGCCGCCGCGGTTCCATGGCTCCCGGACAAGTTAAAGAGTCGGGGAGCGTTGAGGAGAACTCACCGCATAAAGTAAAAAAACCTATAAAGTCATCGTAGGATTTACTAATTAACCATATACACACCAAATCAACAGTTTTGAAAACAGTGTTTTTTTACCTATACGGAGAAAAACTGGAAAAAACCATCAGTGTTTGCTGGATTTAGGCCCTTGAAAATGGGATTTTTGGACCTTGAAAGTCCTTGAAAAGTCCTTGAATTTTTTGCTGTTCCAAGTGTACGAACCCTTTAGGAGGAAATAAAGTTAAAATGGTTATGTGCAAGTCTGTGCATTTGGATATTTCCAGAATTAATTTTAAAATTTCTCACAGCTGCAATTTCTGCATTACATTATTCCAGGACTTTATTCTTCACTCCCCTCATTCATCTTCTATTTGCATCTCCTCCAGACAATCTTCAAGTAATGCCTTCACCAAACTCTCTCAGTTTGCAACTTCACCAATGACTTCATCCAGTCACATCAGGTCTCCACCAAATCACAGACACTTCCTTTGTTATATCTATCGGTGTACATTCTCTATAATTTAAAACAATAGTGTATGAACTTTTCTTATTTTTGATGGAGACCCATCAACCTAAAATAAAGAGTTTGCAGATACTGGAATCTTGAGCAATAAACAAACAGCTGGAGGAACTCAATGAGTCAGGTAGGGTCTGTGGAGGGAAATGGATTCAGATTGGGATTTATTTAGACTGATGGAGAAGAGATGAGATAGCTTTTAGAAAGAGGTGAAAGGAAGGGCTATGGCATGAACAGGCAAGCGATTAGCAGGTCCAGGTGAGGCGGGGTTGATTAGCAGATGAGACAGGTGGGGGGAAGAGGGGTGGAGATGGTAATCAAGGCTGAAGGTGGAGGGAAAAAAAGGATGAAAATGCTGGAATATAAGGAAGGAAGTTGAGGAGTGGAATTGGAAGGAGTGATGATGTGTAGAAGGGAATGGGGTGTGGGGAGAACCTGTGGCAGGGAGGTCTGGGAGTTGAGCGAATGTCAGAGGTGGAGAAGGGGGAAAGGACTGGGTGCTGGGTACGCAGAGAGTAGAAAGAAATATGTACGCAGGTGGAGAGAGGGAATACTGTGTAGATGAGAGGGGGGGGGGGGAGGGAGAGAGTTACTAAAATTGGAGAATTAAGTGTTCATGTTGTATGAGTTGTAGGCTACCCATATGGAAAAGGAGATGCTGTTCTTCTAGTTTGAGTCTGGTCTTACCCCTGTAGTGCAGTGAAGGGTGGCGAGGACAGACTGGTAGGTATAGGAATAGGAAGGAGAATTAAAATGACGAGAGACTGAGATCTCCAGTTGGTATAGTGGACAGACCACCAGTGTTTGGTGAAACTAAAATGATTTTCTCTCTTCATTGGTACTTTTGGACCTACTGAGTATTCCAGCATTTGCTAATTTTGTTTTGCAGATTTACATCATCCACAGTTTTTTCAGCATTTCCAGTATTCTGTGATTTAGACTCGCCTGTCTTTTGCAGATTTCACTCGTCACCTTCTTACACCTCGTCCAGATGTATCTTCCATTATTCTGTAGCTTGTATGACCCTTGTTTATCAGACACAGCCTCACGTGCTATTCCACCGCATCCCTTCTTATCATTCTACTCCTGTTTCTCTGTAACTTGAAATCTGTTTACTTTTCAATTTTACCAGTTCTGATGTAGGTCATTGAACTGAAATGGTAATCCTTTTTCTCTCTGCATAGATTTAACTTGATGTACTGAATATTTATAGCATTTTCTTTTTTTTAAATTTCACATTTCCAGCATCTGCCATGTATTGCATTTGGATTATTATAACGGATATTTCCTTGGTTTTTCTGTGACTTTACTCTTGAAATGCATCGAGTTATTGCCAATTTAATTACCTTCGTATTAGGTTCACGAACTGTATAAACATTAATATTAAATACTACATTACATGCAAGGGTAGATCTTCCTCTGAGGTCCGCTCAAATCCATCAGTGATGTGCCCATACGTGGGCAACTGTGCTGCTGAATGCTGGACCTCCATAACACCTGGTAAGATTCCTCAAGTCCAATAGAGAATGCAAACTTCTACAGATTTACCACCTCCCATCCTGGGAAAATCACCTGCTGAACCATGCCAGGTTAACCATATGCAAGTAAACTAAGCTGAAATTAATGGGACCAGTTGGTTATAGGGTGAGAGTAAATATAGCTGCTATTTATGTTGTTTTTTCAGTGTTTTAAATTGTTTCAAGTGTGTGTGGATTTTTTCTCTTCTAATTATTGGTTTTTGAACATCAATTTCTGACAGAGCATGAGCGGTTGCAAAGTTTGTGCACATTGAAAACATTCACAATTTTTCAATTTAAACAGCAGAGATGACAGAATGAGCTGTCAACACTATTCTTGTCACTGTAGTCAATAGACAATAGACAATAGGTGCAGGAGTAGGCCATTCAGCCCTTCGAGCCAGCACCGCCATTCAATGCGATCATGGCTGATCACTCTCAATCAGTACCCCGTTCCTGCCTTCTCCCCATACCCCCTCACTCCGCTATCCTTAAGAGTTCTATCCAGCTCTCTCTTGAAAGTATCCAACGAACTGGCCTCCACTGCCTTCTGAGGCAGAGAATTCCACACCTTCACCACTCTGACTGAAAAAGTTCTTCCTCATCTCCGTTCTAAATGGCCTACCCCTTATTCTTAAACTGTGGCCCCTTGTTCTGGACTCCCCCAACATTGGGAACATGTTTCCTGCCTCTAATGTGTCCAATCCCCTAATTATCTTATATGTTTCAATAAGATCCCCCCTCATCCTTCTAAATTCCAGTGTATACAAGCCTAATGGCTCCAGCCTTTCAACATACGACAGTCCCGCCATTCCGGGAATTAACCTAGTGAACCTACGCTGCACGCCCTCAATAGCAAGAATATCCTTCCTCAAATTTGGAGACCAAAACTGCACACAGTACTCCAGGTGCGGTCAGCCACATGTTGGGAGAGGCCCAGTACTGCAGCTCATTGATGGCCGGGAGCCAGACACCCACAGGAAGACTGCACCCTGGAACACACCATAATGAACTGCACGATCCACAGCTGACTGGTGAATTTGGGTTGAGAAAGATCTTTCACAATGTAGTTCACCACTTTCCCTGGAATGAATCTAGATTTTTCAGCTGTTGCTGTTCATGTGGCTACACCTTTGCATATTGAATTCATAGAAGGTAAAATATCAATTGAAACAGTTCTCTGGCCTGGATTATGCTGAGTGGTCTCCGTGCCCTATTTGCTACTTGGATATTAAATTATCCAGAAAATATCTGATGTGTATGCATTGATACAAACTTCCTGAAAGAAAATGTCCTTTGCAAATTCAGCCACGACCTTTAGTTAAATGTGCCAGGCACAAAAACTTCTGAGAATTCCATTGACAGATTGCAAAACCATGTCCTGCCATCTTTCAAAAGTGTTGTGTTTTTTCAGTGCTTCTATTTGTCTCTGACTATTACCATTCTTCTGTGGTAACTCTCCAGTGCTGGAATGAACTTCCAAACGATTTCCCTCATTGGACTCTCAAATATCAAATCAATCATCTAGTCAAATTGCATTTATGTAAAATACTTGGGATTGTGATTGTGATAACTCTAAAACAAATAGAGCAGAAATAATAGGCTCCATTTATGAAGCAACGTTAACAAAGCAAAACATTTCAAGACATTGTCATAAAGGTGGGCAAAATAAAATAATGCTGACTCAGAGAAGTCAGTGGTGATCACAGCTCGGTCAAAGAGGTAAGGAGTTCCTTAAAAAGGAAAGAAAGATAGCGTGAAACAGAGAGACAAACAGAAAAAAGTTAATGAGGGAATTCCAGACCTTAGGGCCTCAGGAACTGAAAGCAGAGCTGCCGGTGCTAGCAAAATAGGATTTTGGGATACTTAAGAAAAATAGTGAAATCTACCTTTTGCTCTACCAGAATCCAATGTTGGAGAGCTGGCCTGCTGAACATGATTGAATATGATTTGTTATTAGCTAGGATATTGACAGGAGCATTTAGAAAGATTTCAATTTTATGAAGAGTAGAACAACTAATATGTTAGAAAAATCGAGTTCAGAGTCAAGGAAGGAATGTATGAGGATTTCAGGAGCATATGAGCTAGTGCAGAAAGAAAATTGGATCTGATTATGGAGACATAATCAGTTGTCAGAGTTGAGATTCAATATTTAACTATTTTAAAAAAGAGACCAACTACGCAAAGTCTAGATCATTTTCAGGCAGTTGCTTGGGTGAAAATGTAACACAACCACAAACCTCTCAGGCTAAAAAACATCTGCTCCCCCACCACCTCCAGCTTCCAGAACACTATGACATTAGGATAATTAATAAACAAAGAAGAAAGAGGCTATATATCATGGGCTGGGTTAGCCATTTAAGTAGCACAACTTCTTGCACATTATTATCAAAGACAGAATTCCTGTACAAAGACTGAAGGGTGCCTGAAAGCATTGAGAGCCAATAAAGCCATGCCTTCAACCTGCTGGTTGTAAAATGCACGATTTATAATACTTTTTAAATGGTAGAGAATCTGAAAATTGATCATATTAAAATTAATAAATAGAAATAAGGGGATGGTTTTTAGAGCAAGTAGGCAAGGCAAGGGTTAGAGGAAGAGATAAAATAATGTAGTTATGTAAAAAGAATGAATAATGAGGAGTGGGATCCTTTTCGACTGGAAACCCCCTTAATTGCCGATTTCCCACTTCAGATGTAGCAACTAATTTTTTTGCCAGATAACTCATCTTTCAAAAGTAGCAAAAACAAAGAAAATAGCCAAAAAAAGACTAAGGGAGGGAGAAAGAGGTAAAAAAAAGGGGAGAGATTGAAATTGCAATAAACGTTAACTGGTGAGAGATCACATTTGTCAATTCACCTTGTGTAATATTGTGGAAAAATCTCCGGTATTTGTATACGTGCATGAAAGCTTTGAAAGAGGTAAGCGAGTTGTTTTACATCTCAGAAGTGTAGCTGACTAAAATGAATGGGCTACCAAACTATCATAAGTTTGGGAAATGATAATTTATGTGAGGATTATGTAAAAGATAGAAAGTAATAGGTTTCAATATTTTGCAAGTGAATGCTACATCCAGGAGAATTTCAGTTTCACTAAAATGTTAGTTATTAGATATAAGAGATATTAGGCTATTGCTAAAGTTCCCAAATGATATATATTTTTCCTTAGGTTTATTTTACTGATGCTAGTTTATTTTATATTTTTATTTGCTTTTTGAGATGTGGGTGTTACAGGCAAGGCCATAATTGCCCTTCAGAAGGTTACAGTACAGTCCTTCTGGTGGTGTTCAGCAAACTTTGCTGTTTGGCAGATAAAGCATTTTTTAAAATATGAAATAAGAATACTTAATTATAATAAAATAATAGATATTTTAAAGTATATCTTTTGTAGATCTGCAAAACACTTGATGTGGCAGTGTGGTATTTATCCAGCTGCATCTGACAATTAGTTCATGAATGGGGAATGCATATTACTGATATTGAAATTGTAATAAATGTTAACAGGTAAGAGATCACATCTGGCAATTCACCTTGTGTAATAATGCCAGCCCAACTCGTCCGTGCTGATTCCGCATCTAAGCCAGTCCCATTTGTCCGGATATGGCCCATATCCCTATGAATCTTTCCTATCCATGTACCTGCCCAAGTGTCTTTTAAATGTTATTATAGTATCTCCCTCAACTACCTTCTCTGGGAACCCTTTCCATATATCCACTGCCCTCTGAGTGAAAACGTTGCCCCTCAGGTTTGTATTCAATTTTGTCCCTCTCACCTTAAACGTCAATCCTCTTGTCTTTGACTCCCCTTCCCGAGGTAATAGACTCTGGATTCACCCTATTCTCATGATTTTCTAGACCTTTATCAGATCTCCAACTCCTGTGCTCCAAGGAATAAAGTCCTGACCTGCCCAACCACTGCCTATATAGCTCATCCCCTCAAGTCCAGGCAATATTGTCATGAATCTTCTCTACACGCTTTCCAGCTTAATAACATTCTTTATAGCAGGGTGACCAAACCTGAGCACTGTACTCGAAGTGTGGCCTCACCAATATCTTGTACAACTGCAATGTAACATCCCAACTTCTGTACTCAGTATCCTGACTGATGGCCAACATGCCAAAAGCCTTCTTGACCACCATATGTACCTATGATGCTGCTTTGAGGGAACTATTTACCTGTGCTCCTAGATCCCTCTACAACTCTCACCAGGGCCCTGCCATTCACTGTTGTCTTGCCCTGGGTTTCCCTTCAAAAAAGCAACACTTTGCATTTATGTGCATTAAACTCCATTAGCCATTCCCCAGCCCACGACCATCTGATCAAGAACCTGCTGCAATTTTTGACAAATATATATTGCTAAATGTCCTGTTTTGTAGAGTCATGAAAATGATACTGTGTTGTAATTGATGAGTGGCAAGTTGAAGTGGCAAGGTCCACTTGATATTGTCATGAGATGTAAATGGTTGCCTTTTGAAAACACAAAGTTGAATTCCTTGGTGAAGAATCTGAGTGAATCAGGTCTTTGGTAGGGATTAATATGTTGGTTTTACATCAAATATTGAATTAACTGGCATTTTTAATGCACGTTACAGTTTAATGTATCCCTGTTCTGTTTTTGATCTTGCATATCACAAGCCTTTCTCTGTCTAACATCACATCTGTCATGTTGTTCCCAAGAGCTGCATCTGTGAATTAATTTTTAACACAACAGCTGCTCTGTTCATAAGCTTTGCCCATGAAGCCCATTCCAAAAGATTGCTGCATATTTGTTTCACAGATTTGCCAGTCCATCACAAAAGAACCCTCTATATCCATGGGTTTTAGTAATTTCTAGAGAAGGTTTCCTTGATACTTTGTGCATAATGGGCTCAATTCTGGTGTTAAAGAACAATATTGTGACATTTTGAATTATGTACTCTATGCTCTTTAAAAATAAGATGGAAGCTGAAACACTTAAATTTATATCATGCTTAAAAATGTATCTTAACTTTGTCCAAAGGTGTGTCATGTTAAAGTTCAATCACTATTATAGATGAACTTCTTTTTCGATTGTTTTTCCTGTTAGCAGCCATGAGGCAGTATCCTCATTTAGTAGAAATAGTGTACGTTTTTCACTTCAAAACTCAGCCTTATGAAGTAAATGTCTAAAAATAACATATTAGCATATTAAAAGCTTGACTAACTGTCAAACTCAATAGCCCAAATCTGTTCTTGCGCACTTCCTCCTTTTTACGCAATCAGGCAAAACAGTTTTGATCACTGAAGGAAGCTGTGGAAAACTGAGTTGTAACTCAAGTTGTAACCATTGTAACTTAACTGAAAATGCTATGAGATTATTACAGGATAATGCTCTGATGCCATAAAATAAATTATTTCCTAATTCTGGAAGGTGAAGTACATCAAATTCAAAAGACATCAGTTGCTGCTTAATCTCTCTTATCATAAGTCAAGACCTTAGCAATAGTACTTTGTTACAATAGAGCTATGAAAGAATATTTTGGAAGCAAGTGGAATATATCAATCTCAAGTGAATGTGGTATGAAAGAAAGGAGATCTAATTTGGCCCCACTGAACAACGATTTGTATCCATCAAGAGTTTTCATCATGGCTTATTGATTGCTTTGTTATATTTTGTCTTTAGACTATCAGTATTCTATTTTTTTTAAATGTCTTGGGGAGAAAAATTAAACAGCCTTGTATCAGCTGTTGTTTAGAAAAGTCAGAAATAACTTTATTGAAACAGTTAAGACCTTGGAGGTTCTGGAAAGGGTTGATGCAGGGAAGATATTTCTTCTGTGGGAGAAGCACTGTTTACTAAGGATCACTGTTTGGAAAGAAAGGTCTGCCTATATAAGATAGGAATGTGTCAATTGAGAGTCTTTGGAGCCCTTGTTCTCAAAAAAGTGGTTGAAACAGGCTCTCAATATTTTTAAAATAGACATAGACAGACTTTCTTAAGAATGTTGATAATAAATTAATGGGCTAAGTGGGAATATGGAAAAGTTACTGTCAAATTAGTCATTATCTTATTAAATGGCAAAGTATTGCAAAATTTGGCAAAAATTTAAATTCCTAATTTGAAAGTTCAGAAGTAAAATTAAGGTTTAGCAGTAATAATTATTAAACCTAACTAATCTCTGAAATGGTCGAGCAAGCTACTTGGTCCAAAGAGAAATTAAGAACGGGAACAATTGCTGGCATAATTACCAACAGCTACAATCGACTTTAAAAAAAGAATTATTGCCATTGCTATAGTCCCCACTAGACTGAGGAAAATAATCCAAGATGCTGTCTGTGAATTGTTTTGTTGCTTTATCTGTTGCTGCCTGCACTCTTTTCCCTGCCACCATCAACCCATTGCTGCTTAATCTCTCTTATCTTCCTTCCCGTCACAAATATTTTCTTTGTTTTGGTCACAGACCTCTCCATTCATTCTATCCTCAGCCACCCTTCAGTGTTCTCTGCATCTTAAAAGGGAAGCTAACGCTGTAGAACTGCTCAGTAGATCAGGAGATTTCTACAGAAAATGGAGAATAATATAAACACAGTGCCAATGACATATGTATGCCTGTTTTGTACCTACCATTTTATGGTTATGAAAGTCATTGGCCTGAAAGGTTAACATTGGCCTAGATTTTGCTAGCTGCAGTTGGTCACCTGTGGAAGCTGCTGAGTTATGTTATAGTTGGATTGTTACACAGGTAGTCTCTATTAGTTACTCAAAAGTAACTCCATATTCTAAATGATGAGAATCAACGTGGGCATGCAAAAACAAGTATCACCCATAAAGTAATTTAGAAAGCCTTTGACAGATGGCAAAGACATGTACCCAGCCATCACGGTTTTTCAATGCTTCTGAAAGTCTGTTTAATTTAAAGCCATATGGAAAATTCAAATCAAACCATTTGAAAACAGTTTGAAATAACTTGAAACAATTCCGAATTTGCAACTTTACCCTAACTTTAATATAGCCATAAAATCTCCATTCAAATTAATAGAAAGACAAATCCTGTCATTACTCGAATCTGCACAAGATATAGGACCAAATGTTTTAGTCTTAGTGCTGAGGCATTCCAGCAAGTTTGTTCTCCACTGATGGATTCCATGAAGTGGAGTGTGGTGATAGATTGTGTGCTGTTCATAATGTGGGCAAGTTCAATTTAAGGAGAAGTGCTGGTCCCAAATTTGTCAGTGTTTACATGTAAGTTCCAAATAAAATTCTCAACATGTACGATCAATTTCTCAACCTTTATATTTCTCTTCATGGATGCTGCCAGACCAACTGAGCATTTCCAGAATTTTCTTTTTTTTCAGAATTGCTGCACTTTGCTTTTTAACTAATTGTTCAATGCTGCATTGTGTATTTATTTACTAAGCTTGCTCTCAGTAGGAGTAGTCACAGATTGATTATAGTCATTAACCACAACACAGATGTCAATCATTATGTCAATACGCCAGTGTACTTATAATGGAAATTGATGTCAGCCAGAATATCTCACCTGCATACATAAATTATTATTACTGCAGACGAGGAATGAATTTAGGCTTTTGCACAGCTCTTGCAAAAGCAGTATAAAATAAAACTATCAACAATATAGAATATTGCTTTATCGTAATATTTCTATACAGTATATCAATATTAATTTAGATGTCAAGTTGTTTTCAAAAGTTATTTATCTGGTAGCATTTTATACTCATTCATCCTGCAGTATAATGACATTGATAAAGTTTTATTTGCAAGTTGGCGTGCCTTAACTAAAAAATTTAAATATTTATGTCGAGTAGAAACAAATTGATGCTTCTTATATGATTTTTTCTGGATTCTTTTTAAAGTGATGCAGTCATTGAATACAATGGAGGATTATGATATTTTATTACTTATTTCTGTCGAGCTTTATATGTGAATATTAAAGAATTTGCATTCCATTATATTGCGTTACAATTTTGCATGTTTCTTGTGATCATTCTGAATAACTTTACTGATGTTCTACAAATATTGCCTGATGGAAATAAGTAATGAACATTATTATGCTCTCTAATCATATATTAAAAACCGTCATTCACTTCCTGTCAGATTTTCACATTATAAATTTCTCTGACTGCATTGATAATGCGAACCGCCTATGTAAGCTTGTAGTGCTATAATTACACCTGCCAACCAATGTGGTGTTGTTAATACATCAGTTATATAACTTCCAGTCCCTCAACCTGTATAATAGAGAGGTTCCTGTGCTGCAGTCAAGTACTTACCTACCTCCCATATTAATGTTTGGGTTGCTATTTTATGATTAATAATGGATAAATTATATGAAAATAAGGATAGGATAAAGGATCTAAACTCAATCTAAGTGCACTATCCACAGTGTAGATTGTGACAGGTAAGGGCCTAGTGGGGCAATAGTGACAGGATTAAATACAAGAGTTAAGAGTGTTTAATTGTCAAACGTACTGAAAAGGAACGGAATGCTTATTTGCAGCAGCACAATAAGTTTGTAAATAACAGACAACATAAACAAAAAAATAAATTGTAGAAATTGACAGGAGAAAAAAACAAACAGCTGGTGGGACTAAGTGGGGGTCAGACGGCATCTGTGAAGGCAGAGGGATGGTTGGTGTTGCCAGTCAAGACCCTGCTTTTGGTTCCAATTTAAATCCTCTTTTATTAGAACTCTACATACCAATTGTCTTTCAAATTGCCCATTAACCTTCAATAATTTGTGTACGGGAACTCCCAGATCCGTCTGAACATAAGACGATCAGCTTCAATTTTAATTGTTTTTAAATCTGAGAGAATGAGTGTTATATTAAACATCAGCTACTCAGCGGTCCTCTACCAACCTGTCCCATTGCTTAAATCACCCCAAGAAATAAAGTTTCATAAAGAGACCATGAAATCTGTGGATAGCTTCCATTTTTCAAAATCTAGAATCCATCACGACAAACATACTGATTAAATTCACCCCAGTTTACAAAGTGCCAGCTAAGCATTTAATTTGCTGAAAAAAGAATTATTCAAAGAAGCCTTGTTACAGTTCTAATGATAGCAAAGAACCTCATCGTTTATGAAGGGAGCAATGGGATTTGTGCAAGAATGCAGTTAAACTAACAACTTCACAGTGGGATGGCTGGTGCCACCACAGGTTCACATTTCTTTAATGTGCAAACCTTTTGAGCCTTTTCAACAATTAATTTTAACAATATCTAATTGTTCCTGGAGCAGTTTTAGAGCTGCAGATTACAAGCACTTTTTTGATCAATTCCTTAAGATTCTGAAGAAGAATATGTACGCTTTCAGGAACAAAAGCACATGATGAAATATTTATCATGCATCTATAAATGAGGAATCTCATGTAGGTCATGAGCACAATAATACAATGTGCACCAAAAGACCTACCACAAAATATATACACAAATAAAAAGCATCCTCATAGTCATACCACAAGAATTTTTAAATTGTCAAATGACCCATTAAGAAATCTTAAAGCAATGCAGTATTCTTTAGGAAATCATTCAGATAGTCATAAAACATTAGATATAGCCACTAGTAAAGTTTATACACCATTGCAAACATCATTCCTGCCAGAAACTTTCACTCTGATTTTATTCAGAGAGGAAGATTTAGGCAGTAGTTTAAATGTTCTAGAAAAAAGCAATTAAGTAAAGACATAACTACTATGCACACATATTGAAAAGCTCAAATTTAAAATGGATTTCAAATGCAACATGCAAAGTGATTTACTTTTTTAGCATTTGGTTAGACACATTAGCTGAGTAAAAAGAAAATCTGATGGACCATATGTCAGAATGGTAGGAACACAATATTGGTGATTTTGATTAAATGCTGTAGTTAGAAAAGAAACTAGATCTCTCAATAGGAATCTGGTGTCAATAATGACTTTAGTGATGTCTGAGTAGAGTTTCCATGTCCAGAAAATGTATTTGACTTTGGTTTGAACATTCCATGATCAAGAATCAAGTCAAGAGAGTCTAAAGTCAAGTAAAGAGCATTTAATCTTATATAAACTGAAAACAGAAATATATTTAGAAAATAAATAAATTAAATACCCTAATAAAACTCCACCAAAATCCTGAGTGCAACTAAGAGTGTGTAGTTCATAGTTAGCTGGTGTTTGTCATGTTCAAAAGCCTGGTGGTTGTTGGGAAGAAGCCATTCTTGAACCTGAAGTTCACGGTTTTCAAACTTTTATACCTTCTTCCCGATGACACAAGTGAAATGTGAGCATAGACGTTGTAGTGTGGGTCCTAGATGATGCTGGCTGCCTTTTTAAGGCAGTACCTTCTATAGATTCCTTCAATTGTGGGGAGGTCAGTACTCATGATGGACTGGGCAGTGATCTCACTCTTTGTAATCTTCGTACCTGGGCATTGGAGTTGCTAAACCAAGTCGTCAATAGGCTCTCTACCATGCGCCTGCATGTAGAGTTCAAGAGACTATTCGTCGACATACCATATCTCCTCAGTCTTCTATGGAAGCAGAGGCATTGATTGGCTTTCTTTATATTATATCAGTGCGCTGGGCACAGGACAGTTTTTCAGTGATATGCACCCCCAGGAACTTGAAGTTGTTGACACTCTCAACTATCGACCCATCGATGAAGACAGGTTTGTGGATCATCAGCTTCACTCTTCTAAAGTCAACAATCAGCTCCTTTGTCTTACTGACGTTGAGAGCAATATTGTTGTTCTGCCAACATTCAATCAGCCGATCGATCTCCCTCCTATACTCTGATTCATCAATTACCATAATTTGTCCAACAAACGTGGTGTCGTCGGTGAATTTAAAGATTTGAGTTGGAACTGTGTCTGGCTACACAGTCATGGGTATAGAATAAGTAGAATAGTGGACTAAGTACAAAGCCATGAGGTACTCCTGTGCTGATGGTTATTGAGGAGTAAGTGTTGTTGCTATTTTGCACTGATTACGGTCTGTTGATGAGGAAGTCAAGAATCGAGTTGCATAGGAATGCGCAGAGACCCAGTTCCCAGAGCTTGATAACAAGTTTGGAGGGGTTGATGGTATTGGATGCTGAGCTGCAGTCTAGGAACAACAGCCTGACCTTTGGTGGTTTTGAGTGGAAAACCAATGAAATTGCATCACATGTCGATCTATTGTGGCGCTAGGCAAATTGTAGTTGGTCCAGGTTCTTGCTGAGGTAGGAGTTGATATACGCAATAACCAACTTCTCAAACCACTTCATCACCATGAGCGTTAGTGCCACCTTTTGGTAGTCATTGAGGCATGCCAACTTACTCTTCTTGTGCACCGGCATTATTGATGCCCTTTTGAAGCAGATGGGGACCTCGGTAATGTGAGGTTGAAGATGGATACTAAAACTCCAGCCAGTTGGGACCGCGCAGCTTTTGAGAACACGTCCTGGTACACCACAAGGTTCAGATGCTTTTTAAGGGTTCACCCTCATGAAGGATTTTTTGATGTTGGTCTCAATGACTGAGATCATAATGCCATCGGGGCTATGGGGGTTCTCCTGCCTTCATAATAACGCATGCATATTATTTTCACAAAAACAGAAATATGACATCATATGTAAGATGATTGATTTCAAGGTAAGAATCCTTGATGTATGCTGTCAGTTGTATGCTGTTCATGGTTTAAATTGTAACATGTTACCAAATGGCTGATGTAATTTTAGATGTATTTCATTCGTGATCTATTTTCTTTGTAGTCATCTTATGGGATTTGTGGCAGGTTTAAAAAGGTATTGTATCCATAATCATAAAACTCAAATTGCTATGAATTAAATTGCTGATTGTTTGTTGTTTGGCTAGAACAATTGATTTGAAAAAAATCCGAAATTAATTTAATAATGGAATTTGTGTAAAATGATGAATTGGTATTAGCTCACTAAACAACAGCAATTTATTTAATTAGGGAATCGAAAGGTTTTCCCTGTTAAAGGTATATGTGATATTGAATATAAACGCGCATTGAAGTTCCTTTAAGCTGTCATTCCACAAAAAGGACTCTTCGTTGAAATCATAGTAAATGAAATCTGTGTTTAAAAAATATAATTTAATGTTTGCTGAACATTACATTGCTTTGTAAGGCTTCCTGATTTTTTCTGGAATGTTTCCTATTAGCATTTGTTTGTATTTTTGTTATTGGTATCTTCCTATTACTAGTTGATGTTCAAGTTTCACGTTGAATATATGTTTGTCTTCAGGGATAGAAAATTAATAGATAAAGTACAAGGTTATCTAAAGTTAGTTAATAAGCTTGATATTTTGTGTAGTTTTAAAATTGCTAGTATTGACAAAAGAAAACATTTTGCTTAAAATTATTTAAGCATTCCAGTTAACACAGGTTTATTATAAATCTGTCCTGCTTGCAATAGATAATGTACTATCTTGCAAAACTGATATTTCCATGCTGCATATTAGATTTAGAAAGCCAATGTAATAGCCATACAGAGTGCAAGAAATAACATTATGATCTCTCGGCTATTTAATGCTCCAGTTGACCTGAAACAAAGTGTCAAGCTTCATTGCAGTAGCAGCATATATTACCTCATCCCCCTAATGCCCAGTGGTAGTGTAACTGATTTATAATCCATTAGATCTTATTCAGCAGAAATAAATAATGACAGAAGTATGATAGAGAATTAATTTAAATTGTAAATTATATGCACAAGCACTCTCAGATCTTATAATAAAGATGATCTTTTTTAAAGTTAATTACTACTTTTTAACTTATTTTAATGACATTTATTGACTTAACTGAAAGATGCATTTGTGGCAGATGTGACTTTTTGATGTAATTGTCTGACCTGTAAAGCAGCTGGTTACTTAATAACATCATGAGTAGCAACTTGCTGTGCATCATAATAAATGTTTAGATAAATATATGGTTTACCCTGAAAAAAGGTTCTAGTCAGGATTTCCATCAATAGAGGAAATTTATTAATAGTTAAGATTAAAGTTAACAGTATATTTGGATTAAACTATGAAGTTGTGAAGTCTTTTGCAAAAAAATTAATGGCTTAGAATGGTGCATCAGCTAGAAGATCAGAATCAGAAGAGCATGCATGGCACTGTGATTTGAAGTTGGAAAAGATTACATTGGAAAGGAAGGATACGAAAGTGACTATCAAGTTAATGTACAGGATTAGTTGAACCAATGGAGGTTTGTGATAGATGGTTTAGAGATTTCCATTGGGCTCGTAAATAGGGAGAGCAAAAAAGGCAGAAAAGGAGTTGGGTATGGAGCATATGTTGTGCACAATCGCAGCACAGAAATTGTAATCCTCATTTTATATGTTCTTACAATATAGAAGAAAACCATTCAACCCATTGAATCCATGCCATTTCTCAGAGCAATCCTGTTCCTGCACTTATTTCTCGAGAAGGTATTCTCTCCTAAATGCACATCAATTACACCTGATTCTCTGAACACAAATCTACACTAGGGGTGCCCACCAATCAGTATCACTTATGGTTGTGGGAGGAAGCCTGCATCACTGTGCTGCCTAACATTGCTTTACTTTTTGAGGCAGAAGAGTTTTAAGTAATCAGTAAAAGATCAAGTCAAATCACGTCAAGTTTATTTTCATGTATACAAGAACAGTGAGGTCCAGATGCAATTAGTATCTTTCTTGCAGCAGCCGCATCACAGACACATAGATTTGCAGAACATATCTTTTAATTGAGGAATTGCAGAATTAGTAATGGAGTAAGGAGGCGATTCAGCTCAATGTATGCAAGCTGACCATAAAAGCTAATGCCAGGTTTCGGCTCTTGGTCCACAGCATGGAATCTCATATGTTCATCCAGGTAGCTTTTAAAACTACCAGAGGAAAACTATGTTTGAAGATCAAAACCTCAAACCTGATGCAAAACTTGGTGTAGCAGACAGCAGTGATCCCCACCTCCCCAACTCTTTCTGAGATCTGAACTACCCTGAGGAGATACCTCATGACACTGGAGAAATACACTGCCCCCCCATGTTACAGCATTCCTTGCAAACTCTGCATTGCGATTTTCTGTGATTCAAACTATTTTCTTCCATTGAATTCAATGGTATATGTGGAAAGGTGTTCCTAAGAGAAATTGTTCCCTCAACAGTTCTGCCCTGTTTGGGCTATAGGCACAGGACTTCTGATCGAATTGTGGATGGAAGTGAAAGGGTTGTTATCTCAATTAACTAGAAATGAATGTTACATTGTTTGATAAAGTATGATTGTGCAAGAGCTCGACTGGAAAAAGTTTAGAGGGACATGGGACAAACATGGGCAGGTGGGAGTAGCGTAAATGGGGCCTCTGGGTCGGCATGGGCAAGTTGGGCTGAAGCGCCTGTTTAAATGCTCTAAGACTCTGACTCTTAAGTATTTTTGCCTTGTCAGTTTCCAAATTAAACCTCATGTGGTCATTCAATGTGAACTGACAGCCTGGGATAATTGTCTTTTGTAAACTACTTCAATTATTTGTCTGCGTTTTGCATTTATTTATATTTTTCACACAAATTCTGTAAGAGCAAATTTTATTCGGTATCATATTTTTAAGATGAAATTTATGTTACAAATTTAGCCAGACCATATTTTGGGCTAATAATTATACATCTTAAGATTTTACTGATGACGTTTTAAGTGCTTTGGATTGTTTTAAACAGATCACCACTGGTAACCTGGATGGCATGTTTCTGGATAGGATTTATAAAGTGGATATCAAAGTGTTGCCTGGAATGTATTCTTCTTGGGTTTGACATGGCAAAATTCCAGCTAGTGTCAAGAACAGTCGTGTGCAGTACAGTAGCAGGCAGCAAATCCACACCACCTGTCTCCCAAATGCTTGTTTATACGTATAAGCTTGTTTATGCATATAAGTCAGGTGTTAGCAAAATGAGGACTTTCTTACTTGCCCTTCAAATTATTTACCTCACAACTTTAAATCAAATTCCATTTGCCACTGGCTTGCCGAACCAAATTAGATGTTAATTTTCCTAAAGCCTACAACTTTCTTTCTCATTTTTAAGTACTTGCCAATTTTGGTGTTATCTGAAACCCTTAATCATGGTTCCTGCATACAATTCTTTGAATAGACTTTTCAATTTGTCCTTCTCCACTGCTCATACTCATGACCCTCCAATATTTTGAAGTCCAGTAAACCCTTGTTATAATGGACCATGGTGTCCATTATTGGCAAGTGTCCATTTTAACTTAGTACGGTGTTATCATTGTATGCAGTTGAAACAAAGAACTGCAGAAGATGGTTAATACACAAAAGGATACAGCTGTCTGATAAAGGGTCCCATTGTCTGCCTATTTTCCTCCACAGATGCTGCCTGACCCATTGAGATCTTGTGTATACTGTTTTAGTTCCTCGCAGCTGTTTTGCTTTAACTCCACATAATAAAAATTAGCTTAGGACACAGTGGGGTGGGTGGGTGGGGGGGGGGGGGGGGCATTGCTCCACAGTAATTATGACAATAAATAATTGCACGTAGTTTTAACACTGCATATTGTTAAAAAAAAATTCAGTCATTAATGAGTGAAGAGTTGAAATTTACTTCAAATTAATGATTTTGTGTTAACTGACTTGGCAAAGACCCCGATCCGTGACCATATCACCCCCGTCCTTTACAAACTCCACTGGCTCCCCATCCCCCAGAGAATCCAGTACAAAATCCTCCTCATGACCTACAAAGCCCTCCATAACCTGGCCCCATCCTACCTGACTGACCTCCTCCACAGGCACACTCCCACCTGCACCCTCCGCTCTGCTGCTGCCAATCTCCTGTCCCCCCCCCCCATCCGGACCAAACTCAGATCCTGGGGGGACAGGGCTTTCTCCATCGCTGCTCCCACCCTATGGAACTCACTACCCCAAACCGTCAGAGACTCCTCCTCACTCTCCACATTCAAAACATCACTGAAGTCTCACCTGTTCAGCACTGCCTTCAACCACTGAAGGTCACCTCACCTTCTGCCTCCTTTTTCTGCTCGTTTACTTATTTATCTATTTATTCACTTCTCTATGTCCTAGAAATCCCTGTAAAGCGTCTTTGAGTGTTTGAAAAGCGCTATATAAATGTAATGCATTATTATTATTATTATTATAATAAATGCACACTCTTTGGAGAAAGAGCTTGTCCGGTAACTTTTTGAATATTTTCAATTAAACTTGATTCTTCAGATGATTGAAGTCACTGACTTTGTCAGAAGACAGTTGTCGAACAACAGTAGTTAGGCCATTAATACAACTGAAATCTCCTTCCATTAAGCCAACTAGACAGTGTTAATTACTTGGAAATGCAGGAAACATTAAACAGATCCTGCTGCGTATATGGAAAGATAAATGCAGCTAATGTTTCAGCTTAAAGTCTGACTTTTCATCGATTTAGGAAGGAGTTATATCTTTTAAGTATGTCTCCCTAAAATTTTGTATCAGACATAGAGGTGCTACTGTTTGAAGTAGCTGTAACAAGCACACAGAGGTTTACAATTGCTAACAGTTGTGCTTTTTTTCTCAAAGTTGGTTGATCGAGACCCTCTTAAATCTATGGCTCAAACTATGGTAATTTTAAAGCAGTATCCATTGCAATCACAGAAATTTGTGGAACTGATGGGTAACACATTAACCAAAAGGTGGTTGCATGCAATTAAAGCGTGGTTTCAAATTCCCTGAAGTTGCAGTATATATGTGTGTAATTGTTACCTAACTCCAACCAAACAGGGAAGTTTATTTTTTTATCATCTGATTCACTAAATGTGATACACAGGCATTATGGTTAAATTACTGGATAATTAATCCTGAGGCCAGCACTAATGGTCCAGAGACATATGTTTGGATCTCACCATGACAGCTGGGGAATTTTATTTCAATTAATTAATTAAGTAAATCTGGAATATAAAGCTAGTGTCAATAATGGTGACCGTGAAGCTGCTGTTTTGTCGTTAAAAACCATATGGTACATTAATAGCGTTTTAGAAAGGCAACCAGCCATCCATATCCTAGTCTGAACTCCAAACATAACTGTGTGCTCAATTCAAGGACATTTAGGGATTGATAGTAAATGCCTTGTCTAGACCTAGTCAGCAATATAACGAAATTAAGTGAATTAAATCCAGTGTTTTAAATATCTTCATTCTTCTTTGGTATGTGATTTTTTTGTTGAACATAGGAAATGGGCATTTTAAATGTTTAAACTGAGACCTGCAGATTGGCCATTGTAAATTGCTCCCAGCCTGTAGAATCTAGTTGATGAGAATGTGGAAAAAATAAAAAGTGTGATTAATATAGAATTACTGTAAATGGGTGGTTGATGGTTAGTACGTCTAGTGAAGACTCAATGGGCCGAGAAGCATGTTTACGTGATGAATTTCTGCATGGCCCCATGACTCTAAAAAGCATTATATCCCAGCTAAAGCGAATGTAAGTATTCAGAGAGTCCTGTACAAAACTTGTTAGAACCATTGTAGTTATTATCTGTTCCTTGCAACAGGTTCAGCAGAATCAGTTTTCAGCATAACCATGCTGTTCTTATGGGAGAATAATTTTTGTCTCAAGGTAACTACTTTATTAAATCCCTGGCTTCATTCCAAATGTTCATTGAGCAATAGCAGAATGGATATGATTTGGCTTTAAACCAAATCATTGAAAAATCCACAGAAGTGAATTACTTGCATTAAAAATGAAAACAGAAAATGTTGGAAGTTCTCTGCAGGTCAGGTAGTATCTGTGTAGAGAGAATCACAATTAATGTTTCATGTCCATACCTCTTCATGACTGGGACAGGTATGTTTAAAATTTAAACTACAAATCTACTCTGGGAAAAGCAAAAAAAAATTGCATATAGTGGAAGTACAGAGCACAGACCGAAAGTCTTATAAATAATAGGTCAGTCAGCATCTACAAGGAAAGAAGTGAGCATCCCACCCTAATTAAACCCTACCATGACAGGTTATTTTGTGCAAAAGCACACATACCCTCCTCCAAGCAACCACAAACAAACACCAGTCAACTCTCTGAGTTACACCAATGTCCATTGGCTAGTTCGAGCACAAAATTCTTCCAGATTACATGTGTTTCAAAATGCTTTAAGAGTTTGGTTCCTAATGTAATTCTTGAACAGTTCTTTGGCATAAGTTTATTTTATTCTACCATTATTAAGTTTGGTTTAAAGATGTCAGAAAAAGTTATGTTCCTTGAGCAAGAAATTTCAAGTTGAAATGAATAGCATACTGCAGCTTAAATACCTCAACAGAGAGATAAGGCTGGGTATATTCACTTAATTTCATGTCTTAATGAAGATATCATGCCTGAGGAGCAGCAAATGAGGAATGGAGCATGGCAGAACATTTTCCACCGATAAAGTGGCAAAGCATAAGAAAAATCGGTTATCTATCTATCTATCTATCTATATACTACTAAAACTCAGATCTTGTGTTATATATATATATAACACTGATGTCGGCTGAATACGGCAATTCCGGCAAAACGGTGAACCGTAGCGCCACGATTTTTGTACCGCCTTAATCAGCATGCGGTTCGCTGCTGGAAAATGATATTTTTATTTAATTCCGGCAAAACGGTGAACCGTAGCGCCACGATTTTTGTACCGCCTTAATCAGCATGCGGTTCGCTGCTGGAAAATGATATTTTTATTTAATTCGGACGCATATTTTTTAAGTTACAGAGGTTTAAAAGTGCTGCCCCCCCTGATTTATCGAAGTTTTGACAGAAGGGGGGCGCTGCGGTGCGGATTGTGATGTCACAATGCCCCTGTGAGATGGACTCGAGCTGACCCCCCTTCCCCCCCCCCAGCGGTATTCAGCGTGTGACGTCACAATGCCCCTGTGCTACATTGTTGCGAAGAGCTGTCAAGTCAAGTCCATTTTATTTGTATAGCACATTTAAAAACAACCCACGTTGACCAAAGTGCTGTACATCTGATTAGGTACTAAGGAAAAAATGAAACATACAGTGGCACGCAAACAGTTCACAGCGCCTCCTCAATGAGCCTCAAACGCTAGGGAGTAGAAATAGGTTTTGAGCCTGGACTTAAAGGAGTCGATGGAGGGGGCAGTTCTGATGGGGAGAGGGATGCTCTTTCCACCCTCCCCCTCTCTCCCTCCCCCCTTTCCCCCCTCCCCCCCTTTCCGCCCTCCCCTTCCCCCTCCCTCCCCCTTCCCTCCCCCCACTCCCCTTCCCCCTTCCCCCTCCCCTCCTCCCTCCACACCTCCCTCCTCCCCCCCTCCCCCTTCCCTCCCTCCCCTTCTCCCGGTTACAATGTAAACCCTACGAGGACGGGCACAATGGGGAAAGAGGGGTACTGGGAAAAGGGGAGGTCCCCCTCCCTCCGCCCTTCCCCTCCCCCCTCCCTCCCCCTCCCCCTCTCTCCCTCCCCCTCCCCCTCTCTCCCTTCCCCCCCTCCCCTTCCCCCCTCCCCTCCCCTACCCCCTCCCTCCCCCTCCCCTCCTCCCTCCACACCTCTCTCCCTCCCCCTTCCCTCCCTCCCCTCCTCCCGGTTACAATGGAAACCCTACGAGGACGGGCCCAACGGGCACACTTGAGATGGGTGCTACAGTGAGAAGCACTATGTGACCGCAAATGTTTCAAAACAAGCACTTAAAAAGCACTTATCTCTTTTTAAAGTATATTTTTTTATTGCAAGTCACTTAACATACACAGATCAGCATTGGGCCCATATGCTCGTGGGCCACCGGGGCAAGTGTTTCGAAAAAAGCACTGAGAGTGTGTATGGGGAGAGAGAGAATGGGGGGGGGGGGTCTGTGAATGGGGACTGGGGACAACAGGGGTCGTTGCGGAGGGGGCTTGGTGGTGGGAGAAAGAGGGGTACTGGGAAAAGGGGAGGTCCCACTTCCCCCATCAACCCCTTCCTCCCCCCTCCTTCCCACCTCCATCCCCACTCCCTCCCCCCTCAATCCCAACCTCCATCACCACTCAGCCCCTAACTCCCCCCCTCCCTCCTTCCCTCCATCCCACCCTCCCCCACTCCCTCCCCCCTCCCTCCACCATTCCATCCCTCTCCCCCTCCCCCCTCCTTCCACCATCCCTCCACCCCTCCCGGTTACAATGGAAACCCTACAGGGACGGGCCCAACGGGGAAAGAGGGGTACTGGGAAAAGGGGAGATCCCCCTCCCTCCCTCCCCCACTCAATCCCACCTCCATCCCCACTCCCTCCCCCCTCCCTTCAACTCCACCCTTCCCCCCTCCCCTCCCACCCCTACCCCCTCCCCTCCCACCCCTTCCCCCTCCCCTCCCCTCCCCCCTCCATCCCCCTCCCCTCCTCCCTCCCTCCCCCCTCCCTCCCCACCTTCCAGTTACAATGGAAACCCTCCGGGGACGGGCCCAACGGGGAAAGAGGGGTACTGGGAAAAGGGGAGGTCCCTCCCCCTTCCCCCCTCCCCCCTACGAGGACGGGCCCAACGGGGAAAGAGGGGTACTGGGAAAAGGGGAGGTCCCCCTCCCTCCCCCTCCCCCCCTACCCCTCTCCCTCCCCCCTCCCCTCCCATTACCCCTCACCTCCCCCCTCCCTCCCCCTCCCCTCCTCCATCCACACCTCCCTCCTCCCTCCCGCCCCCTTCCCTCCCTCCCTTCCTCCCGGTTACAATGGAAACCTCCTCCCTCCCTCCCCCTTCCCCCCTCCCCTCCCCCTCCCTCCCCCTCCCACCCCCTCACCCCCCCCCCCTCTCCCTCCCACCCTCCCCTCCCCCCTCCCTCCCCTCCCTCCCCTCTCCACACCTCCCTCCCCCCTCCCTCCCCCTCCCCTCCTCTCTCCACACCTCCCTCCCTCCCCCTTCCCTCCCTCCCCTCCTCCCGGTTACAATGGAAACCCTACGAGGACGGGCCCAACGGGGAAAGAGGGGTACTGGGAAAAGGGGAGGTCCCCCTTCCTCCCCCTCCCTCCCCCTCCCTCCCCCCTCCCCTCCCCTCCCTCCCCCTCCCTCCCCCTCCCTCCCCCCTCCCCTCCCCTCCCTCCCTCCCCCTCCCTCCTCCCTACCCCCACCCTCCCCTCCCCCCTCCCTCCCCTCCCTCCCCTCTCCACACCTCCCTCCCCCCTCCCTCCCCCTCCCCTCCTCTCTCCACACCTCCCTCCTCCCTCCCTCCCCCTTCCCTCCCTCCCCTCCTCCCGGTTACAATGGAAACCCTACGAGGACGGGCCCAACGGGGAAAGAGGGGTACTGGGAAAAGGGGAGGTCCCCCTTCCTCCCCCCCTCCCCCTCCCTCCCCCCTCCCTCCCCCCTCCCCTCCCCTCCCTCCCTCCCCCCTCCCTCCTCCCTACCCCCTCCCTCCCCTCTCCCTCCCACATCCCCCCCTTCCCCCTCCCTCCCCCTTCCCTCCCCCTTCCCTCCCCCCTCCCTCCCCCCACCCTCCCCCTTCCCTCCCCCCCCACTCCCCTCCCGTTTACAATGGAAACCCTACGAGGACGGGCCCAACGGGCACACTTGTGCTAGTACACTATTAAAACTCACTTCTTGTTTATAAATATGTTTGTATCCTGGGTTTGTGTATGTATCAGTGATTGCGGCAAAACTGTAAACCGTCGTGTCACGGTTTTTGCACCGCCTTGATCACCAACTTCCCGTCTGACCGGCCGCGATATTTTCATTTAATTTGGTCATATATTTTTTAAGTTACAGAGGTTTTAAAGCGCTGCCCCCCCTGATTTATCGAAGTTTTGACAGAAGGGGGGCGCTGCGGTGCGGATTAATCTTCATTGTGATGTCACAATGCCCCTGTGCCAAGCAGCTGCTATTGGGTGTCTGCTCTTTACAAATTTACATTTTTTGATTTTTAACCTTTTTTTTCCAAGGTCTTCAGCTTGTGACGTCACAATGCTTGTGCTACATTGTTGCGAAAAGCAAATGGTTGTTTTTTAAAGTTGTGTTTTTAATTGCAAGTCACTTAACATACACAGATCAGCATGGGGCCCCTATGCTCGTGGGCCACCGGGGCAAGTGTTACGAAAAAAGAAAGGGGAGGTCCCCCTTCCCCCCTCAACCCCTTCCTCCCCACTCCTTCCCACCTCCATCCCCACTCCCTCCCCCCCTCCTCCCCAACTCCCTCCCCCCCTCCTCCCCAACTCCCTCCCCATCCCTCCCCACCTCCCTCACCCCTCGGGGACGGGCCCAACGGGGAAAGAGGGGTACTGGGAAAAGGAGAGGTCCCCCTCTCTCCCCCCTTCCCCCTCCCTCCCCCCTCCATCCCCCTCCCTCCACCTCCCCCCCTTCCCCCTCCCCCCCTTCCCCTCCCACCCCTTCCCCCCACCCCTTCCCCCCTCCATCCCCCTCCCCTCCTCCATCCCTCCCCCCTCCCTCCCCACCTCCCGGTTACAATGGAAACCCTACGAGGACGGGCCCAACGGGGAAAGAGGGGTACTGGGAAAAGGGGAGGTCCCCCTCCCTCCCTTCCCCCCTCCCTCCCCTCTCCCTCCACCCTTCCCTCCCCTCCTCCCTCCACACCTCCCTCCTCCCTCCCCCCTCCCTCCCCGCCTCCTGGTTACAATGGAAACCCTACGAGGACGGGCCCAACGGGGAAAGAGGGGTACTGGGAAAACGGGTGGTCCCCCTCCCTCCCCCCTTCCCCCCTCCCTCCCCCTCCCCATAACCCCTCCCTTCACTGTCCCTCCCCCCCTCCCGTCCCCCACTCCCTCCCCCTCCCCTCCCCCCTCCCTTCCCTCCCCCCCACTCCCCTCCCGGTTACAATGGAAACCCTACGAGGACGGGCCCAACGGGGAAAGAGGGGTAATGGGAAAAGGGGAGGTCCCCCTCCCTCCCCCTTCTCCCCTCCCCTCCCCCTCCCTCCCCCCCTACCCACCTCCCTCCCCTCTCCCTCCCCCCCTTCCCCTCTCCAACCCTCCCCTCCCCCTCCCCTCCTCCCTCCTCCCTCCCTCCCCCTTCCCTCCCCTCCTCCCGGTAACAATGGAAACCCTACGAGGACGGGCCCAACGGGGAAAGCGGGGTACTGGGAAAAGGGGAGGTCCCCCTCCCTCCCTCTTTCCCCTCTCCCTACCCCCCTCCATCCTCTCTCCCTCCCCCCTCCCCTCCTCCCTCCCCCCTCCCTCCCCCTCTCCCTCCCCCTCCCTTCCTCCCACCCTCCCCCTTCCCTTCCCCCCACTCCCCTCCCGGTTACAATGGAAACCCTACGAGGACGGGCCCAACGGGCACACTTGTGCTAGTCTATCTATATAATACTAAAACTCTGCGGTCCAACATTCCGTATGTATATACGGAAGATTCCGTATGTATATACGGAAGATTCCGAAGATTTCTGTCCATAACTTACAAACCCTGCTCCTCCCAGACGGTACACCAAAGCGCTACGATTTTTGTACCGCCGTATTCACCATTGACGTGGGCAACTGTTGTAAGTACTTTTGTTCAAATTGAAGCTACCTTTTTAAAGCTAGAGAGATATTAAAGTTTAAATTTTCATTTCTAACACTTTTCTTGAAGGGTCCAAACCCTACTCCTCCCAGACGGTACACCAAAGCGCTACGATTTTTGTACCGCCGTATTCACCATTAACATGGGCAACTATTGTAAGTACTTTCGTTCAAATTGAAGCTACCTTTTTAAAGCTAGAGAGATATTAAAGTATAAATTTTCATTTCTAACCCTTTTCTTGAAGGGGCTTCAGTGCGTGATGTCACAATGGCACCCGTGCACCAATGAGAGATCAGCTCGGTTTTAAATTTACATCTTCAGCTTGTGACGTCACAATGCTTGTGTGAGATTGTTGCAACATTGTTGCGAAAAGCAACTGCCAGTTTTTTAAAGTTGTGCAAGTCACTTAACATACACAGATCAGCATGGGGCCCCTATTCCCTCCCTCCCCCCCCTTCCCCCCTCAACCCCTTCCTCCCCACTCCTTCCCACCTCCATCCCCACTCCCTCCCCCCCTCCTCCCCAACTCCCTCCCCACCTCCCTCACACCTCCTCCCCTAACTCCCCCCCCCTCCCTCCTTCCCTCCATCCTCCCCCCCTCCCTCCACCCTTCCATCCCTCTCCCCCTCCCCCCTCCTTCCACCCTCCCTCCCCCCCTCCCGGTTACAATGGAAACCCTACGGGGACGGGCCCAACGGGGAAAGAGGGGTACTGGGAAAAGGGGAGGTCCCCCTCCCTCCCCTTCCCCCCTCCCCTCCCCCCTCCCCCTCCCCCCTAACCCTCTCCCTCCCCCTCCCCTCCCCCCCTCCCCTCCTCCCTCCACACCTCCTCCTCCCTCCCTCCCCTCCTCCCGGTTACAATGGAAACCCTACGAGGACGGGCCCAACGGGGAAAGAGGGGTACTGGGAAAAGGGGAGGTCCCCCTCCCTCCCCCCTTCCCCATCCCATCCCCCCTCCCTCCCCTCTCCCTCCCCCCCGTTCCCCCTCCCCTTCCCCCCTCCCTCCACACCTCTCTCCTCCCTCCCCTTCCCTCCCTCCCATCCTCCCAATGCTTGTTTGAGATGGGTGCTACATTGTTTCGAAAAGCACCACTAACAGATCGCAGTGAGAAGCACTATGTGACCGTGAATGTTTCAAAACAAGCACTTAAAAAGCACTTATCTTTTTTTAAAGTATTTTTTTTTATTGCAAGTCACTTATCATACACAGATCAGCATTGGGCCCCTATGCTCGTGGGCCACCGGGGCAAGTGTTTCGAAAAAAGCACTGAGAGTGTGTCTGGGGGAGAGAGAGAATGGGGGGGGGGGGTCTGAGAATGGGGACTGGGGAGGGGGACAACAGGGGTCGTTGCGGAGGGGGCTTGGTGGTGGGGGAAAGAGGGGTACTGGGAAAAGGGGAGGTCCCACTTCCCCCCTCAACCCCTTCCTCCCCCCTCCTTCCCACCTCCATCCCCACTCCCTCCCCCCTCCCTCCCCCCTCAATCCCAAACTCCTTCACCACTCAGCCCCTAACTCCCCCCCTCCCTCCTTCCCTCCATCCCACCCTCCCCCACTCCCTCCCCCCTCCCTCCACCATTCCATCCCTCTCCCCCTCCCCCCTCCTTCCACCCTCCCTCCCCTCCTCCCGGTTACAATGGAAACCCTACGAGGACGGGCCCAATGGGGAAAGAGGGGTACTGGGAAAATGGGAGGTTCCCCTCCCTCCCCCCTCACTCCCCCCTCCCTCCCTTCTCCCTCCCCCCCTCCCTCCCCCTCCCCTTCCCCCCTCCCTCCCCTTCCCCCCTCCCCCCTCCCTCCCCCTCCCCCCTACCCCCTTCCCTCCCCTCTCCCTCCCCCCCTTCCCCCCTCCCCTCCCCCCTCCCTCCCCCTCCCCTCCACACCTCCCTACTCCCTCCCTCGAAAAGCAACTGACAGAAGCACTAAGTAGCCGCGAATGTTTCAAAACCAGCACTTAACCGCGAATGTTTTTTAAAAAAGCACTTAACCGCGAATGTTTCAAAACAAGCAATTAAAAAGCACTTTTTTTTTTAAAGTATTTTTTTTTATTCCAAGAGAATGGGGGGGGTCTGAGAATGGGGACTGGGGAGGGGGACAACAGGGGTCGTTGCGGTGGGGGCTTGGTGGTGGGAGAAAGAGGGGTACTGGGAAAAGGGGAGGTCCCACTTCCCCCTCAACCTCTTCCTCCCCCCTCCTTCCCACCTCCATCCCCACTCTCTCCCCCTCAATCCCAACCTCCATCACCACTCAGCCCCTAACTCACCCCTCCCTCCTTCCCTCCATCCGACCCTCCCCCACTCCCTCCCCCCCTCCCTCCACCCTTCCACCCCTCTCCCCCTCCTTCCACCCTCCCTCCCCCCCTCCCGGTTACAATGGAAACCCTACGGGGACGGGCCCAACGGGGAAAGAGGGGTACTGGGAAAAGGGGAGTTCCCCTCCCTCCCCTCCTCCCTCTCCTCCCCCTACCCCTCTTCCCCCCTCCCCCTCCCCTCCCCCTCCCTCCCCCTCCCCTCCTCGCTCCACACCTCCCTCCACACCTCCCTCCTCCCTCCCTCCCCCCCTCCCGGTTACAATGGAAACCCTACGAGGACGGGCCCAACGGGGAAAGAGGAGTACTGGGAAAAGGGGAGGTCCCCCTCCCTCCCCCCTTCCCCCTCCCCTCCCCCATCCCCTCTCCCTCCCCCTCCCTCCCCCTCCCCCCTACCCCCCTCCCTCCCCTCCCCCCTCCCTCCCCTCCCCTCCACACCTCCCTCCTCCCTCCCTCCCCCTTCCCGCCCTCCCCTCCTCCCGGTTACAATGGAAACCCTACGAGGACGGGCCCAACGGGGAAAGAGGGGTACTGGGAAAAGGGGAGGTCCCCCTCCCTCCCTCCCCCCTACCCACCTCCCTCCCCTCTCCCTCCCCCCCTTCCCTCCTCCCTTCCCCCCTCCCCTCCCCCCTCCCATCCCCCCCTCTCCCCCCTCCCTCCCCCCTACCCCCCTCCCTCCCCTCTCCCTCCCCCCCTCCCCTCCCCCCCTCCCTCCCCTCCTCCCTCCCCCTTCCCTCCCCCAACCCTCCCCCTTTCCTCCCCTCCCGGTTACAATGGAAACACTACGAGGACGGGCCCAACGGGCCCACTCGGTCTAGTCTATCTATCTATCTATATAATACTAAAACTCTGCGGTCCAACATTCCGTATGTATGTATGTATATGTGTATGTACGGAAGATTACTTACAAACCCTACTCCTCCTAGACGGTACACCAAAGCGCTACGATTTTTGTACCGCCGTATTCACCATTAACCTGGGCAACTATTGTAAGTACTTTTTTTATTTGTATAGCACATTTAAAAACAACCCACGTTGACCAAAGTACTGCACATCTGATTAGGAAAAAACAAACAAACATCTGATTAGGGAAAAAAAAAAAGAATGAAGGCTATAGTGGTCACTTGACATACACAGATCAGGAGGACGGGCCCAACGGGCACACTTGGAGAGTAAGAGTGGGGCTGGGGGAGGAGAGAATGGGGGGTGTGGGGACGGGCCCAACGGGCCCTCTTTTCCGGGCCCAACGGGCACACTTGGAGAGTAAGAGTGGGGCTGGGGGAGTGAGAATGGGGGGTGTGGGGACGGGCCCAACGGGCCCTCTTTTCTAGTATCTATCTATATACTACTAAAACTCTGCGGTCCAACATTCCGTATGTATGTATGTATATGTGTATGTACGCAAAGATTCCGAAGAGTTTCTGTCCATAACTTACAAACCCTACTCCTCCCTGACGGTACACCAAAGCGCTACGATTTTTGTACCGCCATATTCACCATTAACCTGGGCAACTATTGTAAGTACTTTCGTTCAAATTGAAGCTACCTTTTTAAAGCTAGAGAGATATTAAAGTTTAAATTTTCATTTCTAACCCTTTTCTTGAAGGGGCTTCAGCGCGTGATGTCACAATGGCACCCGTGCACCAATGAGAGATCAGCTCGCGATGGACAAGCAGCTGCTATTGGGTGTTTACTACTTTAAATTTACATGATTTTTTTTCTGACCTTTTTTTTCAAGGTCTTCAGCTTGTGACGTCACAATGCTTGTGTGAGATGTTGCAACATTGTTGCGAAAAGCAACTGCCAGTTTTTTAAAGTTGTGCGAGTCACTTAACTTACACAGATCAGCATGGGGCCCCTATTCCCTCCCTCCCCCCCCTTCCCCCCTCAACCCCTTCCTCCCCACTCCTTCCCACCTCCACCCCCCCTCCCTCCCCCCCTTCCCCCCTCCCCTCCCCCCTCCCTCCCCCTCCCCCTCCACCCTCCACACCTCCCTCCCTCCCCCTTCCCTCCCTCCCCTCCTCCCGGTTACAATGGAAACCCTACGAGGATGGGCCCAACGGGGAAAGAGGGGTACTGGGAAAAGGGGAGGTCCCCCTCCCTCCCCTTCCCCTCCCCTCCCCCCCCTACCCCTCTCCCTCCCCCCTCACCCCCCTTCCCCCCTCCCCTCCCCCCTCCCTCCCCCTCCCCTCCCTCCACACCTCCCTCCTCCCTCCCCCTTCCCTCCCTCCCCTCCTCCCGGTTACAATGGAAACCCTACGAGGACGGGCCCAACGGGGAAAGAGGGGTACTGGGAAAAGGGGAGGTCCCCCTCCCTCCCCCCTTCCCCATCTCATCCCCCCTCCGTCCCCTCTCCCGCCCCCTTCCCCCCCCTCCCCTTCCCCCCTCCCTCCCCTCCTCCCTCCACACCTCCCTCCTCCCTCCCTCCCCTTCCCTCCCTCCCTCCCCTTCCCTCCCTCCCATCCTCCCAATGCTTGTGTGAGATGGTTGCAACATTGTTTCGAAAAGCAACTGACAGAAGCACTAAGTAGCCGCGAATGTTTCAAAACCAGCACTTAACCGCGAATGTTTTTTTAAAAAGCACTTAACCGCGAATGTTTCAAAACAAGCAATTAAAAAGCACTTTTTTTTTAAAAGTATTTTTTTTAATCCAAGAGAATGGGGGGGGGTCTGAGAATGGGGACAACAGGGGTCGTTGCGGTGGGGGCTTGGTGGTGGGAGAAAGAGGGGTACTGGGAAAAGGGGAGGTCCCACTTCCCCCTCAACCTCTTCCTCCCCCCTCCTTCCCACCTCCATCCCCACTCTCTCCCCCCTCAATCCCAACCTCCATCACCACTCAGCCCCTAACTCACCCCTCCCTCCTTCCCTCCATCCGACCCTCCCCCACTCCCTCCCCCCCTCCCTCCACCCTTCCACCCCTCTCCCCCTCCTTCCACCCTCCCTCCCCCCCTCCCGGTTACAATGGAAACCCTACGGGGACGGGCCCAACGGGGAAAGAGGGGTACTGGGAAAAGGGGAGTTCCCCTCCCTCCCCTCCTCCCTCCCCTCCCCCCTACCCCTCTTCCCCCCTCCCCCTCCCCTCCCCCCCTCCCTCCCCCTCCCCTCCTCCCTCCACACCTCCCTCCACACCTCCCTCCTCCCTCCCTCCCCCCCTCCCGGTTACAATGGAAACCCTACGAGGACGGGCCCAACGGGGAAAGAGGAGTACTGGGAAAAGGGGAGGTCCCCCTCCCTCCCCCCTTCCCCCTCCCCTCCCCCATCCCCTCTCCCTCCCCCTCCCTCCCCCTCCCCCCTACCCCCCTCCCTCCCCTCCCCCCTCCCTCCCCTCCCCTCCTCCCTCCACACCTCCCTCCTCCCTCCCTCCCCCTTCCCGCCCTCCCCTCCTCCCGGTTACAATGGAAACCCTACGAGGACGGGCCCAACGGGGAAAGAGGGGTACTGGGAAAAAGGGAGGTCCCCCTCCCTCCCTCCCCCCTACCCACCTCCCTCCCCTCTCCCTCCCCCCCTCCCCTCCCCCCCTCCCTCCCCTCCTCCCTCCCCCTTCCCTCCCCCAACCCTCCCCCTTTCCTCCCCTCCCGGTTACAATGGAAACCCTACGAGGACGGGCCCAACGGGCCCACTCGGTCTAGTATACTACTAAAACTCTGCGGTCCAACATTCCGTATGTATGTATGTATATGTGTATGTACGGAAGATTCCGAAGAATTTCTGTCCATAACTTACAAACCCTACTCCTCCCTGAAGGTACACCAAAGCGCTACGATTTTTGTACCGCCATATTCACCATTAACGTGGGCAACTATTGTAAGTACTTTCGTTCAAATTGAAGTTACCTTTTTAAAGCTAGAGAGATATTAAAGTTTAAATTTTCATTTCTAACCCTTTTCTTGAAGGGGCTTCAGCGCGTGATGTCACAATGGCACCCGTGCACCAATCAGAGATCAGCTCGGTTTTAAATTTACATCTTCAGCTTGTGACGTCACAATGCTTGTGTGAGATTGTTGCAACATTGTTGCGAAAGGCAACTGCCAGTTTTTTAAAGTTGTGCAAGTCACTTAACATACACAGATCAGCATGGGGCCCCTATTCCCTCCCTCCCCCCCCCTTCTCCCCTCAACCCCTTCCTCCCCACTCCTTCCCACCTCCATCCCCACTCCCTCCCCCCCTCCCTCCCCCCTCAATCCCAACCTCCATCACCACTCAGCCCCTAACTCCCCCCCTCCCTCCTTCCCTCCATCCCACCCTCCCCCACTCCCTCCCCCCTCCCTCCACCATTCCATCCCTCTCCCCCTCCCCCCTCCTTCCACCCTCCCTCCCCCCCTCCCGGTTACAATGGAAACTATACGGGGACGGGCCCAACGGGGAAAGAGGGGTACTGGGAAAAGGGGAGGTCCCACTTCCCCCCTCAACCCCTTCCTCCCCCCTCCTTCCCACCTCAATCCCCACTCCCTCCCCCCTCCCTCCCCCCTCAATCCCAACCTCCATCACCACTCAGCCCCTAACTCCCCCGCTCCCTCCTTCCCTCCATCCCACCCTCCCCCACTCCCTCCCCCCTCCCTCCACCATTCCATCCCTCTCCCCCTCCCCCCTCCTTCCACCCTCCCTCCCCCCTCCCCCCTCCCGGTTACAATGGAAACCCTACGGGGACGGGCCCAACGGGGAAAGAGGGGTACTGGGAAAAGGGGAGGTCCCCCTTCCCCCCTCAACCCCTTCATCCCCCCTCCTTCCCACCTCCATCCCCACTCCCTCCCCCCCTCCTCCCCAACTCCCTCCCCCCTAACTCCCCCCTCCCTCCTTCCCTCCATCCCTCCCTCCCCCAATCCCTCCCCCTCCCTCCACCCTTCCATCCCTCTCCCCCTCCCCCCTCCTTCCACCCTCTCTCCCCCCTCCCGGTTACAATTGAAACCCTACGAGGACGGGCCCAACGGGGAAAGAGGGGTACTGGGAAAAGGGGAGGTCCCCCTCACTACCCCCTTCCCCCTCCCCTCCCCCCTTCCCCTCCCTCCCCCTCCCCCCTCCCTCCCCTCCCCCTCCCTCCCCTCCCCTCCTCCCTCCACCCCTCCCTCCTCCCTCCCTCCCCCTTCCCTCCCTCCCCTCCTCACGGTTACAATGGAAACCCTACGAGGACGGGCCCAACGGGGAAAGAGGGGTACTGGGAAAAGGGGAGATCCCCCTCCCTCCCCCTTCCCCCCTCTCCCCCTTACCTCCCCCCCTCCCTCCCCTCTCCCTCCCTCCTCCCCCCTTCCCCCCTCCCCCCCTCCCCTCCCCCTCCCCTCCTCCCTCCACACCTCCCTCCTCCCTCCCTCCCTCCCCCTTCCCTCCCTCCCCTCCTCCCGGTTACAATGGAAACCCTACGAGGACGGGCCCAATGGTGAAAGAGGGGTACTGGGAAAATGGGAGGTTCCCCTCCCTCCCCCCTCCCTCCCTTCTCCCTCCCCCCCTCCCTCCCCCTCCCCTTCCCCCCTCCCTCCCCTTCCCCCCTCCCCCCTCCCTACCCCTCCCCCCTACCCCCTTCCCTCCCCTCTCCCTCCTCCCTTCCCCCCTCCCCTCCCCCTCCCCTCCCCCTCCCCTCCCCCCTCCACACCTCCCTACTCCCTCCCTCGAAAAGCAACTGACAGAAGCACTAAGTAGCCGCGAATGTTTCAAAACCAGCACTTAACCGCGAATGTTTTTTTAAAAAGCACTTAACCGCGAATGTTTCAAAACAAGCAATTAAAAAGCACTTTTTTTAAAAAAGTATTTTTTTTTATTCCAAGAGAATGGGGGGGGGGTCTGAGAATGGGGACTGGGTAGGGGGACAACAGGGGTCGTTGCGGTGGGGGCTTGGTGGTGGGGGAAAGAGGGGTACTGGGAAAAGGGGAGGTCCCACTTCCCCCTCAACCTCTTCCTCCCCCCTCCTTCCCACCTCCATCCCGACTCTCTCCCCCCTCAATCCCAACCTCCATCACCACTCAGCCCCTAACTCACCCCTCCCTCCTTCCCTCCATCCGACCCTCCCCCACTCCCTCCCCCCCTCCCTCCACCCTTCCACCCCTCTCCCCCTCCTTCCACCCTCCCTCCCCCCCTCCCGGTTACAATGGAAACCCTACGGGGACGGGCCCAACGGTGAAAGAGGGGTACTGGGAAAAGGGGAGTTCCCCCTCCCTCCCCTCCTCCCTCCCCTCCCCCCTACCCCTCTTCCCCCCTCCCCCTCCCCTCCCTCACCCTCCCCTCCTCCCTCCACACCTCCCTCCTCCCTCCCTCCCCCCTCCCGGTTACAATGGAAACCCTACGAGGACGGGCCCAACGGGGAAAGAGGAGTACTGGGAAAAGGGGAGGTCCCCCTCCCTCCCCCCTTCCCGCTCCCCTCCCCCCTCCCCTCTCCCTCCCCCTCCCCCCTACCCCCCTCCCTCCCCTCCCCCCTCCCTCCCCTCCCCTCCTCCCTCCACACCTCCCTCCTCCCTCCCTCCCCCTTCCCGCCCTCCCGTCCTCCCGGTTACAATGGAAACCCTACGAGGACGGGCCCAACGGGGAAAGAGGGGTACTGGGAAAAGGGGAGGTCCCCCTCCCTCCCTCCCCCCTACCCACCTCCCTCCCCTCTCCCTCCCCCCTTCCCTCCTCCCTTCCCCCCTCCCCCCTCCCATCCCCCCCTCTCCCCCCTCCCTCCCCCCTACCCCCCCTCCCTCCCCTCTCCCTCCCCCCTTCCCCCCTCCCCCCTCCCCTCCCTCCCCTCCTCCCTCCCCCTTCCCTCCCCTAACCCTCCCCCTTTCCTCCCCTCCCGGTTACAATGGAAACCCTACGAGGACGGGCCCAACGGGCCCACTCGGTCTAGTATACTACTAAAACTCTGCGGTCCAACATTCCGTATGTATATGTGTATGTACGCAAAGATTCCGAAGAGTTTCTGTCCATAACTTACAAACCCTACTCCTCCCTGACGGTACACCAAAGCGCTACGATTTTTGTACCGCCATATTCACCATTAACATGGGCAACTATTGTAAGTACTTTCGTTCAAATTGAAGCTGCCTTTTTAAAGCTAGAGAGATATTAAAGTTTAATTTTCATTTCTAACCCTTTTCTTGAAGGGGCTTCAGCGCGTGATGTCACAATGGCACCCGTGCACCAATGAGAGATCAGCTCGGTTTTAAATTTACATCTTCAGCTTGTGACGTCACAATGCTTGTGTGAGATTGTTGCAACATTGTTGCGAAAGGCAACTGCCAGTTTTTTAAAGTTGTGCAAGTCACTTAACATACACAGATCAGCATGGGGCCCCTATTCCCTCCCTCCCCCCCCTTCCCCCCTCAACCCCTTCCTCCCCACTCCTTCCCACCTCCATCCCCACTCCCTCCACCCCTCCTCCCCAACTCCCTCCCCACCTCCCTCACCCCTCCTCCCCTAACTCCCCCCCCTCCCTCCTTCCCTCCATCCCTCCCCCCCTCCCTCCACCCTTCCATCCCTCTCCCCCTCCCCCCTCCTTCCACCCTCCCTCCCCCCTTCTGGTTACAAAGGAAACCCTACGGGGACGGGCCCAACGGGGAAAGAGGGGTACTGGGAAAAGGGGAGGTCCCCCTCCCTCCCCTCCCCTCCCCCTCCCCCCTAACCCTCTCCCTCCCCCTTCCCCCTCCCCTCCTCCCTCCACACCTCCCTCCTCCCTCCCTCCCCTCCTCCCGGTTACAATGGAAACCCTACGAGGACGGGCCCAACGGGGAAAGAGGGGTACTGGGAAAAGGGGAGGTCCCCCTCCCTCCCCCCTTCCCCCATCCCATCCCCCCTTCCTCTCCTCTCCCTCCCCCTTCCCCCCGTTCCCCCCTCCCCTTCCCCCATCCCTCCACACCTCTCTCCTCCCTCCCTCCCCTTCCCTCCCTCCCATCCTCCCAATGCTTGTTTGAGATGGGTGCTACATTGTTTCGAAAAGCACCACTAACAGATCGCAGTGAGAAGCACTATGTGACCGCGAATGTTTCAAAACAAGCACTTAAAAAGCACTTATCTTTTTTTAAAGTATTTTTTTTAATTGCAAGTCACTTAACATACACAGATCAGCATTGGGCCCCTATGCTCGTGGGCCACCGGGGCAAGTGTTTCCCGGTTACAATGGAAACCCTACGGGGACGGGCCCAACGGGGAAAGAGGGGTACTGGGAAAAGGGGAGATCCCCCTCCCTCCCCTCCCCCCTACTCCCTCCCCCCTTCCCCCCTCCCCTTCCCCCCTCCCCTCCCCCCTCCCTCCCCCTCCCCTCCTCCCTCCACACCTCCCTCCCTCCCCCCTCCCGGTTACAATGGAAACCCTATGAGGACGGGCCCAACGGGGAAAGAGGGGTACTGGGAAAAGGGGAGGTCCCCCTTCCCCCCTCAACCCCTTCATCCCCCCTCCTTCCCACCTCCATCCCCACTCCCTCCCCCCCTCCTCCCCCTCCCTCCCCAACTCCCTCCCCCCTCCCCCCTAACTCCCCCCTCCCTCCTTCCCTCCCTCCCCAATCCCTCCCCCCCTCCCTCCACCCTTCCATCCCTCTCCCCCCTCCTTCCACCCTCCCTCCCCCCCTCCCGGTTACAATTGAAACCCTACGAGGACCGGCCCAACGGGGAAAGAGGAGTACTGGGAAAAGGGGAGGTCCCCCTCCCTCCCCCCTTCCCCTCCCCCCTACCCCCCTCCCTCCCCTCCCCCCTCCCTCCCCTCCCCTCCTCCCTCCACACCTCCCTCCTCCCTCCCTCCCCCTTCCCGCCCTCCCCTCCTCCCGGTTACAATGGAAACCCTACGAGGACGGGCCCAACGGGGAAAGAGGGGTACTGGGAAAAGGGGAGGTCCCCCTCCCTCCCCCCTACCCACCTCCCTCCCCTCTCCCTCCCCCCTTTCCCTCCTCCCTTCCCCCCTCCCCTCCCCCTCCCATCCCCCCCTCTCCCCCTCCCTCCCCCCTACCCCCTCCCTCCCCTCTCCCTCCCCCCTCCCCTCCCCCCCTCCCCTCCCCTCCTCCCTCCCCCAACCCTCCCCCTTTCCTCCCCTCCCGGTTACAATGGAAACCCTACGAGGACGGGCCCAACGGGCCCACTCGGTCTAGTATACTACTAAAACTCAGATCTTGTGTTATATATATATATAACACTGATGTCGGCTGAATACGGCAATTCCGGCAAAACGGTGAACCGTAGCGCCACGATTTTTGTACCGCCTTAATCAGCATGCGGTTCGCTGCTGGAAAATGATATTTTTATTTAATTCGGACGCATATTTTTTAAGTTACAGAGGTTTAAAAGTGCTGCCCCCCCTGATTTATCGAAGTTTTGACAGAAGGGGGGCGCTGCGGTGCGGATTGTGATGTCACAATGCCCCTGTGAGATGGACTCGAGCTGACCCCCCTTCACCCCCCCCCAGCGGTATTCAGCGTGTGACGTCACAATGCCCCTGTGCTACATTGTTGCGAAGAGCTGTCAAGTCAAGTCCATTTTATTTGTATAGCACATTTAAAAACAACCCACGTTGACCAAAGTGCTGTACATCTGATTAGGTACTAAGGAAAAAAATGAAACATACAGTGGCACTCAAACAGTTCACAGCGCCTCCTCAATGAGCCTCAAACGCTAGGGAGTAGAAATAGGTTTTGAGCCTGGACTTAAAGGAGTCGATGGAGGGGGCAGTTCTGATGGGGAGAGGGATGCTCTTTCCACCCTCCCCCTCTCTCCCTCCCCCCTCCCCCCTTTCCCCCCTCCCCCCCTTTCCGCCCTCCCCTTCCACCCTCCCCTCCCCTCCCCCCTCCCTCCCCCTTCCCTCCCCCCACTCCCCTTCCCCCTTCCCCCTCCCCTCCTCCCTCCACACCTCCCTCCTCCCCCCCTCCCCCTTCCCTCCCTCCCCTTCTCCCGGTTACAATGTAAACCCTACGAGGACGGGCACAATGGGGAAAGAGGGGTACTGGGAAAAGGGGAGGTCCCCCTCCCTCCGCCCTTCCCCTCCCCCTCCCTCCCCCTCCCCCTCTCTCCCTCCCCCTCCCCCTCTCTCCCTCCCCCCTTCCCCCCCTCCCCTTCCCCCCCTCCCCTCCCCTACCCCCTCCCTCCCCCTCCCCTCCTCCCTCCACACCTCTCTCCCTCCCCCTTCCCTCCCTCCCCTCCTCCCGGTTACAATGGAAACCCTACGAGGACGGGCCCAACGGGCACACTTGAGATGGGTGCTACAGTGAGAAGCACTATGTGACCGCGAATGTTTCAAAACAAGCACTTAAAAAGCACTTATCTCTTTTTAAAGTATATTTTTTTATTGCAAGTCACTTAACATACACAGATCAGCATTGGGCCCATATGCTCGTGGGCCACCGGGGCAAGTGTTTCGAAAAAAGCACTGAGAGTGTGTATGGGGAGAGAGAGAATGGGGGGGGGGTCTGTGAATGGGGACTGGGGACAACAGGGGTCGTTGCGGAGGGGGCTTGGTGGTGGGGGAAAGAGGGGTACTGGGAAAAGGGGAGGTCCCACTTCCCCCATCAACCCCTTCCTCCCCCCTCCTTCCCACCTCCATCCCCACTCCCTCCCCCCCTCCCTCCCCCCTCAATCCCAACCTCCATCACCACTCAGCCCCTAACTCCCCCCCTCCCTCCTTCCCTCCATCCCACCCTCCCCCACTCCCTCCCCCCTCCCTCCACCATTCCATCCCTCTCCCCCTCCCCCCTCCTTCCACCATCCCTCCACCCCTCCCGGTTACAATGGAAACCCTACAGGGACGGGCCCAACGGGGAAAGAGGGGTACTGGGAAAAGGGGAGATCCCCCTCCCTCCCTCCCCCCTCACTCCCCCTTACCTCCCCCCTACCCCCCTCCCTCCCCTCTCCCTCCCTCCTCCCCCTTCCCCCCTCCCCCCCTCCCCTCCCCCTCCCCTCCCCTCCTCCCTCCACACCTCCCTCCTCCCTCCCTCCCCCTCCCCTCCCTCCCCTCCTCCCGGTTACAATGGAAACCCTACGAGCACGGGCCCAATGGGGAAAGAGGGGTACTGGGAAAAGGGGAGGTCCCCCTCCCTCCCCCCTCACTCCCTTCTCCCTCCCCCCTCCCTCCCCCTCCCCTCCTCTCTCCACACCTCCCTCCTCCCTCCCTCCCCCTTCCCTCCCTCCCCTCCTCCCGGTTACAATGGAAACCCTACGAGGACGGGCCCAACGGGGAAAGAGGGGTACTGGGAAAAGGGGAGGTCCCCCTTCCTCCCCCCCTCCCCCTCCCTCCCCCCTCCCTCCCCCCTCCCCTCCCCTCCCTCCCTCCCCCCTCCCTCCTCCCTACCCCCTCCCTCCCCTCTCCCTCCCACATCCCCCCCTTCCCCCTCCCTCCCCCTTCCCTCCCCTTCCCTCCCCCCTCCCTCCCCCCACCCTCCCCCTTCCCTCCCCCCCCACTCCCCTCCCGTTTACAATGGAAACCCTACGAGGACGGGCCCAACGGGCACACTTGTGCTAGTACACTATTAAAACTCACTTCTTGTTTATAAATATGTTTGTATCCTGGGTTTGTGTATGTATCAGTGATTGCGGCAAAACTGTAAACCGTCGTGTCACGGTTTTTGCACCGCCTTGATCACCAACTTCCCGTCTGACCGGCCGCGATATTTTCATTTAATTTGGTCATATATTTTTTAAGTTACAGAGGTTTTAAAGCGCTGCCCCCCCTGATTTATCGAAGTTTTGACAGAAGGGGGGCGCTGCGGTGCGGATTAATCTTCATTGTGATGTCACAATGCCCCTGTGCCAAGCAGCTGCTATTGGGTGTCTGCTCTTTACAAATTTACATTTTTTGATTTTTAACCTTTTTTTTCCAAGGTCTTCAGCTTGTGACGTCACAATGCTTGTGCTACATTGTTGCGAAAAGCAAATGGTTGTTTTTTAAAGTTGTGTTTTTAATTGCAAGTCACTTAACATACACAGATCAGCATGGGGCCCCTATGCTCGTGGGCCACCGGGGCAAGTGTTACGAAAAAAGAAAGGGGAGGTCCCCCTTCCCCCCTCAACCCCTTCCTCCCCACTCCTTCCCACCTCCATCCCCACTCCCTCCCCCCCTCCTCCCCAACTCCCTCCCCCCCTCCTCCCCAACTCCCTCCCCATCCCTCCCCACCTCCCTCACCCCTCGGGGACGGGCCCAACGGGGAAAGAGGGGTACTGGGAAAAGGAGAGGTCCCCCTCTCTCCCCCCTTCCCCTCCCTCCCCCCTCCATCCCCCTCCCTCCACCTCCCCCCCTTCCCCCTCCCCCCCTTCCCCTCCCACCCCTTCCCCCCACCCCTTCCCCCCTCCATCCCCCTCCCCTCCTCCATCCCTCCCCCCTCCCTCCCCACCTCCCGGTTACAATGGAAACCCTACGAGGACGGGCCCAACGGGGAAAGAGGGGTACTGGGAAAAGGGGAGGTCCCCCTCCCTCCCTTCCCCCCTCCCTCCCCTCTCCCTCCACCCTTCCCTCCCCTCCTCCCTCCACACCTCCCTCCTCCCTCCCTCCCCCCTCCCTCCCCGCCTCCTGGTTACAATGGAAACCCTACGAGGACGGGCCCAACGGGGAAAGAGGGGTACTGGGAAAACGGGTGGTCCCCCTCCCTCCCCCCTTCCCCCCTCCCTCCCCCTCCCCATAACCCCTCCCTTCACTGTCCCTCCCCCCCTCCCGTCCCCCACTCCCTCCCCCTCCCCTCCCCCCTCCCTTCCCTCCCCCCCACTCCCCTCCCGGTTACAATGGAAACCCTACGAGGACGGGCCCAACGGGGAAAGAGGGGTAATGGGAAAAGGGGAGGTCCCCCTCCCTCCCCCTTCTCCCCTCCCCTCCCCCTCCCTCCCCCCCTACCCACCTCCCTCCCCTCTCCCTCCCCCCCTTCCCCTCTCCAACCCTCCCCTCCCCCTCCCCTCCTCCCTCCTCCCTCCCTCCCCCTTCCCTCCCCTCCTCCCGGTAACAATGGAAACCCTACGAGGACGGGCCCAACGGGGAAAGCGGGGTACTGGGAAAAGGGGAGGTCCCCCTCCCTCCCTCTTTCCCCTCTCCCTACCCTCCTCCATCCTCTCTCCCTCCCCCCTCCCCTCCTCCCTCCCCCCTCCCTCCCCCTCTCCCTCCCCCTCCCTTCCTCCCACCCTCCCCCTTCCCTCCCCCCCACTCCCCTCCCGGTTACAATGGAAACCCTACGAGGACGGGCCCAACGGGCACACTTGTGCTAGTCTATATACTACTAAAACTCAGATCTTGTGTTATATATATATATAACACTGATGTCGGCTGAATACGGCAATTCCGGCAAAACGGTGAACCGTAGCGCCACGATTTTTGTACCGCCTTAATCAGCATGCGGTTCGCTGCTGGAAAATGATATTTTTATTTAATTCGGACGCATATTTTTTAAGTTACAGAGGTTTAAAAGTGCTGCCCCCCCTGATTTATCGAAGTTTTGACAGAAGGGGGGCGCTGCGGTGCGGATTGTGATGTCACAATGCCCCTGTGAGATGGACTCGAGCTGACCCCCCTTCACCCCCCCCCAGCGGTATTCAGCGTGTGACGTCACAATGCCCCTGTGCTACATTGTTGCGAAGAGCTGTCAAGTCAAGTCCATTTTATTTGTATAGCACATTTAAAAACAACCCACGTTGACCAAAGTGCTGTACATCTGATTAGGTACTAAGGAAAAAAATGAAACATACAGTGGCACGCAAACAGTTCACAGCGCCTCCTCAATGAGCCTCAAACGCTAGGGAGTAGAAATAGGTTTTGAGCCTGGACTTAAAGGAGTCGATGGAGGGGGCAGTTCTGATGGGGAGAGGGATGCTCTTTCCACCCTCCCCCTCTCTCCCTCCCCCCTCCCCCCTTTCCCCCCTCCCCCCCTTTCCGCCCTCCCCTTCCACCCTCCCCTCCCCTCCCCCCTCCCTCCCCCTTCCCTCCCCCCACTCCCCTTCCCCCTTCCCCCTCCCCTCCTCCCTCCACACCTCCCTCCTCCCCCCCTCCCCCTTCCCTCCCTCCCCTTCTCCCGGTTACAATGTAAACCCTACGAGGACGGGCACAATGGGGAAAGAGGGGTACTGGGAAAAGGGGAGGTCCCCCTCCCTCCGCCCTTCCCCTCCCCCTCCCTCCCCCTCCCCCTCTCTCCCTCCCCCTCCCCCTCTCTCCCTCCCCCCTTCCCCCCCTCCCCTTCCCCCCCTCCCCTCCCCTACCCCCTCCCTCCCCCTCCCCTCCTCCCTCCACACCTCTCTCCCTCCCCTTTCCCTCCCTCCCCTCCTCCCGGTTACAATGGAAACCCTACGAGGACGGGCCCAACGGGCACACTTGAGATGGGTGCTACAGTGAGAAGCACTATGTGACCGCGAATGTTTCAAAACAAGCACTTAAAAAGCACTTATCTCTTTTTAAAGTATATTTTTTTATTGCAAGTCACTTAACATACACAGATCAGCATTGGGCCCATATGCTCGTGGGCCACCGGGGCAAGTGTTTCGAAAAAAGCACTGAGAGTGTGTATGGGGAGAGAGAGAATGGGGGGGGGGTCTGTGAATGGGGACTGGGGACAACAGGGGTCGTTGCGGAGGGGGCTTGGTGGTGGGGGAAAGAGGGGTACTGGGAAAAGGGGAGGTCCCACTTCCCCCATCAACCCCTTCCTCCCCCCTCCTTCCCACCTCCATCCCCACTCCCTCCCCCCCTCCCTCCCCCCTCAATCCCAACCTCCATCACCACTCAGCCCCTAACTCCCCCCCTCCCTCCTTCCCTCCATCCCACCCTCCCCCACTCCCTCCCCCCTCCCTCCACCATTCCATCCCTCTCCCCCTCCCCCCTCCTTCCACCATCCCTCCACCCCTCCCGGTTACAATGGAAACCCTACAGGGACGGGCCCAACGGGGAAAGAGGGGTACTGGGAAAAGGGGAGATCCCCCTCCCTCCCTCCCCCCTCACTCCCCCTTACCTCCCCCCTACCCCCCTCCCTCCCCTCTCCCTCCCTCCTCCCCCTTCCCCCCTCCCCCCCTCCCCTCCCCCTCCCCTCCCCTCCTCCCTCCACACCTCCCTCCTCCCTCCCTCCCCCTCCCCTCCCTCCCCTCCTCCCGGTTACAATGGAAACCCTACGAGCACGGGCCCAATGGGGAAAGAGGGGTACTGGGAAAAGGGGAGGTCCCCCTCCCTCCCCCCTCACTCCCTTCTCCCTCCCCCCCTCCCTCCCCCTCCCCTTCCCCCCTCCCTCCCCTTCCCCCCTCCCCCTCCCCCCTACCCCCCTCCCTCACCTCTCCCTCCCTCCCTTCCTCCCTCCCCTCCCCCCCTCCCTCCCCCTCCCCTCCCCCCTCCACACCTCCCTACTCCCTCCCTCCCCCTTCCCTACCCCCACTCCCCTCCCGGTTACAATGGAAACCCTACGAGGACGGGCCCAACGGGCACACTTCTTCTAGTATACTATTAAAACTCACTTCTTGTTTATAAATATGTTTGTATCCTGGGTTTGTGTATGTATCACTGATTGCGGCAAAACTGTAAACCGTCGCGTCACGGTTTTTGCAGCGCCTTGATCACCAACCTCCCGTCTGACCGGCCGCGATATTTTCATTTAATTTGGTCATATATTTTTTAAGTTACAGAGGTTTTAAAGCGCTGCCCCCCCTGATTTATCGAAGTTTTGACAGAAGGGGGGCGCTGCGGTGCGGATTAATCTTCATTGTGATGTCACAATGCCCCTGTGCCAAGCAGCTGCTATTGGGTGTCTGCTCTTTACAAATTTACATTTTTTAATTTTTAACCTTTTTTTTCAAAGGTCTTCAGCTTGTGACGTCACAATGCTTGTGCTACATTGTTGCGAAAAGCAAATGGTTGTTTTTTAAAGTTGTGTTTTTAATTGCAAGTCACTTAACATACACAGATCAGCATGGGGCCCCTATGCTCGTGGGCCACCGGGGCAAGTGTTACGAAAAAAGAAAGAGGAGGTCCCCCTTCCCCCCTCAACCCCTTCCTCCCCACTCCTTCCCACCTCCATCCCCACTCCCTCCCCCCCTCCTCCCCAACTCCCTCCCCATCCCTCCCCACCTCCCTCACCCCTCGGGGACGGGCCCAACGGGGAAAGAGGGGTACTGGGAAAAGGAGAGGTCCCCCTCCCTCCCCCCTTCCCCCTCCGTCCCCCCTCCCTCCCCCTCCCTCCACCTCCCCCCCTTCCCCCCTCCCCCCCTTCCCCCCCTTCCCCCCTCCCCCCCTCCCCCCTCCCCTCCCCCCCTCCATCCCCCTCCCCTCCTCCATCCCTCCCCCCTCCCTCCCCACCTCCCGGTTACAATGGAAACCCTACGAGGACGGGCCCAACGGGGAAAGAGGGGTACTGGGAAAAGGGGAGGTCCCCCTCCCTCCTCCCTTCCCCCTCCCTCCCCTCTCCCTCCACCTCCCCCTCTTCCCCCTCCCCTTCTCCCCTCCCCTCCCCCCTTCCCTCCCCCTCATCCCTCCACACCTGCCTCCTCCCTCCCTCCCCGCCTCCCGGTTACAATGGAAACCCTACGAGGACGGGCCCAACGGGGAAAGAGGGGTACTGGGAAAACGGGTGGTCCCCCTCCCACCCCTCCTTCCCCCTCCCTCCCCCTCCCTCCACTCTCCCTCCCCCCTCCCCCCCTCCCCTCCCCCACTCCCTCCCCCTCCCCTCCCTCCTCCCTTCCCTCCCCCCCACTCCCCTCCCGGTTACAATGGAAACCCTACGAGGACGGGCCCAATGGGGAAAGAGGGGTACTGGGAAAAGGGGAGGTCCCCCTCCCTCCCCGTTCTCCCCTCCCCTCCCCCTCCCTCCCCCCTCCCTCCCCCCCTACCCCCCTCCCTCCCCTCTCCCTCCCCCCCCTTCCCCTCTCCCACCCTCCCCTCCCCCTCCACACCTCCCTCCTCCCTCCCTCCCCCTTCCCTCCCTCCCCTCCTCCCGGTAACAATGGAAACCCTACAAGGACGGGGAAAGCGGGGTACTGGGAAAAGGGGAGGTCCCCCTCCCTCCCCCTTTCCCCCCTCCCTACCCCCTCCATCCTCTCTCCCTCCCCCCTCCCCTCCTCCCTCCCCCCTCCCTCCCCCTCCTCCTCCCCTCCCCTCCCCTCCTCCCTCCCCCTCCCTCTCCCTCCCCCTCCCCCCCTCTCTCCCCCTCCCTTCCTCCCTCCCTCCCCCTTCCCTCCACACCACTCCCCTCCCGGTTACAATGGAAACCCTACGAGGATGGGCCCAACGGGCACACTTGTGCTAGTTATTTATTTAAAAGTAGCATTTAAAAGACATTAGTTATAGTGATTTACAATCAGAAGAAATATATGCTTTTTTTCAACCAAATGAATGTTTTTTCAGTTTCATGAGAGTGAAAAGGGGTAATTATTCATGAGAGTGAAAAGGGGTAATTATAAATGGGAATTTAAATAAATATAAAAAAGAATAATGGGGATGTGCTGGAAGAAACACATTCAAGCACAGGGGTTCAGGACCAAAAAGGAACATGAAGAAAAACATGGTGGGGAAGAGCTATTTCAAAATGGAGAGGTGGTTGAGCTTGTTCTACTCTCTAAGGCTGTGTTTTGCCAATCGTATATCCTCATTTTGTGATAAAGCATGGGCATTTTTGCAGAACACTTTAATTTCTGCCCTGTGATTCTGCACCTTTCCAAACAAGAGAACTTTTCTTCTTTACCCCATGTTAGGGCGGTTTGGGTAACAGAAATTTGTCTTCACATATCACTACCCATAAATATGAGGCACAAAATAAAATAAATTTTTACAGAATTTATGTGGTGGGGGGAATAAATACAACATGCAAAAAAAAACAAATAATGTCAGTTTTTATGTTTAGTTTCCCAATACTGTGGGACAATGTTGATTGGGTTGAAATTCATTGCTGAATTATTTCTTTGCCATGCCCTCTCCAGTCCGAATTCATGTCAACAGACATCTCTTCATCTGCGAGGCATTTTCATTAATCTGCAAGTAACCCCATTATCCTGCGATCTAACCTGAGTTCATGTGAGAAAGGTATTGTAGTAAGAGTTCAGGGGGTAATGGTGAGCCCACACTTGTGAGCATTGTGTTCAATTTTGGTCATACTGTTAGAGGAAAGATGCTAAGCTGGAAAAGGTACAGAAAAGATTTACAAGGGTGTGTCCAAGGTTTGAGGGCCTGAGCTTTAGTGAGAGGTTCAACAGGCTAGAACTGTGCACCTTGGAGTGCAGGAGGATGAGGGGTGATCTTATAGCGGTGTACAAGATCATGAGGGGAACAGATAGGGTAAATGCAGTCTTTTATCCAGAGTAGGGAAATCAGAGAGGACATATGTTTAAGGTGAGGGGGCAAAGGTGAGGAACTTGAGGGGCAACCTTTTTTACTCAAAGGATGGTGCATGTATGAAATGAGCTGCCGAAGAGGTAGTTGAGGCAGGTACTATCACAATGTTTAAGAACATTTAGACGTACATAGATAGGATAGGGTAGAGAGGGATACGGGCCAAACGCAGGCAGGTGGGACTAATTTAGATGGATCATGTTGGTCGGCATAGGCATGTTGGCTGAAGGGCATGTTTCCACACTCTATGACTCTATAACTCAAATCCTCGAAACCCATCTCCCTGATATTCCAACTTCCTAAACTTTTTCCAAATCCATGAGCCTTGTCCAATCCCTGACTCTAATGTTGGCCTCAGCTGTTAACTAACAGCAATAAAATAATGAGAGAAGAATATTCCATAGGAACATAGCTCCATTTACATGATTCAATGGGAGAAGTATGTTTGTCTTGTAGAAAATCATGATGCAGATATTTTTAGGAATACAACCCCTCCTATATCACGGATGTCACCTGCATTTACTTTTTTGTTCTCTTCAATATCTTCAACACTTACATGAAAATTCCTCTTAGTCTTTTGTACGCTAAGTTAAACAACCCCTGCATTTTGATCTATTAAGTGAACTAGAGACCCTTATTCTTGAAATCATGTTAATAAATGTTTACCATAACTACTCAATGGTCATCACAGACTTTGTGAATTATGTTGCCCAGAATTAGACAAAGTATTCCAGTGAGAGACAAATCAGTAACATAAAAAAATATCAACAGGAAATATTAGAAACAGCAGGTCATTCAACATCAGTGGAAGGAGGACAGAGTTAATATTTTGTTGAACACTTGTTTTGTCTTAGTATTTCTTGTTTCTATGTTCTCTGACTCTGTTTATAAAACTTAGTTTTATGAGTAATTTTCTTAAACTTTTCAACCTAATAAAGATTTATATCCCAATTTCTCTGTCCCTGCAGTCTCTTTAGAATTGCACTTTTTAGATTATATTGTCTTTCATTCTTCTTTCCAAAAAGTAATGCAATGCATTTCTCTGTGTTAAATTTCAACTTTCTGGCATCAATCCATTCCATTACCCTATGTCTCTTAATATCCCCTCTATTGCTTATTGCACTTCTAGGTTTTGGTTCACTGCAAATTTCTGAATCTATTATATTGACACAGGAACACTTTACAAAGATGAATATTTGAGTTAATTATAACATAATTTGAAAGGAAATTGGATAAACAGATCAAAAAGACATGTTAGGAAAAAGGTTACTTCAGTTGCAGAATTAACACGAGAAAAGGCGCAGATGGCTAAATAATCTGCATTGTCATTTCCATTCATTAGTACTGTTGTCTGTAATCACGCATTAACAAATGCTGACAATTTTTACAATATTTATATATTGCTAAGTTGATGCTTCTTTTCCCTGATGTTTTTCCAAATTAGAGCTTTCAGAATCAATGACAGTTATTTAACAGTTATTAAAACTGTAAAGGTTGGTAACTTTGACTCCTGATATGAAAGCCCAGCTGCAGCGATACCTGAAACTGGGCATGCATGGAGCAAACTGCAGTGTGGGCATGCCAAATAAAATGACTGCATAGCAGGAAATGGACTCATTAATTTCAGTCATTATGTTAAAAGCCTGCACCACTTGAAATAAGTGCTTGTGTTCAGTAAGCACTTGTAATTTCCATAATTTAAGCTTCTGACATTCACTTCTCTACCTTCCCAAGAACTGAGAGTGTGGTTCCACTTCTGTGAAGCAGCTTTTTGGGTTGTTTCTTGCCTTCTGTTGATCACTCATGCTGAGTGTATCATCACAAACAGACATGCATAACTTACTCTCTAGCATTTCAATTCGGTAATCCCTGCAGTGATAGTTGTGGAGCATGCAGGGCATTCGGCTGCTATGTAACTGCTATTATCGTCCATTGGACCATCATTTCCTGGATACTGTTGTACCTTATATTATTGAGAAAGGGAATAAGTAGTAACTTAACATGAATGAACCTCACAGTTGAAATTGATACTTTTCACAATGTATATTGTTACTATATGGATGAATGAGATATCACATAAAGCATGAAGAAAATGAGAGTTCCTCCCTCATTTTGCACCTCTTGCATTTGGGAATATTTAATCTTCTAGAAAAAGAAGCCGTTCATTGTTATGTTTTATTATACATAAGTTTCAACAAGATTTGATCTAGTTCTACAGAAGACCCATCAGGTCCACATTGGCCTTAGTGCACCAAGTACACTAATCCCACACAAACCCCATTTCTGAAATGGAGACAGATGGAACTGCAGATGCTGGAATCTTGAGCAAAACACAAAATGCTGGAGGAACTCAACGGGTCAGGTAGCATATGGGGAAGGAATGGTCAGTCTGACCCTCATTCTGTAGAAGGGTCCTGACTGGAAATGTGGTCTGTCCAATCCCGCCACAGATACTACCTGACCTGCTGAGTTCCTCCACCACGGTATGTTTTGCCCATTTCTGAAATAATTTCTTGAAAGAAAAGTTTGTTCCTGATCCTACGAGATTGATAATTATGCTATATTTACTATGAAATTGTCTTATTTTTCCCAGTGTACAACTTTAAATTTTTGTGTATGTTTATCATTGTTGCATTTTGGATTGTGGTTCAATGTGTTTCTTTTCTTTTGTCTTTCAGAGTCTTCTTGAGAGCAATAAATCAGTACGCAGATATGTTGAACAAGAAATTTCTTGATCAAGCAAACTTTGAACTACAGGTATACAAATTAAAACTAACTATTTGAAATGTTGGGATTGTATTTTGCAGATAGTTATGTTGGAAATTCGAAGATAGTTCAAAAATAAAATGCATGCAGGTGACATTCTCAATAGGGGAAGAGGGTTGCATTCCAAGAAAACTGGTCGTTTCACAATCTTCCTTAAAACAATGCCATGTTATCTGCGCATTTGTCAAGAAACATTAATTTTATTCCATATCTCTAATTTTTGAGTAGTGATTTGTGAATTATGTAAGCCAAATGGCCGTTTTGAAAGTGACTCCTGCATTAAAACCAATGTATTTTCCTAAGTGGATTTTTAAGTAGCATTTTGGAGTGAATATTTTTCTCATCATATCATCATATCATATATATACAGCCGGAAACAGGCCTTTTCGGCCCACCAAGTCCGTGCCGCCCAGTGATCCCTGTACATTAACACTATCCTACACCCACTAGGGACAATTTTTACATTTACCCAGCCAATTAACCTACATACCTGTACGTCTTTGGAGTGTGGGAGGAAACCGAAGATCTCGGAGAAAACCCACGCAGGTCACGGGGAGAACGTACAAACTCCTTACAGTGCAGCACCCGTAGTCAGGATCGAACCTGAGTCTCCGGCGCTGCATTCGCTGTAAAGCAGCAACTCTACCGCTGCGCTACCGTGCCGTGGAAAGGGAAATAGATAAATCCAAACAATGCAGTATGTGATTATATTACATTTTGCTGAAGCATTTCATCTCATTGTTTTTTGAAGTTTAGGGGCACATTATTATAAATTTGGCAACTATTCAGATACATCAGCTACTCATAGACATCATTGTGAATTTAGCCATAAATCAGTTTTTGACAGTAGAGCTCGCAGTTCCCCCACACCATCACCAACAACTGTCCAGGACATCCATTTCGATTGGGTAGAAGAGACTATTGTTAACTATAATTAAAGTTAATCCAAAGTAGAACTATATACAAAGTGGGATCTTGGTTTTGCCTTATAATACCAGGATGGTCTTGAAACAATGCTGCCCATCCTCATTATCGCACAAGAACATCAATTAAATAAGTTCACATCCTGTGCAAGCCCTAGTACTGGATCTCAAAAGTAGTGGTGAAAATCTTGCCAATACAGGCAAGCTTATTGCCTAGACTTCCACGATGCAATTACAATTTGTAGGAACAGGGCAATTCTTTCAGTGCTTCTGAAATTGTTGGCCACCAACACTTGGATCAAGCTGTTTCTTCCATCCCTCAGTTGATTTGGCAAATCCCGGTCCAACATAGTGCTGCACAGAGACACTCTCACTTGAACAGACCTGAGAGAATGACTTTGACAATAGGTGAGGTACTGGCCCCAAACTTTCAAAGTCTTAACATTTCATACATGCAAATTTACATGGAATCTATTCAGAAATATGTAATGTTAAAAGAATTTGGTTGAGAATTCAGATGATTGATAATTTGGATGAGAACACAGAGGACAAGATTACAAGTTTGCTGATGATACAAAAGTGGATAGTTTTACAGATAGTGAAGATGGTTGTGAAAGATTGCAGCAGGATCTGGATCGGGCGGCACGGTGGCGCAGCGGTAGAGTTGCTGCTTTACAGCGAATGCAGCGCCGGAGACTCAGGTTCGATCCTGACTACGGGCGCCGTCTGTAAGGAGTTTGTACGTTCTCCCCGTGACCTGCGTGGGTTTTCTCCGAGATCTTCGGTTTCCTCCCACACTCCAAAGACGTACAGGTTTGTAGGTTAATTGGCTGGGTAAATGTAAAAATTGTCCCTAGTGGGTATAGGATAGTGTTAATGTACGGGGATCGCTGGGCGGCACGGACTTGGAGGGCCGAAAAAGGCCTGTTTCCGGCTGTATATATATGATATGATATGATATGAATGGCCAGATGGGCTGAGGAATGGTTGATGGAATTTAATACAGAGAAGTTTGAGGTGTTGCATTTTGGGGCGTCTAACAAGGGCAGGACCTACACAGTGACTGTAGGCCTCTGGGGAGTGTTGTAGGGCAGAGGGATCTAGAGATGCAGGTGTATGGTTCCTTGAAGGACGAGTCGCAGGTAGATAAGGTGGTCATAAAGGCTTTTGGCACATTGGCCTTCATCAGTCAGAGTATTGAGTATGAACGTTGGGAGGTTATGTTGCAGTTGTATAAAACGTTGGTGAGACCGCATGTAGAATATTATGTTCAGTTCTGGGCACCATGTTATGGGAAAGATATTGTCAAGCTTGAAAGGGTTCAGAGAAGGTTTACGAGGATATTGCCAGGACTAGAGGGTGTGAGCTTTAGGGAGAGGTTGAGTAGGTGATGAGGGGTGATCTTATAGAGGTGTATAAAATCATGAGAGGAATAGATCGGGTAGATATACAGGGTCTCTTGCCCAGGGTAGGGGAATCGAGGTCCAGAGGACCTAGGTTCAAGGTGAAGGGGAAAAGATTTAATAGGAATCTGAGCAATAACTTTTTCACACAAAGGGTGGTGGGTGTATGGAACAAATTGCCAGAGGAAGTAGTTGAGGTTGGGACTATCCCAAAGTTTAAGAAACAGTTAGACAGGTACATGGATAGGACAGGTTTGGAGGGATATGGACCAAGCACAGGCAGATGGGACCAGTGTAGCTGGGACATGTTGGCTGGTGTGGGCAAGTTGGGCCGAAGGGCCTTTTTCCACACTCTATCACTCCATGACTCTATGACGCTAAACTAAAATTATTAAAAAAATTAAAATACTAATAAGATGCACTTAAAATTATTTAAAACATTTCAATTGTCTTAATTAAATCAATACAAATCATTACCTACTGCTCCTCTGGTAGCCGATTTCTCCTGTTCATTTTGGAACAGCTGATTTGAAACACATGGGTTTTGGTTGGGATTACATAGAAACATAGAAAATAGGTGCAGGAGGAGGCCATTTGGCCTTTCGAGCCAACACCGCCATTCATTGTGATCATGGCTGATCATCCATAATCAGTAACCTGTGCCTGCCTTCTCCCCATATACCCTGATTCCACTAGCCCCCAGAGGTCTATCTAACTCTCTTTTAAATGCATCCAGTGAATTAGCCTCCACTGCCTTCTGTGGCAGAGAATTCCATAAATTTACAACTCTCTGGGTGAAAAAGTTTCTTCTCACCTCAGTTTTAAATGGCCTCCCCCTTATTCTTAGACTGTGGCCCCTGGTTCTAGACTCCCGCAACATTGGGAACATTTTTCCTGCATCTAGTTTGTCCAGTCCTTTTATAATTGTATGCGTCTCTATAAGATCCCCTCTCATCCTTCTAAACTCCAGTGAATACAAGCCCAGTCTTTCCAATCTTTCCTCATATGACAGTCCCACCATCCCAGGGATTAACCTCGTGAACCTACTCTGCACTGCCTCAATAGCAAGGATGTCCTTCCTCAAATTAGGAGACCAAAACTGCACACAATGCTCCAGATGTGGTCTTTCCAGGGCCCTATACAACTGCAGAAGGACCTCTTTGCTCCTATACTCATATCCTCTCGTTATGAAGGCCAACATGCCATTGGCTTTCTTCACTGCCTGCTGTACTTGCATGCTTACTTTCAGTGACTGGTGTACAAGGACACCCAGGTCTCGTTGAACTTCCCTTTTTCCTAATCTGACACCATTGAGGTAATAATCTGCCTCCTTGTTTTTGCCGCCAAACTGGATAACCTCATATTTATCTACATTTTACTGCATCTGCCATGCATCTGCCCACTCACTCAACCTGTCCAAGTCACCCTGCAACCTCCCAACATCCTCTTCGCAGTTCACACTGCCATCCAGCTTTCTCATCTGCAAACTTGCTAGTGTTACTTCTGATTCCATCATCCAAAACATTCATATTTTTTGTAAATAGTTGCGGCCCCAGCACCGAGCCTTGCAGCTCTCCACTCGCCACTGTCTGCTATTCTGAAAAGGACCTGTTTATTCCTACTCTTTGCTTCCTGCCTGCCAACCAATTCTCTATCCATGTCAATACCCTACCCCCAATACCATGTGCTCTAATTTTGCTCACCAACCTCCCGCGTGGGACCTTATCCAACCAATGTTCTATCCATGTCAATACCCTACCCCCAATACCATGTGCTCTAATTCTGCTCATCAGCCTCCTGTGTGGGACCTTATCAAAGGCTTTCTGAAAGTCTAGATACACTATATCCACTGGCTATCCTTCATCCATTTTACTTGTCACATCCTCAAAAAATTCCAGAAGATTAGTCAAGCAGGATTTCTCCTTCATAAATCCATGCTGACTTGGACCGATCCTTTTACTGCTATCCAAATGGGCCGTTATTACCTCTTTAATAATTGACTCCAGCATCTTCCCCACCACCGATGTCAGGCTAACTGGTCTATAATTCCCTGTTTTCTTTTTCGTTTCTTTCTTGAAAAGTGGGATAACATTAGCTACCCTCCAATCCACAGGAACTGATCCTGAATCTATTGAACACTGGAAAATGATCACCAATACGTCCATGATTTCTAGAGTCACCTCCTTGAGTACCCTGGGATGCAGACCTTCAGGCCCTGGAGATTTATCAGCCTTCAGTCCCATCAGTCAACCCAATACTATTTCTCGCCGAATGCAAATTTCTTTCAGTTCCTCGTCTCCCTAGATCCTCTGTCTTCTAATACATCTGGGAGATTGTTTGTATCTTCCTTAGTGAAGACTGATCCGAAGTACCTGTTCAACTCTTCTGCCATTTCCTTGTTACCCATAATAATTTCACCCGTTTCTGCCTTCAAGGGACCCACATTTGTCTTTACTAATCTTTTTCTCTTAACATATCTAAAGAAGCTTTTACTGTCCTTCTGTATATTCATGGCCAGCTTCCCCTCGTACCTCATCTTTTCAGCCTGTATTGCCCTTTTTGTTACCTTCTGTTGTCCATTGAAAGTTCCCCAATCCTCTGGCTTCCTTCTACTCTTTGCTATGTTATTCATCTTTTCTTTTAGTTTTATTGGATCCCTAACTTCCCTTGTCAGCCACGGTTGCCTCTTACTCCCCTTAGAGTCTTTCTTCCTCTTTGGAATGAAATGATCCTGCATCTTCTGGATTATGCCCAGAAATTCCTGCCATTGCTGTTCCACTGTCATTCCTGCTAGGATTCTTTTCCAGTCGACCTTGGCCAGCTCCTCTCTCATGCCTTCATCGTCCCCTTTGTTCAACTGCAACACTGCTGATTTAACCTTCTCCCTCTCAAATTGCAGATTAAAACTAATATTATGGTCACTACCTCTTTTACCTTGAATATCTCAAAATGCAATTTTATTTCTTTAAGCAGTATAATTTCATAAACCAGTCTGTTAAATCACTTGCTGATTGAGACTCGACGTCCAAGCTTTGACAATGTTCAGCTGCGTCAAGAAATTCTGCACGAATTCTAGCCCAGAAAATATAGCCTGATTGTGACTTTAAATTCAAGAATATGAAACGCTAACTGCAAATTTTAGAAATTTTGAGGTTATTTTTGTGTCTCATCAATAATAAAAAATTATGGTGGTATTTCAAAAGCTTAAGCTGCAGTTTAATATTCACTTGATGTAGAATAAATTATTATTGATAAAGTCAGGAGCATTAGAATAAGATGCACAGATATTCAGTCTTCATAGAAATTATATACCTGATTAATTTGATTAAGATTATAGAAACATAGAAACATAGAAAATAGGTGCAGGAGTAGGCCATTCGGCCCTTCGAGCCTGCACCGCCATTCAATATGATCATGGCTGATCATTCAGCTCAGTAGCCTGTACCTGCCTTCTCTCCATACCCCCTGATCCCTTTAGCAAAAAGGGCCACATCTAACTCCCTCTTAAATATAGCCAATGAACTGGCCTCAACTACCTTCTGTGGCAGAGAATTCCACAGACTCACCACTCTCTGTGTGAAGAAATGTTTACTCATCTCGGTCCTAAAAGACTTCCCCCTTATCCTTAAGCTGTGACCCCTGGTTCTGGACTCCCCCAACATCGGGAACAATCTTCCCGCATCTAGCCTCTCCAACCCCTTAAGAATTTTATATGTTTCTATAAGATCCCCCCTCAGTCTTCTAAATTCCAGCGAGTACAAGCCCAGTCTATCTAGTCTTTCCTCATATGTAAGTCCCGCCATCCCAGGGATCAATCTGGTGAACCTTCTCTGTACTCCCTCTAAGGCAAGAACGTCTTTCCTCAGGTTAGGAGACCAAAACTGCACACAATACTCCAGGTGCGGTCTCACCAAGGCCCTGTACAACTGCAGCAGAACCTCATTGCTCCTAAACTCAAATCCTCTTGCTATGAATGCCAACATACCATTCGCTTTCTTCACTGCCTGCTGCACCTGCATGCTTGCATTCAATGACTGGTGCACCATGACACCCAGGTCACGTTGCATCTCCCCTTCTCCCAATCGGTCACCATTCAGGTAATACTCTGCTTTCCTGTTCTTGCCGCCAAAGTGGATAACCTCACATTTATCCACATTATATTGCATCTGCCATGCATTTGCCCACTCGCCTAATCTATCCAAGTCACTCTGCAGCCTCCTAGCATCCTCCTCGCAGCTAACACTGCCACCCAGCTTCGTGTCATCCGCAAACTTAGAGATGTTGCATTCAATTCCCTCGTCCAAATCATTAATATACACTGTAAATAACTGGGGTCCCAGCACTAAAAATTATGCATTGTTTATTTTATTTATGAAAGATTAATGATATCTATTGATCTTCAAATTGTTTGCTTATTAATACATTAAATTGGTTATAAATGATGAACTTAACTTTGTGTAGCAGAGCCAAATGAAATATGTGCATGAAATGAAATATAACAGAATATTGTGTAAATTGCAAAAATAACACTTTTTTTTGTTTGAGCTATATTTAATATTTAGCAATCAAGGAATTTATTTCTATGTCTATTACATTATACACTGATTTATATTTAGTACTGTATATTGAAATAGTCACATAAAGTATTGTCAGTAATCACATTGTAAGTTATGCTTAAGTTAGAAGCAAACAAGAAACAGCTGGAGGATCTCAATGGATTAGAAAGCATCTGGGGAGAGAGAGAGAGGGATAGTTGATGTTTTGGGTTGAGGCCCTGCTTTAGGACTAAAAATGCGAGGTGGGGGGGATAGCCAATATAAAGAGGGTAGAGTGAGGGATGATGCAGGAGCTGGGAGACAATAGGTGGAACCAGGTGAGTAGGTGATTGATGGGCAGATGGAGCCTGGTTGGTGGGAGATGGAGGTGATTAATGGAGAAAACAAAGAGCGGCTCATTCTGGAATCTGATAATAAAGAAGCTATAAGTGGACCCAGATAAAGAAGGGGTGATGGTTAGATCAAACTAGTGGGGAAGAGTAAAGAAACGGAGTAATGGCGAGTTGGGGGGAAAGGTATTGTAAAGAAGATGGAGGTGAGATAAACTTTATGTATCCTCAGTACAACAACCCAAGCTTTTCTGGCTATTCCTTGAACTAGAACTTCTCGTCCTTGAAATCATGCTTATAAATATTCAATATAACTACACTGTCATCACAGCCTTTGTGAAATATAGTGCTCAGAATTAGACAATTTGTCAAAAATAAAGGTTTTTTAATAGGTTTAAGTTCATTTTTGTTACTGCAAGCTAAAAATGCTAAAGGCTGCACGTTACATTATTTAATAGAGTATCATTGCACTTATCAATAGAAGTGATCGATTGTGAATTTCAATGGCCTCCCACAGTGAAAATGACAGACTGATCTTATGAGTCAGTGTTGTCTGATTACATAGGTCCCATAGAAACTCAGTATGTTTTTTTTAAATAGGTTTTATTCTGATTGTCATTTTTCAAGGTAACTTTTAAGTCGTTCCCTATTTCCCAATTGAAATCAACATTACCAATTTGGCCTGCATAATAGAAAGAGTGTTCTCCAATTCATGAACACATTATATCCAATTTGTGGTGTGGAAGCAGGTGTTATAGCTGAACTATCAGTACTTAGTAATCCATGGAGAGTTGCGTGGTCAGCGGTTTTGTGAGAATAATGTTGGTGATGGGAATTGGTCCTAATGAATAAGATGGGCTTGAAAAGATCACGAGGAGACATAGGAAAGAAACTAAAGGGAGTTGAAAGTTCAGAAAAGTGGAGGGAAACAGCACATGAAATTGACTAAATGATTGCATATTTACAAGCATATAAACAAATGTCAATATATAATTAAAATTGCAAAAACATGGTTCGGCATTACAAAAAAAATCAATAATTCCTATAAACATACTTGTGAAAACAAGCATCCATTACATATTTGACAATTTATTGTAAAGTGATAAAAGATATGAACCAAATTTGAGAAGGACGTGGAGGGTAATGAGATCAGTGTGGGGTACACTAATATGACAGGGCAGTTTGAGATCATGAATAAAGTGGTGTTGGATTAAGGTGGATAGACAACAGACAATAGGTGCAGGAGGAAGCCCTTCGAGCCAGCACCGCCATTCCATGTGATCATGGCTGATCATTCTCAATCAGTACCCCGTTCCTGCCTTCTCCCCATACCCCCTGACTCCGCTATCCTTAAGAGCTCTATCTAGCTGTCTCTTGAATGCAAATAAATCTCAAGGGCCTGATGAGATAATTTCCAGATTATTTCCAGATTATTTGAGAGAGGCAATTAAGGATATTGCAGAGATCTTAATGAAAATCTGTGTGTCGTCCACAGGTGAGGTCCCAGATGACTGGAGCATTGTCAATATTGTTCTTTTGTTAAAGTAGAGATAACCCAGGGAATTATAGGCCAGTAAACCTGATGTCAATGGTGTGGAAGCAATTGGATAGGATTCTTTGGAATACGATTTACTCGCATTTGGACGAGAATGGGCTAATGAGGAACAGTCAACATGACGTTGTCTGCAGCGGGTCATGTCCTACGAACTTGATTTAAGTTTTTGAGGAGGTGACAAAGGTGACGAATGAGGGAAAGGCAGTGGATATTGTCCATGTGGATTTTACTAAGAAATTTGATAAAGTCTCTCATGGTAGGCTGATCCAGAAGATTAAGGTGCATGTAATCCATCATGTCTTGATATTTTGGATAGAGAACTGGCTTACTCATGGAAGGCAGAGGTTAGTTTGTTATGGCTTGGACTTAAATGCAGACATGATAGTGGCATTTAAGAGGCTTTTAGATAGGCACATGGATATGCAGGAAGTGGAGGGATATGGATTACATGCAGGTAGAGAAGATTAGTTTTACTTGGCATCATGTTCAGCACAGATATTGTAGGCCGCAGGGCTTGTATGTGTGCTGTAGTCTTCTATGTTCAGATTGCAAGAACATGACCCATATATTTATTTACCCCTGCTATATCTTGATTTGATAATATATGTTGGATGTGAACTTACCCATTCCTTCTCTCCAGAGATGCTACCTGTCCCGCTGAGTTACTCCAGCATTTTGTGTCTACTCTGACAGCCTTCCTCACAACCCCAGAAATCTTGATGTTATCTCCAAACATATTATCCAACCCATCTATGTTTATGTACGTCATTTATATATATATCACAAACCACAGAGGTTGTCCCAGCACAGAACCCTGTGGAACTCCACTGGTTACAGACCTCCAGCCTGAATATTGTCTTTCCACCACAACCCTCTGTCTTCTATCGGTAAGCCAGCTCTGATTCCATCCTCTATCTTCTACTCGTAAGCGAGTTCTGAATCTGTGGTAGACCCCTCAGTTCATGTTACAACTTAAAGGTCACCATGGAACAAGCATTGAACATAGCACACACAGGAACAGCCCCTTTAGCCCACCACGCCCTGATGTTAACCATGATGTTAATTTAACTAATCCCATCAGCTTGCACATAGTCTGTATCCCTCTACTTCCTGCCTGTTCATGCGTGAAATGCTTCTTAAACCCTGCTTTCGCCTTAGCTACTACCATCTTCCATTGCATGATCTTCCAGGCACCTATTCCAGGCACCCATGGCCAGATTTGAGGTGGGTTTTCTGTGATCCCTCACTTTGATGAGGTCAAGGAGGTTTATCCTATGATCACCAGTGTGCTTATCCTAACTTTTAAAGCTTCTGGCGAAGTCAACAAGAAGGTCTACTACGACATTGCAAAACCCTAGTCTGCATTCAAAGGGAGACAAACTGATCCATCTAATAACATCAGTGCCAAATTCATAAAGGACACAATCCTATGGCAAGGCATGATTAACAAAGAACAAGTCAGAAAATATAACTCCAACCATGTCCTTCTCGTGACAAATTGATGCACAATCTCATCATAACTCTTCCGCTGTTTATTAAGAGAGACCTGAAAAAGACATTGATCCCTGCTAGATCAGGCCATCACCCAATCAAGGAACTACAAAGGTGCCTACATCATTCTGCACCAGTATTAATGGTGGAAGAACAGGGCTTCTCTAATAAGAAGAAGCAAGACTGATTTGGTGAAATGTACAAAGCATGAAGAACTTACTGCTTCCATTCACTTAGGTCTTGTCGTCACTCCTGAAAACCAACGTCAAAAAGATCTTATTCCCAATTGAAAGTTAGTGTCTTCAGAATAGATAGTTTCTATGCTGAAATTCTAAAATTGGTGAAGAGCTCAATTCCATTACATCATCGCTCACATCTGGGAAGGGGAGGAGATTCCAGTGGACCAGTAAAGATGATCTATCATGAGCATCATCAAGGTAGGAATCAAGTCTAATTGCTGCCCAACACAGCTAAAATTAATTGGCAGGATCTCCTCACCCACATTCTCTAAATGGTTGAAGAGATCCACCTTGAATCGCTGAGTGAATTCTATCCATCTGGCGCATAGTTTCATGATATTTCCTGTATGACAACTCCAAGGAAATGGGAGAGTTTTCTTGGAAAACTCCAGGAGAGCAACAACAGCACTATAATACATTAGAGGAAGGAGGATAATAATAAAGAAAATAATAGGAACGAATAGAGACCAAAAACAAAGCTTGTGTGTAGAGATGGAATGCATAGTTTGAATACATTGAATTCTACCAATACAACTATAGAGTATGATATAGATGGTACTTAAGGAGGTGGAATATGAAATGTTTGATTTTAAGTATTAAAAGAAGAGAAGGTTTTTCCATGTCCAGAGAAAATTAATTGCAGGTTGAGGAACGAGGGAGGAAATGCAGGAGACCCTGGCAATTTATTTTCCAAATCTCTGGCCTTAGACAGGGTACCAGAAGTCTGTCAAGCTTTTACAGTGGTACCTTTCTTTAGTTAGTGGAAATGGATAAACTAAGTAATTATAAGCCAGTCAGCCAAGCAATGCTGAAAGTCAAATTATTCGAAGCATTCTAAGGAATACTATAAATTATCACTTATGAAGGCACACATTAATCAGGTATTTATTGAAGGGTTGTTTATGATTAACAATTGAATTTTTTATGAAGTTAACCAAGGAGAATTGATGAGTGCAGGGCATTTGAAATGTATTACATGGATTTTAGCAAGTTGTTTGACAAGGTTCCAAATGGCAGTCTGATCAGAACACTAACAGTCAACAGGATCCAAGGGAGACTGTGAAGCTGAATCTAACACTTTCAGATTTCCATCATCTGTACTCTTTTTTTTAAAGTTTGATTTAATTTTGGCTCAGTAGCAGGAAAAGAGTATGTTAACTAAGGAATGTTTTAGTGATGAGAAGATTACTTTCAAGGTATTTGGCAAGGCTCAGCAGGATAAGAAAATTTATTGAGCAGAAACAAGGAACTGCAGCTGCTGGTTTACAAAAAAAGACAAAGTGCCGGAGTAACTCAGCGGCTCAGGCAGCCTCTCTGGAGAACATGGATAGGTGACTTTTCGGGTGGGACCCTTCTTCAGATTGACTGCAAAATAAATTTGCAGGTGGTCACGTGAGGTCCAATTTCCTCCCCTTCCTAGATGTGGGTGACAATGTAATAGAATTGAGCTCTTCACTAATTTTAGAATTTCAGCACAGACACTATTGTGTCTGAAGGTCCTACTTTTCAATGATTAAGAAAGCGGGTTGACCACACTGGGTAGACAATGGCAGAAAGAATTAGAGTACTGCAAGTCAATGGATCTGGAAAGGATACACAAAGGCAAAAGAATAGTACGAGTATGGGAAATGTAGAAGTGATCCAGAACTCTAAAGGTAGCAAAAGTGGTCAAAGTGATGGTTAAGAAGATAAATGAGACTCCATTTTGTTTGGTTGGTGCATCGAATATCAGAGCAATTAAGTCATACTTGAAATATGTAATACACAGCTTTAATAATAATAATAATAATAATGCATTACATTTATATAGCGCTTTTCAAACACTCAAAGACGCTTTACAGGGATTTCTAGAACATTGAGAAGTGAATAAATAGATAAATAAGTAAACGAACAGAGAAAGGAGACAGAAGATGATTAGGGTATTGAGCATAGTTCTAGTTACACTACTATTGTCCCATATCTTGGAAAAAGAGGATATAGCAATGGATATCAGAGATGGCCAGTTGTGGTGAAAGAAGACAAATCCATTTGCTGAATGTTATTCCTGCTGTCTGCCACAGGGAAAAATATTGTATCAACCACATTCACCGAGTGACCAAAGAGTTGATTCCTAAGTTGCAAATTGGATTCCTTCCAAGCAAATATGTAGTTTGTGTGATCTTCACTGTCTTAACAATTCCGAGAAGAATCCAAGGAGCAGCATCAACAATTCAACACAATGTTTGTTGACTTCATAAAGTCTTTGACTATAAATGAAGGACTTGGGAGTATCCTTCTCAAATTTAGCTGATATACAGTGGCATGCATGCTGTGATCCTATCCAGACAGACCCAATCCTAATGAAGGTTGGTGCAAAACAAAGTTGCATCATTACCCAACACTTTTCTCAGTATTCCTCAGTGCAATATTGGACTCACAGATTGGAACTTATCCACGACTTCTATCACCTCCACTCCAAGAGAAGGTGACATGAGCCTCGTATTATGTAGATGGACATTCCTTTTATCCTTGTTTGCAAGGCCAGCTCCAAGTTTATTTAGTTCAATAAAGTGTCAATTCAAGTTTATTATCATGCACACAGATACGGTGAGGTACGGTACCATGAACATTTTGCTTGCAGCAGCATCACAGGCATATAGATTGAGACAGCACACAAAATAAACATACATCAATTATACAAGACAGTGGAAAACAAAAGATTGTGAAAAAAACAAATTAAGGTATTAGCGCAGAAACACAAACAAATAACAAGTCCATGGTAGTGCAAAAGGGAGCCCATTATGTTCCGTTGCTAAAGTAGGGTTGAGCAGGCCTGTTTGGGAAGCTGATGATTGTCGGCAGTGCTTTTTGAGTGATGGTACGCCCTGGTATGGCATAATGGCACATGGATTTTCACATTTGTAACATGTGATTTTAGACTTTTTAGTTATTATTTTATGCAGTTGATTGATCACTGCATAATCAGTAGTTGATTGATCACAAAATCAAAACAGAAGAGAGCAGTATATTGATGGGAAAACGTTGTTGACAAATGTAGCTTGATTTTTAATTGATATGCGCACTAGCAACTTTTTGTCTGCAAAGAAAAACGTTGGTTGTTGGAAAGTAGCTGTTCCTGAATCTGATGGGATGGCACCTCCTGCCCAATGGTAGCAACGAGTAATGGGCAAGGACCAGACAGTGGGGATCCTGGATGATAGATGCTGCCTTCATGAGGCCACACTTACGTAGATTCCTTCAATGGTGGGGAGGGCTGTGCCCATGATAGACCAGCTGTGTCATTGCACTCTTCAGACTCTTGAACCTGTTTGTTGGAATTGCTGTGCCAGGCCATGATGCAGCCAGTCAGGATGCTTCCTACAGTGCACCTATAGAACCTTTTAAAGAATTTAGTGACATAACACATCTCTAAATTTCTAAAAAAAAGTATAGGCACTGGTGCACCTTTTTTATGATTTAGAAGATCATAAATGATAGGAGCAGAATTAAGCCATTCGGCCCATCTGGTCTAGTCCGCCATTCAATCATGGCTGATCTATCTCTCCCTCCTAACCACATTCTCCTGCCTTCTCCACATAACCTCTGACACCCGTACTAATCAATAATCTATCTATCTCTGCCTTAAATATATCCATTGACATGGCCTCCACAACCTTCTGTGGCAAATAATTCCACAGATTCACCACCCTTTGACTAAAGAAATTCCTCCTCATCTCCTTCCTAAAATTCTGAGGCTATGACCTCTAGCCCTACACTCTTCCACTAGTGGAAACATTCTTTCCACATCCACTCTCTCCAAGCCTTTCACTATTCTGTACGTTTCACTGAGGTCCCCCCTTATACTTCTAAACTCTAGCGAGTACAGGCCAAATGTCGTCAAACGCTCATTATATGTTAACCTTCTCATTCCTAGGATCATTCTTGTAAACCTCCTGTGGACCCTCTCCAGAGCCAGCAATATCCTACCTCAGATATGGTGCCCAAAATTGCTCACAATATTCCAAATGCGGCCTGACCAGTGACTTACAGAGCCACTGTAAACATCGCATCCCTGTTTTTGTATACAAACCCTCTCGAAATAAATGCTAGCATTGTGTTTGCTTTCTTTACTACCGATTCAACTTGCAGATTAACCTTTTGGGAGCCCTGCACCAGCACTCCCAAGTCCCTTTGCACCTCCAATTTCTGGATTTTCTCTTCATTTAGAAAATAATCTATGCCTGTATTCCCACTACCAAAATGCATGACTCCACACTTTGCTACACTTTCTGCATACACTATGATTACATCTCTGTGCTGGGTCCAGGACAAGTCATCCAAAATATTAACCCCCAGGAATTTGAAGCTGCTAACTCACTCCACTGCCAACCTACCAATGGAAACTAACACATGGTCTCCCAAATTCTCCTTTGTATAGTCATGGATTGATTCCTTTGGTTTTGTCCATGATTAGCCTTTAGGAAAATATGGACTACTTCCCATGTCTTAGCAACACCTCTCAACAAAGACAGTCATCGGTATTGAAATTCACTGTCACCTTCAGTGTGCCAGCATAGCCTTTGCTCACAGCAGATTGGCAAAGGCTATGCTGGCACACTGAGAGATATCAAGATCTGATATCCAGCAAAGTGCTCAAGTTCTACCAGGTGGCACTGATCCCCACCCATCTGTATTCTTTTGAGATGAGCTGGCTACAGTAGTCAGGCAAAACACAGATGAGATATCATCAATGCAAAATGCTCCAAATTCAGTGTCAAGTTAAGCAATATAACATCAAAGCCTCTCCCAGACCAATGTACCTACCCTTGAGACTTTCATTATACTAATGCAGCTTTGACAGGAAGGCAACATTGTTCACATGCTTGCCCATAATATTCCTGAAACAGTTTATTCCAAGCTTTGTCACATATGATATTAGCAGTTGAACATAGTTGGTTGCATTCTAATTATTAATTTCCTCTGTTTTATGGTAACATAGACATGATGGGCTAAGTGCCCCCTTTTTGTGCTGTAAATTAAAATAATTTAATGATTATCGTGTTTTTTTAACACTTAACTTTCCTAACAAATTTAGCAGGTATCTGTAGCATTGCAGCAATATTACACATTCTGTGTATTTCATTGTCAAGTCTCGAAACCTCTATGGGAGTATGGACAATTGGACAGCAACTTCCAGATTTATGCAGTTGCCTGTGCATGCTATTCTTAGTATTTATTATTTAATGATGATAAGCAGTGACATTGAAACCGTTATTTCTACTGTAAAACCTGGGGAAATATAAATCCAAATCTGCAGGCAGTAATCTATAAAACCATAAACTATCTGTCATAATTCCATACTTTCTTTATTTTGTGTCTAACTTTCTTCTACTATCTAATTTACAGTTATGGAACAACTACTTTCATCTGGCTGTTGCTTTTCTCACTCAAGAATCACTTCAGGTGGAGAACTTCTCAAGTGCAAAACGTGCCAAAATTATCAGCAAGTAAGTCCAAGCATGTGATAAATTGATTTTTATTTAAGAAACTCCTCTCTTTATTTCTGTTTTTCCACTTGTTTAATTTCAACTACTCTTTCACTCTAATTTTCTACTCATTAAATTTGAAATGTGAGCTTGAAATTACTAAACGCACTAACCAAGAAGAGAACAAGGATTACAAAATTGTGAAATAGAAAAGGAAAATTACTTCATTGAGAAAAGTAACTTCCTTGAAAACACAACATTAGAACAAAATAGAAACAGAGGTAGGCAATCTCGACCCTCTAGCCCGCCCCCATTCAATACAAACATGGTGTGATCTGCCCAACCTTCCAGTCCACTTCAGTACCGATTCCCCAAAGTTTATATTTTCTATTTAAATCCTCCCAAAGATCTAGCCTCCTCAACCCTCTGGGACAATGAATTATTGAATTTCATCACCCTTTGAAACATGTCTATTGTCTATGAGAAGTTCCTATACATCCCAATTTTAAATGACTGCCCTCTAATTTTTTTAACTATGTCCCATTGTTCAAAATGTTTCCACTTGTGGGAACATAACAGTGTCCACCTACTTGTTCCTTCAAAGTATTTTATGTGAAGATCACTCCTCATTCTTTAAAATTCCAAAGAACATGGATCTAATTTCTCCTTCCATTCCTCAGCTGTCACCTTTTTGATATCCACTCCCTCCCACGACCCATTTCTATCCCCTCCCCATCCTGGTTCAATCCACTTAGTACACATATATTTCACCCTAGCCTTCTTCCCTGTGCCATTTGGGTCTGATTCCTTCGTGTTCCTCGCCCTCCACCAATTGTGTCCACCTTCATCACCACTTTGTTCCATCAGCCTCTTTTTTCATAAGCCAGCCTCCATCTATTATCCACCTGCCTCTCTTTCCCAACTCTATTGCTCCAGCTTCCCTACCTGGCTGCATCACCCCTTCTCTACCAATCACCTGCTCCAGTCTCACCAGTTCGCCCTGCTCTTTATACTAGTTCTCTCCCCTCTCCATTCCATGACCATAAGACATAGGAACAGAATTAAATCATTTGACCCATCGAGTCTGTTCTGCCATTCGATCATGATTGATCTATTTTTCCCTCTCAACCCCATTGTCCTGCCTTCTCCCCATAACCTTTGACGCCCTTACTAATCAAGATTCTATAAATCTCCACTTTAAAAATACCCAATGACATGGCCTCCACAGCATGTGTGGCAATGAATTCCATAGATTCACCATCCACCGGCTAAAGATATTCTCCTCATCCCCATTCTAAATATACGTCTTTTTATTCTGTGGTTATCCCTCTGGTCCTTGGCGCTCCCATTACCAGAAACATCCTCTCCACATCCATTCTATCTTGGCCTTTCATTATTCGGCAGGTTTCAATGAGAACCGCACCGCTCTCAGTCCCAATGCAGGGTTTTGACCAGAAACGATGATAAATACTTTCCCCCCTTGCCACCCACAGATGCTGTTTGTTCCACTGAATACATCGAATATATTGTTGCTCCTGATTCCCGCATCTGCAGTCTCTTGTGTCATTCGTACCTTGCACTATTGTAATGACACATGCAAATTTCTAATATCTAACCTTCTTGCAAAATGAATAAAATGCCATTTGGCTTCATCACAACCTGCTGCACGTGCCTGCAAACATTTAGCGGTTTGTGGACAGGAATACCTGGATCCTTTTCATTTCAGAAAATGATCTGTCTTTGGATTCCTCTTATCTAAGTGCATGCCCTCACATGTAGCCTGATTTTGTCTCTCATTAAAAGTCATAGAAATGCGATCGCTGTTACACTTGCCTTGAATCAACAGCTGAGCACGGAGAAGTGATCTTGTTTCTTGGCTTGTGAGCAAATGTAAGGGAGCTAGCAACCACAGAAAAGAAGCTGGTAAATGTGATTACGATATGCGTGCATTGTTGGCAGTCATAAAGGAGGCAAAATAAATGTTGATGTTTCGTGACTGTGCATAACAGGTATAACAGGTATAACAGAGCTTTATTTGTCGTTCGGCACCGAAGTACCGAACGAAACTACATAGCAGTCATAGAAAAAAAGAACACAAGACACATAACCCCAACACAAACGTCCATCACAGTGACTCCAAACACCCCCTCACTGTGATGGAGGCAACAAAACTTCCACTCTCTTCCCCACGCCCACGGACAGACAGCTCGTCCCCGACCGACCCGCACAGTCCCCGCACCGGGCGCTGAAACGTCCCGCGGCCGAACCGGGCGATGAAAGGCCCGCGGCCAAGCCTTGCGCAGCTAAGTCCAGTGGCCGAGCCGCACCGGGCGATGTAAAGTCCCGTGGTCGAGCCGCACCAGCGATGTTAAGTCCCGTGGCCGAGCCGCACCGGGCGATGTAAAGTCCCGTGGTCGAGCCGCACCGGGCGATGTTAAGTCCCGCAGTCGAGCCGCACCAGCGATGAAAAGACCCGCAGCCGAGCCGCACCGGGCGATGTTAAGTCCCGCAGCCGAGCTGCACCAGGCGATGTTAAGTCCCGCAGTCGAGCCGCACCAGCGATGTAAAGTCCCGCGGCCGAGCCGCACCGGGCGATGTTAAGTCCCGCAGCCGAGCCGCACCGGGCACTGTTAAGTCCCGCAGCCGAGCCGCACCGGGCGATGTTAAGTCCAGCGGCCGAGCTGCACCGGGCACTGTTAAGTCCAGCGGCCAAGCCGCACCGGGCGATGTAAAGTCCAGCGGCCAAGCCGCACCGGGCGATGTTAGGCCCCGCAGCCGAGCCGCACCCCGCGCCGTGAGGAAGAGAAAAGTCCCCCCCCCCACACCACCACCCCCTCCCACACATACACAACCAAAAAAATATATAAAAACCATCCCAACACCGACACACAACAAAAAAAAAAAGGAAAAAAGACGAACAGACTGCTAGTGAGCCGCTGCCGTTAGGCGCCGCCACTTCCAAATCATGAGGCAGGGAAACATACTGCTAGAAATTGAGAAATTATTACTTGAAGGCCTGAGAATGACAGTCAGTCATTCTACTACCAGTACCTCTGCTTATGTATGCACTATTCCCAAGGGAAAGTCTTCCACAGAGCCACAACAAAGTTAAGCAAAACAAGCCACTGAGATGGCATGCTCTGAGATAGGAGTATTATATTTGCAAAGGATGAAAAATAGTATCAATACTTTTATGACTTTATTTTTGCAGTCAAAAAACTAAACTAATGCCAAAAAAACAAATTGAAATGCAAATATTTTAGGTCTTGATAGTCTTCAGTTTAAACAAGCATCTGCAGTTCCTTCCTACACAAAGATTTCACAAGCTTCTCTCCCTGTAGTATTAAATGAATGAACCATCTCAACCTCCTACTGGAGTTCCATTTGGCATAGAATCCAATTGATCTCTTGCCTAGAAAACAGCCAAGTACACCAGATACAGCATTTACCATGGACCATGCAATTATGCTTCAGAACTAACTGTCTGCAGCCAAGCTGTTTTATTACAGCAGTCCAGTGGGGGTCTTACAGTGGATGAGGCGTCATCTTTTCATCAGCACAGAACTGTCTTCATTTTCTTCATCAGTGACCTCTACTTAAAAGCTAACCAAGTGAAAGTTTTTTGTTTATTGCTTAGTGTTCCATTCACAACTCTTGATACAATGAAGCAGCATATGCCCTCATGTGGGAAGACCTGCACAAAATGTATGATAATTGATAAGTAACAGTGATCACATACAATGTTAGTAATGTCCATCTCTAACAAGAAGGAGTAGAAAGACCTTTCCAGCATTGGCTGGAAAGCATTATTAACCATTAACATATCTCTCAGGATGGAGTTTGGCTATTATACTTTATTTGTCTTTTTGCCGTCTACGAAGCACATCGGAAATGTGATGGAACCGTCTTCGGTTGCCTGGATAACTAAAGCTCTAACACCAAGCAGAGTAATAGTCCATTTAACTTGCGCCCTTTCAATCCATCTACCATTAGTCCAATATGCCACAATATGTGTAATTCACAAGATACAGTGTAGTAACTCTTGAAAGCTTCTTCCAATGCATCTCCCAAACTGTGACGCCTGTAAGAAGGACAAAGGCAGCCCATGTCTGGGAAACTTTCAACTCCCACTTTGGTCTCTTTAGTGTTTGGTTTCCCACATTGTTCCTATTGAGATGAATTCAAATTCAATAAATAACACCTCATAGAGCCTTGGAGCCATATAGCAAAGAATCAAGCCCTTCAGCCCAACTTGTCCATGCCGACCAAATTGCTTAATTGAGCTTGTCCCACTTGCCTACGCATGGCCAGTTGTCCCCCAATGTTTCCTATCCATGTCTAAGTGTCCTTTAAGTATAAGGGAGTCTAGAGTACAATCCCATCAAAGTGATCACTTCCTATTTCTCATTTCCACCCACATAGCCTCACTGGACACCAGGACTATATTCTTTTAAGTACCTCTAGGATGTTCTCCCTCATCAAAAATACAACTGTCCTGAAACATTTGTGTCCCAGAACATTCAGCTATCAGTCCTGTTGCTCCCTCAACCACTTTTCTGTAATAACTGTAATATCCCAGTCTCGTGTTCTTATCCATGCCCTGAGTTCATCTGCATTACCTGTTAGCCTTATTGCATTGATATAAATGCAGTTTGAACCATCAGACTTCCCTCGCTCCTTGCCATGTCCCTGCCTGTCCTGTCTACTGAACTTGCTTTCTTTAACTTCTGCATTTGCCTCAACCTTCTCATCCGCCTCATTGTTTCATTGGTTCCCATTCCTTGCCAGGCTGTCATTCAAACTTTCCTGTGTATCTCTAGCAAATCTCCCCATCAGTATATTGAATGTACCAATTTCAGATAGTTCAACTATTCCACATCCCTGAATTCCATGTCTAATTTCCTCCTGGTAACTATGGATTTTATTCCTCTTCTTATTTATACTTTCCTCAATCTTTATTCAAAGGCAATGATGATTGCTGAGCTGTTGAGTGGAAAGCAGTGAATTGGTGAGAGAGAATAGGGAATTTGTCAGCAAGCATGTATGTAAATAAATGAAAGGAAACCTACCTGAATCAGATTGCTTTGGTAGGAATTTGCTCAAGGAGGCCCTCTTCTAATTGAACTGCTAGAGAAGTAACACTCCCTATTAAAATCTAACTCAGCAGAAAGTGCCCAATGAATGACAGGCATATTGCAGAATCACATTGACAAATTTCTCCCAGGAACACTGTAAGGGAAATGCCTTATCAGTCTGAGTTTATTTATGGCTGGAATTGCTGTTTATTTCCCAGAGTGGCATGATTCTAATGTAATCGGGTTCCATTCTAAAATCAAAAATTGATTTTGTATGTATATGGCACTGAAAATAAAACAGTGGTTTATGATAACATTTCTAGACTGGTATCTTTATCTGCTTAATTTCCCAGAAGGTACACCAAATTTCCAAATATTAACATTCTGCCAAAACAGTAGTGTTGAGCAAGCACATAAGTATCATTAAGTATAATCTTAAGGAGAAGATTAGCTTAAATTAAAAACAACTATGCCACTGTTGATTTATTTTACATAAGGTGCAACAGACATTGTTCAATTATTTTACAGTACCTGGTTCCATCAGGACTATAATGCAGATATTTGGGTAATATGCAAAAGATCTTTTCTTAATAAAATGTAGTATGTTCAAAGAGCAATGAACCTTGATGTATCAATTGGTTACGACTTATAGCTCAATCAGCCATTGTGGCACAGTACTTTAAAGGACATGAACCTCTTCAGCTGCTAAAGTGTTAAGGCCTTTTTGTTTCTACCATGACAAAAAATCCATTTTCAATCTATGAGAAGATGTCAGACAAAGAAAATAGATATCCTTCTAAGCTTAATGAGACATAATTTGTGTGCCAGCATGAATGAAGAGTACAATGGTTCATCACTGAGCAGCATAAGGCAAGAGCTGTCAACATATATAAACAAAAAAATTAGGTCAACAGAGATGAAATGTGTTTAATCAACTTCCACAGTTTCCTGTCCAGAAAAATGATTTACTCTATAAATCGACTGAACGTTGTGTCTTCTGATTAAATTGTGTTATATCTCTAAATCTATTTCCGTACTAAGAAAAGGAAGAAACCCAGGCAGTTCTTCTGTAAGAATTTATTACATATAGGGTGTTAATAAAGCAACAGCATGTATTTAATGCCTTTGATTCCTCCATGTGTGAAATACAATTTAGAAGGGAGCACAGGGCCGTTTTTACAGCATTATGGGCCCCCGGGCAAAGCAGTGTACTGGGGCCCCTACCGTTACTCTCCCCCACCCCCCTTTCCCTACCAGCCCCCCCCCCCCCCCCCCGTCGTGCCGGCGAAAAGCACTTACCGAAAAGCACTTAGCGATGGACTTAGGGTGCTACATTGTTGCGAAAAGCACTTACAGATCGCTGTGAGAAGCTCTTAGGGATGGAAAAGCAAAGCACTTAGGGAACTAATTGTTGCGAAACAGATCACTGTGAGAAGCACTTAGGGACTGAAAATGTTGCGAAAAAAGCACTTATTGAACCTACATTTTTAAAGTAGTATTTATTTATTGCAAGTCACTTAACATACACAGATCAGCATGGGGCCCCTATGCTCGTGGGGTCCCGCAAGTGCCCATCAGGCCCATGCGTTAAGACGGCCCTGAGGGAGCAGTCTATCTTTTATGCCCTACAACACTTCGGTTTTACAGAAGTGAAACCAGCAAGAGATTTGTGAATTAAATTATCGTGACAAAGTTGGATTGTTCCAACCTGCGTCCAAATTTGAGTGAATCTTGGTTGGAGTGGAACAACTGGCCATGTCCTCCCAGTGTAAAGAGAGGAAGATCAGCCATGTTCACATCATGCGCTGAAAATGGAAAGCAACTGAGTATATAATTGATCTTGTTTCTGATGTTTCTCATGCTCCAGTACCTACTGACATTCTGTTGCTAATTTTAATTCTGGTGAGTGTGAGTCTGAGGGTAAAGACGTCAACTGGCAATGTACAAGAATACACATTGGTAAAGCCTAATATTGCAGATACCAGATATCTGAACTCAAACAGAAAATGCTGGGGACCTAAGCAGGCTATGAGGCATTGATAGAGATAGGAATACAGTTGATGTTTCAGAATAATAACTTTTCATTAGGATAAATTGCACTCCCCCCCCCCCCCCCCCCCCGATCCATTTGAATTGACCACTTCAAATTTTCACTTGAACTTGGTGTCAGTGGCATCGTGCACGTGAGTGACTATATACTGCAGAAGGTTGAAGCCAGGAATAAAATTAATTCCACTGTGATTGCTCCAAGTATAGAGCAGAAGAGCCCCAAGAATAGTTTGCTCCTGCTCCTGCTTGTTCTCCACCCTGCCCAACAATTTATCTATCTAGAAACTAAAACTCGTTTGTTTGTTCCTGAACTACAGGCAAAACGGTATACGATAGCGCGACAATTTTAGGCCCACCTTACTCACCATCGTCCCTTTGGTGCTAATGGAAGAAGTTTCATTGAAATCGGTGTTATATTTTAAAAGTTATTCACATTTTAAAGTTTAAATCTCTCCTAGGGAGGGAGGGGGGTGGAGGGAGGGGGGTTGAGGTGGATGGAGTGGGGGAGGGAGGAGAGAGGATAAGGAGGGTTGAGGGGGATGGATTGGGGGGGAGGGGGAGGAGGGAGGGAGCGGAGGGGGAGGGGGGAAGAGGAAGTAGAGGGGGGGAGGAGAGGGTGCTGCACCAATGCAGGAGAGGTTTGGGCCCAAGGGGTCCACTTGGTCTAGTATATATATATATATCACTAAAACTCTCGGTTTGTTTGTGTATATGTTTATGTATTTAGTGTAGGAAAATAACTGCAGATGCTGGTACAAATCGAAGGTATCACAAAATGCTGAAGTCACTCAGCAGGTCAGGTAGCATCTAGGAGAGAAGGAATGGGTGACGTTTTGGGTCGAGACCCTTCTTCAGACTGATGTCTTCAGTCTGAAGAAGGGTCTCGACCCAAAACATCACCCGTTCCTTCTCTCCTAGATGCTGCCTGACCTGCTGAGTTACTCCAGCATTTTGTGATATCTTCTGTTTATGTGTTTATGTGTGTACCATGCCTTCTACACAGCCAAAACGATACACGACGGCATGACAATTTTGGGCCCACCCTACTCACCATTCGCCCGTGGTCTGAATAAACCCACTTTTGGTACTTTTAAAAAACAATTTACCTAATAAATTTTAATAAATGCTCTCCGGGAGGATCAGCGCGTCTGGCCCAATTTGTTCATGACGACCAAGATGCCCATTTTCGCTAGCCCCACTTGCCCTAATTTAGCCCATATTCCTCAAAAATTTCCTATCCATTCACCTGTCCACATGTTTTTTAAATGTTGTATCTGCCTCAAATACATCCTCTGGCATCTCATTCCGTATATCCACCAGCTAATATTATTTTAAATTTAGGGTAAGGTGATACATATTTCACAGTTCTTGACAGTATCTCAGAGATGTTTATTTCATGTGTTTATGCGATTTTTGAGAATCTTCAAATCGCTGACCATTCTATGCTATGCCATGTGATGCTGCCTCAATTTGTAAATGTGTAAAAATAAATGTTTCATGTGGAAACTTAGTAGTACATTCATTTAGATATTTCAATTTTTTGTCTGCTCTAAGACACCACACATGCCAATGTGGTAATGTAAGTGAAAGATGCTCAATTGTTATATCTTCAATATCAGGAGGCTTAAAATCTCTGCTTATGCATCTGTAGAAGTATGAATTACATATCCTGCAGTTTGATAGTCAAGAGTGATCTGCACACTATTTCTTTGCCAGTGAACAATAAATCTTTATGAGATCTCTGGGGTAAATTAAATGGTGTATCACCTTCATTCAGTCCAGATCTTAATTTATTTTCATTGCTTCCTCTTATCAGCTTTTTCTTAATTGTCTATTGGCACCACGTGGGGTTTAGTTTAAACTTTGGCTGGCTGAAGTAGTAGTGAATGTGAAGTGTGTGTTACTCTGCAAATTTGAATCATTAACTTATAGTAAAATAAAATGATATATTGCCTTTAGGGATCAAAGATTAGGAAAGAAGAGCAGAGTCTTTTCAGTAGTCTGTGCTATTTCATATTACTGAAAATTCCCAGAGTTAGAGGGATCCATGGATCAGAATAGGGATGAAATGTCACATTTTCAGATGGATGGAACTGCCAGAAAATAATTCCATCCAAAGGTACCATTGAACAGAAAATGCTAGGATTTCTGGATTTCAAAAGAATTTAGGTTTGACTCTGAAAATTTGGCCTCCTGTAATATCAAATGTTACTTGTCAACCTAAAATACTTGGAAACATTTCCAGAGCGGTGAAATATTTAAAGTCGAGATTATGAAGAGACCAGACCAGTATGTAGTGGTCTCAGAAACCTGCAAGGATGGAAGATGTTACAAAGATGAGCAGGAGTGAAGCAAGGGAATGAGCTGAAAACAAGAATGAGAATTCCCGAACAATGGCCAAGAATGAGAATTCCCGAAACGTGGCATTATTTAATCAAGAGTTAGTATAGTTCAGCAGGTAGGAGGGTTGGATTAGTAGAACCTGATGTGAGTTGGGACATCTGTAAAATTATTTTAGATGATCAATTTGGTGTGGGTAGGGCTTGGGAGGTCACAAAGGGTTGTGTTGGAATAATCATATAGAGATAACAAAGCCAAAAAAAACATATTAAGAAATCATTGAATAATTGTCAGTCATAAATGAACTACATCCCAGATATATAAGAAGCAAGAGAAGAAATTACAAAGACTCAAATTGCAATCTTTCAATCCTCCCTGTCTTCAGGAATGGTGCTCATGGTAGCGTCCTGTTTATTAAAGGGAGGAGGGGATTATAGCGGTTAGTTAAACTTCTTTGATGTGCAAATTATTGGAATCTATTTTAGGAAACAACAAACTTTTGTATTCAGTGTGGATTTATTAAGGAAAAGACATATCTGACTAACTCGACTGAACTTGACTGGGTGCTTTTTAAATGGAGTGCTGTCACCAATAAGGTTTTACAAGGCTAGTACTCATTACATTGTTTTGGTTGTAATATAAATGATTTGAACCTAATATTGGAGATGTGATGGAAAAAAATGTCCATGTTGTTGATGAATATAAGGATAGCTTAAGACCTCAGGATGTTAGAGATGGCCTGTACAGTTGGGCCATGCAGGGGGTAAATGTCGAAATATAGTGGAAAATGGCGGTACAAACGGACCTTGAAATATACATCCATTGATCCTTAATGGCAGCATGACATCAATTAGGTGATTAAAGAGCCACGAAAGATGCTTTTATTAGCTAAGGTTGCTGCTGTCTAAATTACTTAAATTATTGCATCGTATGGGAGGCGCATTCCCAATCTCGTTGTACCCCTGGTATATAAAGATATATTGTATTGTATTGTATTGAATATAGGAGTATGGAGCCTATGTTATAACAGACACTAACATTGCATGTCATTTTGGTCATTACATCCAGAAAGGGTGTAGAGGAGACAAGACAAGAATGTTGTCAGAACTAGAAAAATTATAGTATGAAGAAAGATTCACATGAAGTTGATCACTTTGAAACAGAGGAGACAGAGTGGAAATTTAATTTAATTAAGGTGTATAAAATTATGAGGGTAAGATAGTGTAAATAGGGTAAAACTAAATTCTTTAGTAACTTGTCAGTTTCATTGTTGAACTAAATTAAGGAGCATGTTGCAATCAAAAGTGCTTGAACAATTGGTTGGGCAGAAAGCCAAACTGTAAGAAAGAGGACTGTGCCTCCGTTTCAAGACTCTTAGCATTTAGGTCAGGAAGCAGAGGGTAAAGACTCAAAGAAATTGGTCGATATATTGAAAAGGGGCTAAAGAAAATGTTTTCACCCAGAGGGTGTTTGGAGCAATAATTGGACTGTTATACGAGAGTGGCACAGATATTTGATTGGATTCTTATTTAGAGAGAGAGAGAGAGACTGTGAGAGAGACTGAGAGAGAGAGAGACTGTGAGAGAGACTGAGAGAGAGACAGAGAGAGAGAGTTAGGGAGCGAGGGATCAGAGGTTTTGATTGGGACTGAAGGCTTTAGTCTTACTTGCATTTGGCTGAAGAGATTTTCTGCCCATCTACTCAATTCCAGGCAACTTATTAAAGCAATATAGGGATCAAAAGAGTTGGTGGTAGTGGAGTAGGAAAACTTTATTGTCACATGCGACTAGGCACAGTGAAATTCTTGCTTGCACACACAATGTACACACATAGCAGCTACCTACAGCGCTGAGGAGTGAGTTAGAATTGGGAGCTGGGTTATCAGTAAACATGTGAAAAGTGATTTTGCCTGATAAGAAGTTTTAGACAGCTGGGGCATTTTTTTATAATGTTTGCTTTTAAAATGTTGAGCTTCCTGGAGATTTATTTCTTAATTTATAAGATTAGCTGGTAATGCATACTAAAGATTTTTGTCACATTTACAAAAGTTAACCAGAGTTCTGTAAAAATATCTCAGTTACTTTGAATTATGATGAAACTTGAAGCAGTATTTGAAAGTGTAGAAAAAAAACTGCAGATGCTGGTTTAAATCGAAGGTAGACACAAAATGCTGGAGTAACTCAGCGGGTCAGGCAGCATCTCTGGAGAGAAAGAATGGGTGACGTTTCGGGTCGAGACCATTCTTCAGACATGTCAGGGGAGGGGGCAGGACAAAGAATGTAGTCGGAGACACGAAGACTAGTGGGAGAACTGGGAAGGGGAGAGGATAGAGAGGGAAAGCAGGGACTATCTGAAGTTAGAGAAGTCAATGTTCAAAGCTTTTCAAATCTCCTAAAATCTCCTAAAGTTTTTGAATTGAAACATTGTATTTTATATTTCTTTGCAATTAATGTGTGTGCTTGCTGAATAAGTAAACATTTATGATGGAGATGCAAAATACTGGAACTGATTTGAATGAATATACATGCAGTCATAATACATTGAGATTAAAAAAGGAGGTTGGTATTAGCTGCTGGTTAATTAAAATTCAGAACATGATATCGAGCAAATCTCCAAATGATTCAAAGGTCATATCCAAAGGCTTATTATTTTGTAATCCTTGCTATCAAATAAGTGGTTATCTTTCAGAGATTAATTTTGAAACATTTTTAATACCTTGTATTGTGCTTATCAACCAGGAAATGCACCATTTCCATTTCACATACAAAAATGAAATCAACCATCTCCATACAAAATATAATAATAATTGCAGAGTAAAACCTTCCGCCAATATCTCCAATATACCCAATAATGTTACTGTACTAGCTTCTTCAAACAATGCTTGCTGCTGCATATAATGTTTAATCTATAAGCACACCTACAAATAGCCAAGGGAAAGTGCTCATAAATTGGAAACATAATTTTCAGCCACAATTTTTTTTACATGTGAGCAAGATATTCAATTACATCTCTTTTTGCCTGGAACTCTGGTACCAATAGGTGGAGTCTTATTAGGGTTGCCAACTGTCCCGTATTAGCCGGGCCATCCCGTATTTTGGGGTAAATTGCTTTGTCCCGTACGAGACCGCCCTTGTCCCGTATTAGGCCCGGACACTGTAGGCCCAGACACTGTAGCTCGGGAGCTGCTGTCGTCCCGGACAGTGTAGGCCCGGTTGCCGCCTACCGGAGGTTGCATAGCAACCCGTCTCCCGGTCTGGGTGGCCGCCATTAGTGGAGCAGGGGCACGTAGTCGCTGGCTGGTGAGGGCGCGGGGTGGTGACGTCATCTTGTCCCTTATTTGGGAGTGAGGAAGCTGGCAACCCTAAGTCTTATCCACTGTGTCTTCTCGCAATTATCTAAATTTCAGCCATTTTTAATTGGTAGTCAAATTTATTTTAATACATATTCCTTTTTTTAGAAATAAAAAAGCCCTTGTATCTATCCATAGTGATTTTCAAACCTAAAGGCAAAAAAAGAAATTGCTGGGAACACTTGGCAGGTCATTCAGCATCTATGGAGAGAGAAAGAGAGTTAATTTCTATTACAATTTCTATTAATAATTTTATTTTTTTCCTTAGATACGGTGACATGAGGAGACAAATTGGATTTGAGATCAGAGATATGTGGTATAACCTTGGTAAGTTGGGTCTTTAAATAATTATGTAAAATTAATATTTTTTTAATCAAGAAAAGGATGTACTTTCTCGCCCAGGTTTTCCTTCTTGTCACCTGACCAGTTAACACAATTCCTCATCATCTCCAAAGGGAAGATGAAATAAATGTGGTCATAATTAAAGAATGAATGTTTTTAATTAACGAACCCATTCTCATGCTATGCTAAATGCTTTAAATCTAGTCATGTAATGTTTTCAAATTAGTTATTTATTATGGATGTAATGTTCTGAAAATAGCAGTGGTTAATGCCCAAGTAATCTGTTTGTTGTTGGTACTTGAGGGATAAACTCTGGAGTTTACCAAGAGGTTTCCCCATTCTTCTTTGGAAAATAACAAGCATAATAATATAGCATCCCATAATCATGCATAAGCCCTCTGTGAAAGTAAAGAGAGCCGCTATTGGGATTATTGCAAACCAAACAACTCTCATTTCCCCTGCAATTCTCCAACAAGAGCATTGCGTGGGAATTTACACATTGCACATAATACATAAAAATTGTGAGAGACTGAAAAATAGTCAGTTAAATTTCTGGAGTGGAGAAATGGAGCTAAGAATGGTAGTTACCGCATTTCATTCCAGGGTATTTCCTTATTAGAACAAACAGACATACACAATGTAATGTGACTAATTTTCACTGTGTAGAAAAGAGATTTCTGAGGTTATGAAGGACTAAGCAATACCATCATCCCCTAAAAGCTGGTTACCAAGCTCACGGAACTGGATCTCTGCGCAACCCTCTGCAATTGGATCCTTGACTTTCTCATCCACAGACCACAGTCTGTTCGCATTGGCAGAAATACTTCTTCCCCATTAACAATCAGTACGGGAGCACCTCATGTATATGTGTGTGTGTATATATATATATATATATATATACACCGATCAGCCAAAACATGACCACTGATAGGCGAAGTGAATAACATTGATTATCTTGTTAAAATGGCACCTGTCAGGGGGTGCGATACTCAGTTCTTGAAGTTGATGTGTTGGATGCAGGAGAAATGGGCAGGAGTAAAGACCTGACAAGGGCCAAATTGTTGTGGCCAGCGGACTGGGTCAGAGCATCTCTGAAACGGCAAAGCTTGTGGGGTGCTCCCGGTCAGCAGTGGTGAGTACCTACCGACAATGGTCCGAGGAGGGACAAACCATGGCGACAGGGTGTTGGGCGCCCAAGACTCATCTATGCGCGAGGGCAACGAAGGCTATCCCATCTGGTCCGAACCGACAGAAGGTCTACTGTGGTACAAGTCACAGAAAATTTTAATGGTGGTCACGGGAGGAATGTGTCACAATACACAGTGCATTGCACCCTGCTGCATACGGGGCTGCACACGGAGAACCAACAACATATTTGGCAGGTGGTCATAATGTTTTGGCTCACCAGGTCATAATGTTTTGGCTGATCGGTGTATATAGTGGGTGTGTGTGTGTGTGTACTTGTGAGTATGTGCATATATATACACACTGAACTTTTTTTTCTTTAGTTTATCATATTGTTTACAGTGCAATATGTTTACATATTCTGTTGTGCTGCAGCAAGTACGAATTTCATTATTCTCTCTGGGACATATGACAAAAAAACACTCTTAACTCTTGACTCATGATGTTAGGTATCAACCAAAGTCTTGTGTCCAGTTTAAGGATTTACTTGGAAGGCACTTAAAGGAAGGGTGCATAAAGCTGTCATTTTATTTTCGATTAAGTGGTCTCTATTTTCACCAAATCTCTTTCTAAATCCTGGAATGAAGCTGTTTCGTCATATTTGTTGGAGCACTTAGTCTTCTCAGCAACTTTGTCTCAGTGCCTTACCTAATCATAAAATTAGAGAGAGCCATTGAAAGAAAGTTAATGCAACATTATAACGTAGGTACGTATTAGCATTGCAAGCAGCCAAAGCACCCAAAACCTAAGATATAACCTAAGAAAACCTAAGACCTAAACCTAAAATATTATATTAGGTACATATTAGTATTGCAAGCAGACAAAGCACCTAAAACCTAAGAGATGTTCATATTGCAAAGCACGAACCTTGAATATCCAGAGTGATGAAAGAGTGGTAGAATGATTATCCCTCCTGCATAAAATTTTACTTTGTTGCCTTTATATTTTTATTGTGTTGTAATTCCAATGGTATAAATATATATTTTAAAAATTGTTAGGAAATATCAATTGCATTTTTAACATGGCCAGCTACTTTATTTCATAAGTAAAAACAAGTCTATAGATTCGTGTCTGGAGGGGAATACTCTAGATTTGCACCTTAAAAGTCAAATTTTACTTGTAGATTATTTTTATGTCTTATTCGAGGCACATTCCATTCATCCATGACCCCATCCATCTACTTAACATAACAATATTAAAATTATGATAAGTATGTTTAGTTTTCTCCCATTTATTCTTCTGTTAACCTCTGTAATATCTATAATTATCCTGATCTGGATCCCTTTAACTTCCTCAGATTTAATTGCTTCACCATTGGTGGCTTTGCCTTCAGTCACCAAGGTGTTAAGCTCTGGAATTCTTCCCAAAGCCACTCTGTTGCCCTTTCCATCATTAAATACATTTGATCACAGTTTTGATTGTCTGTAATAAGGCTACATACATGACCTAATAATGAAGGATCTTGTGGTATTATTGCTCGTGTAAAAGTTCTGTAAAATGGAAACTGATATTAACGAAGGAAATGTTTTAATTAAATATATATGATTTTTTTGGTGGTTAAAGTTTATTGATAAGTGTTGGACATTAAAGGCTCATTTAAGAAATGTATTATGGTGTATTCATTTTGGAAATGTATATGTTTTAATATGACTTATATGAAATGTTTAAATGTTATGCTTTGTGAAATCCTATTCCATGAAAAGGAAGATTTATTGTTTAAATCTAAAGTAATTAACTGAGTACTTGAACGTGAAGTTTTTTGTGATATGTGATGTGATTTTGAATACTAATTACCTGTTTTTATCTAGTGCAAGGTCTTCAGAAATATAAACGGCAAAAACAAGTCAATATCACTTTCTAGCAGTTGAAATTACTGTTATGTAACCAAATTTGGCATGCAGCACTCATTAGTTACTTTTCAAAAACCATTGATCGAAGAAACTGCCAAAAGGCTTTCTTTTGATCTTTTATGTCATGTTCCAGGTATCATTGCAATTAGTGAAAATTGTGAAGAAACTCTTTGTTTTGGGTTTGCTTTTAAGTATTATATATAATGGCCAAGATCTTGCTTCTGGAACACAAGTGAAATATTAACCTCTATTTGTCCTTTATATTAATATTTAAATCTAAAAACTAACTTAAAAATTCGGATATCTTAGAAGAAATTAAAATATGGAATTTAAAAATAGTCACTTGTGTCATCAAACGTTTTATAATGTTAAACGGTATTGTTTTTCCTTCTTGTGAATCCCTCCACGACATTCCCAATATCCAATGAGCTGTAGACAATAGACAATAGACAATAGGTGCAGGAGTAGGCCATTCAGCCCTTCGAGCCAGCACCGCCATTCAATGCGATCATGGCTGATCACTCTCAATCAGTACCCCGTTCCTGCCTTCTCCCCATACCCCCTCACTCCGCTATCCTTAAGAGCTCTATCCAGCTCTCTCTTGAAAGCATCCAACGAACTGGCCTCCACTGCCTTCTGAGGCAGAGAATTCCACACCTTCACCACTCTCTGACTGAAAAAGTTCTTCCTCATCTCCGTTCTAAATGGCCTACCCCTTATTCTTAAACTGTGGCCCCTTGTTCTGGACTCCCCCAACATTGGGAACATGTTTCCTGCCTCTAATGTGTCCAATCCCCTAATTATCTTATATGTTTCAATAAGATCCCCCCTCATCCTTCTAAATTCCAGTGTATACAAGCCTAATTGCTCCAGCCTTTCAACATACGACAGTCCCGCCATTCCGGGAATTAACCTAGTGAACCTACGCTGCACGCCCTCAATAGCAAGAATATCCTTCCTCAAATTTGGAGACCAAAACTGCACACAGTACTCCAGGTGCGGTCTCACCAGGGCCCGGTACAACTGTAGAAGGACCTCTTTGCTCCTATACTCAACTCCTCTTGTTACGAAGGCCAACATTCCATTGGCTTTCTTCACTGCCTGCTGTACCTGCATGCTTCCTTTCAGTGACTGATGCACTAGGACACCCAGATCTCGTTGAACATCCCCTCTTCCTAACTTGACACCATTCAGATAATAATCTGCCTTTCTATTCTTACTTCCAAAGTGAATAACCTCACACTTATCTACATTAAACTGCATCTGCCATGTATCCGCCCACTCACACAACCTGTCCAAGTCACCCTGCAGCCTTATTGCATCTTCCACACAATTCACACTACCCCCCAGCTTACTATCATCTGCAAATTTGCTAATGGTACTTTTAATCCCCTCATCTAAGTCATTAATGTATATCGTAAATAGCTGGGGTCCCAGCACCGAACCTTGCGGTACTCCACTGGTCACTGCCTGCCATTCCGAAAGGGACCCATTTATCCCCACTCTTTGCTTTCTGTCTGTCAACCAATTTTCTATCCATGTCAGTACCCTACCCACAATACCATGTGCTCTAATTTTGCCCACTAATCTCCTATGTGGGACCTTGTCGAAGGCTTTCTGAAAGTCGAGGTACACCACATCCACCGACTCTCCCCTGTCAATTTTCCTAGTTACATCCTCAAAAAATTCCAGTAGATTTGTCAAGCATGATTTCCCCTTCGTAAATCCATGCTGACTCGGAATGATCCTGTTACTGCTATCCAAATGCTCAGCAATTTCATCTTTTATAATTGACTCCAGCATCTTCCCCACCACTGATGTCAGACTAACTGGTCTATAATTACCCGTTTTCTCTCTCCCTCTCTTAAAAAGTGGGATAACATTTGCTATCCTCCAATCCACAGGAACTGATCCTGAATCTATAGAACATTGAAAAATAATCTCCAATGCTTCCACTATTTCTAGAGCCACCTCCTTAAGTACCATTATTTTTAAATATACTTTATTCGAGAAATAAATATGTACAATACATGATCCTTGCAAAACTACCATCCGACATTCTCGGAGGCTATACATACTGGTTCGGGGGGGGGGGGGGGGGGGGGGCACGCTTGCACCAAGTACAGCAGCCCAGAGTGCAACTCACACCTGATGACCAAATTTTTCCCTGTTATAGAGAGGGAGCACTGCTTCCACAGCTCCAGTTTGTCGTCGTCCCCCCCCCCCCCCACCGAACCAGATTCCCAGCACCTTCAAGAAGTCAGGCTTGATGGTGAAGAGACGGAAGATCGGTTGGGCCAGTTGCCAAAGAGCATGGACTCGTTCTTCCTGATGAGCTGTTTCACAGTTAGGGGTTAGCAACACTGATGTGAATCTGACAGTCCCAATGTGGAACCAAATTCTTTCGTCACTAGTGAATCAGATTGATTTTTACAATAATCCAGTAGTTTCATGATCATACTTGTTTGTACTATTTATATCAGTTTAATTTATTTATTTGAATTAAATTTCAGCTGCCATGGCAGCATCAGAACTCCAATTTCCGGAACCATAGGCAAACCTTGGATACTTATCCAACCACTTATGCAGAATGCTGTCATATAGTTTAGATATTATTTGAGAAGAGGATTGTTATAATCATGCAGACCTCATTTTGTGCATTGTGTGGCTGCAATTTATTTTTTGTCCAAAAAGAAACTTATACTTAAGAGCAATTATTTCCTTAAAAGGTCAACACAAAATCAAATTTATCCCAGAAATGGTGGGTCCAATCCTGGAGATGACACTTATTCCAGAAACTGAACTGAGAAAAGCCACAATTGCAATATTTTTTGACATGATGCAATGTGAATTTCACTCAACAAGAAGTTTCCAGATGGTAAGTGAATTTAAAATCGTATTCTCACGACTGTAATTTAATTACATTACATATTTGTGGTTAAAATTCATAAATGCAAAGAACCGTGTTAGCAAGTAAATAAATTACAATTAGTCATTTATTTGTTATAAATTAATGTTGTTTTAGAATAATATTGATTTTTTCACCCTGGTGCAGTGACATATATTTATGAAGTGTGTAGTGCTCCAGTGAAGTTACACAAGCATTCGAGTAGAGTACAAATCCTCCTTATGCATTATGTTCCACTGGCACAGATGTCTCTCTGGTTCTACATGGTGTATTCTGTGGTTTTTAAATATGAATTTAATAATCAAGATAAAATATAGACGAAACAGATGGTGCTTCATCTTTTATTTTTGATAGATTTATTTTTCTCACAGATGGTGCTCATAAATTAGATATTTCAAAAATGTAAATTCTAATAAAGCAAAAATATGAATAAGTCCAGTAGAATACATTTTAAAATAAATTAGATATCTGTAACTATAGCGAGCGGTAGAAACAAGTTATTGAAAGCTAAAAGAGATGTTATTAATCAAGTATTACAGCAAGTAAATCTGACACAAGAATTATATGTAAAGCTTGCAATATATTACAGATGTCCTGTGGAATTGCTTACAGTGAGTTGTCAATACCACAAATATTTGCACTTATTGTGTTGTATAAAATGTTTGTCTTTTTTGTTGTTGTATGATGCATGTATTTTGCTGCAATTTGTGTTGACGTATTACAATATGTTTGTAGATGTTTGATAAAGGAATATTTGTGTTTGATATTATTTGATGTGGTGAACATGGGTTTTTGAATGTATTGGAATGTGTACTTGTGTTTGTGTTTTTTAATGATGTGCATGACTGGATTTGCAGGCAAAAGTCTTACATTTTAAATTATATAGATAGAAGAACATTAAGACAAATGAAGCATTCAGCAAAAAATAAGAAGTTACACAATACCCTGTACTCAGTAATACCAATGGTTAGCTGACTGTTCCTTCTTCGGCAGTCTCTCAGGATCAACAATTGCATTCTTGCATTCCAAATTCTGAGATAGCTGATGAAGCCAATGTTGGAACTGCAGACAATTCCACAGATGAGGTCGGAGGTGGCCAAATAGGACGATTAGGTGGCTAGCTTGCCAGGTGGTCAGCAGCTTCTGAGCCTCTCTGCATCCAGTGCATGGCTTTGAAGTTCTCAGTACCAATCTGAATGCCCCTTCACTTGGGTCAGAGATTCCTAGGTGTCTTTTAGGATGTAGCATTTCTTTAAAGAGCTTTTCGGCACATTCTTTTTGGTATTTTTCCACTGTCTACTGCAGGTAGTTCAGCATACAGTAAGGCAGGAATCACTGGTGCTCAGAGGGCATGAGGTTTATTCCAGGTCTTAAAAAGTCCTATTCCTTCATTAACCTAGGGCTTTGATGGCATTTTGAAGGCAGTGGTAAATTTCATAAGTAAAGTCTGCATTCATGAACGGGTATGAAAAGGCTATGAAAAGCAGATGGTATTTTCCATAGTTTTGTTAAGAAACGTTATTATTGGGAGCATTACATGTTGGGCATCAGCAATGCCACAAACATTGCTGTGTCATGATCGTTGGAGATAAGCAAATAATGTTTATTTTAATGACATGGTTTCATTCCCAAACCCAGCAAAAGATTTTACATTGTGTTTACCAACATAAAGTTATAAAAACAGCAGTGACATTAAGAGTTTAAGTTTTATTCGATACTATATTAATTGTACCTGAGTTCAGTTATATTTTAGTTGTTATTTTGCATGACTCAGTAGCTTACGGAAGGAAAATTGGCTCCAGAATAAAATTTACAAAATTATTAACTCAAGGCAGATAAGAATTAATTAACTTTCGCAAGACAAATATTGAAAAATCAATACACCATAAATAGCACAGTTCGAAAATTGTAAATGAGCAGAGAGGCCGCTGTATGACATAGCAATATGTTATGGTGATTAAAAAGGATATGAGTTACTTCTGTTTATCGATATGGGTTATTAAAAAATAAAATGATAATGCTAGCATATTATAAATCAGTAGTATGACCTCAGCCAGAGTATTGTAGGCAATTTTAGGCATCATATTTCAGATGTAAATCCTTTAAAATGCATGTAGAGAAGGTTTAGGAGAAATTCACCAAGGATGAAGTACTTCATTTTGGAGGACTGCTCTTCTTGAAATACATCAGGTTAAGAAATGAGCCAAACAAAATCTTTCAAGATCACCATATGTTTTGAGAGTATAGAGAGATCTTCATTCCGGGCGTACAGCTATATTAGGGCAGTTACAATCTCAAGAAACCTCGAGTTATAGAAAATGTTTACATAATAATAACAATTGTGTCAATGGGGAAGAACAGGGTTATGATTTTCAGATTTGCAACTATTTTTCCTGCAATATTTTCAAAATAAAGTCCAATTTATTAGCTATAAGTTTATTTTTGTTATTGCAAACAAAAATTACTATAATAATAATAATAATATATTCCTTTATTTGTCCCACACCGGGGAAATTTACAGTGTTACAGCAGCAAAGTGAGAGAGAAATTTACAGTGTTACAGCAAGAGAGCAAGAGATCATTCATTATAAATTAAAGATCCATAAATTGTCATTAGTTTTCTGTGTGTTCTTAGCTGTTATTGTTGACTCGTCTGCTGGGAGCAGTGCTGGTTGTGCAGTCTCACAGCAGCGGGAAGGAAGGACCTCCTATATCTCTCCTTCACGCACTTGGGGTGAAGGAGTCTGTCACTGAAGGAGCTACTTAGTGCAGTGACAGTGTCCTGCATGGGGTGGGAGTTGTTGTCCAGCAGCGATGTTAGCTTTGCCATCATCCTCCTCTCTCCCACCACCTGCACTGAGTCGAGGGGGCAACCCAGGACAGAGCTGGCCTTCCTGAACAGCTTGTCGAGCCTCTTCCCTTCGGCCGCTGAGATGCTTCTGCTCCAGCAGACCACTCCATAAAAAATGGCCGATGCAACCACCGTGTTGTAGAAGGTCCTTAGGAGTGCCCCCTGCACTCCAAAGGACCTGAGTCTCCTTAGCAGATAAAGTGCGCTCTGGCTCTTTCTGTATAGCGCATCGGTGTTTTCAGTCCAGTCCAGTTTATTGTTGAGGTAGACACCCAGGCATTTATAAGAATCCACCCTCTCGATGTCCATTCCCTGGATGTTCACCAGTGTCGGGGGGACCTGGCTGCGCCTGCGGAAATCTACCACCATCTCCCTGGTTTTCCCCACGTTGATCCGGAGGCAGTTCCGCTGGACCAGTCCACAAACTCCTTGATCAGTTCTCTGTACGCCCTGTCCTCGTCGCCCGTGATGAGGCTGACGATGGCAGAGTCGTCAGAGAACTTCTGTAGATAAGAGTCTGCAGAGCTGTGCCAGAAGTCCACAGTGTACAGGGTGAACAAGAATGGAGCTAGCACTGTTCCCTGCGGAACCCCAGTCCTGCAGACCACCCTGTCCGAGACCAGGTCCTTTGTCCTCACATACTGTGGTCGGTTGGTGAGGTAGTTCAGAATCCAGGATGTGAGGTGGTGATCTACACCTATGCACTCCAGCTTGCCCCCCAGAAGCCCCGGCTGGATGGTGTTGAATGCACTGGAGAAATCAAAGAACATGATTCTCACAGTGCCATCCGGCTTCTCCAGGTGTGAGAGAGCTCTGTTCGTAGGTAGATGATGGCGTCCTCCACCCCGATGTGAGTCCGGTAGGCGAACTGCAGTGGATCCATTGATGGTCTCACCAGGGGGAGGAGATGGGCGAGGACCAGACGCTCCAGTGTCTTCATCAGGTGTGATGTCAGTGCCACCGGTGTGTAGCTGTTGAGTTCCTTCGGGTACGGCGTCTTTGGTACCGGTACCACGCAGGATGTTTTCCACAGCTGTGGAACTCTCCCCAGTTTCAGGCTCAGATTGAAGACATGCTCCACTATTCTGCACAGCTGGTCTGCACAGGACTTGAGCCTCGAGCTGATGCCGTCCGGACCAGCCGCCTTCCTCGCATTGATCTTCCTGAGCTCATTTCTCACCTGGTCTGTGGAGAAAGACAGATTGGAGCACAGGGGCTGGGTGCTCGAAGGTGTGAGAGGAGGAGAGGGTGTGGGGGGGGGATGGTGTGGGGGGAGGAGGTGGGGGTGGTGGGGTTGGGGCCGGAGAAGCAGAAGCAGTGTGTGGTGACTGTGACCCAGGTGCTGTGGGAGGGGAGGTGGGGCAGTGTACTGGACGTGCAGACAAGGGGGGGGGCTGCAGCAGGGGTGAGTGGACCAGGGGAGGGGTAGGTGACTGATCGAACCTGTTGAAGAAAAGGTTCAAATCATTCACCCACCTCTGGTCCTCCATGGCCCGGGAGTCCGATTCCTTGTACCCAGAGATGGTTTTGAGGCCTCTCCAGACTCCACTGATGTTGTTCCTCTGCAGCTGGTCCTCCATCTTCTTCCTGTAGCTGTTCTTCCCCTCTCTGATCTTCCTCCTCAATTTTTGCACAGCCTTCAGCTCCTCCATATTTCCCGAATTAAAGGCCCTCTTTTTCTCCTTAAGGCTGTGTTTTACATTGACAGTCTTACATTAGACTGTGTGTTACATTGTTTAAAGAGTATCATTGCACATGTGTCATTGGAAATAATTGCTTGTCAATTTTAATGACCACCTGCAGTGATACTATCATATCATATCATATATATACAGCCGGAAACAGGCCTTTTCGGCCCTCCAAGTCCATGCCGCCCAGTGATCCCCGTACATTAACACCATCCTACACCCACTAGGGACAATTTTTACATTTACCCAGCCAATTAACCTACATACCTGTACGTCTTTGGAGTGTGGGAGGAATCCGAAGATCTCGGAGAAAACCCACGCAGGTCACGGGGAGAACGTACAAACTCCTTACAGTGCAGCACCCGTAGTCAGGATCGAACCTGAGTCTCCGGCGTTGCATTCGCTGTAAAGCAGCAACTCTACCGCTGCGCTACCGTGCTGATAGACTGTTCTTAAGAGACTGGTTCCTGATTACTGTGGGGAGGTTATATTGGAACAATTTTCTTTTCCCTCGACTTTCTTTTCCCAAAAAATTGCCAGTTTTTTGCTTGGCAATTTTCAAAGTAAATTTTACGTTGTTCCTTATCAAAATCACGTAACAACCAATATGCATTGTGGATCACACATTATAGAAGAACTACGCGTAATTAATAATCAGAGATCATAGATGTGCAGTAAAAGATCAAGTAGAGAATGGAAGTTTTATTTCTAAATATCTATTCAGAGGCTTTGTGGGTTCTGAAAGAGGTTGTGGTAGAGATTGGGAAGGCATTTATAGCGATCTTTCAAGAATAAGGAGAGTCAGAAATGGTTCCAGAGGACTGGAAAGTCACAAACGTAACTCCACTGTTTAAATGTGAGGCAAAAGATAATAAATTATAGTCCGATTACCCTGACTTCATTGGTTGGTAAGATTTTAAAGTCCATTATTAAGGATGAGGCTTGGGGGTACTTGGAGGCACATGATAAAACAGGCCAGAGTCAGAACGGTTTTGTTAAGGGGAGATCTTGCCCAACAATTCTGTTGGAATTCTTTGAGGAAGTAACAAGCAAGATAGACAAAGGAGAGTCACTGGATGGTTATTTACTTGGATTTTCAGAAAGCCTTTGATCAGGTGCCACGCATGATGTTGCTAAACAAGATAAGAGCCCATGGTATTAGAGGCCAGGTACTAGAGTTGATAGAAGATTGGCTGACTGGCAGAAGGCAAAATGTGGGATTAAAGGGGTTGGCAGCCAGTGACTAGTGGTGTTCTGCAGGGGTTGGTGTTGGGTCTGCTACTTTTCATGTTATATGTTAATGATCTGGATGATTGAATTGATGAATTTGTGGCCGTTTGCAGGTGATATTAAGATAGGTGGAGGTGCAGGTAGTGTTGAGGAAACAGAGTTTGCAGAAAGACTTGGACAGGTTTGGAGAGTGGCCAAAGAAGTGGTAGATGGAACACAACATTGCATTGGTCATGCACTTTGGTAGAAGGAATGAAGGCGCAGACTACTTTCTAAATGGGGAGAGGATTCAGAAATCGAAGGTGCAAAGGGACTTATGTGCTTGTACAGAATTCCCAAAAGTTTAATTTACAGGGTAATTGGCTTCTTATCATGGAAGCCAATTGTGTATTCAATTAGCTAGCTCTCCCTGGATCCTAAGCAATCTCACTTTCCAGAGGAACCTACCTTGCATTGTCTTATCAAAATCCTTGTTGAAATCCATACATCTACCAAACTGCCCTCTTCTACTTTCTTGGTCACAAAACCTCAATCAAATTTGTGAGAACGATCTCCAAAGCAAAAAAGCCATACTGACTATTCGTAATCTACCCCTTTCCAATTACATATATATCTTATTCCTCAGAATCCATCTCCACTAACATACCCAGATGTTGGGCTTACTGGTCTTTTCTTTGCAGCCCATCTTAAATGGACGCACGACATTAGCCATCATTTAGTCTTCCGGAACCTCACCCATAGCTAACATTGATGCATGTATCACAGCCAGAGGTCCTGCAATGTCTTCTCTAGCCTTTCCCATTGTTCTCAGATATACCTGATGAGGCCTTGAACATTTATCTACCTTCATACATTTCAGGATGTCAAGCACTCTCTCTATTGTATTGCAGACTACTCCATGACATCCCCATTAACGTTCCAGAATTTCCTAACTCCACAGTAAAAATAGAGCAGAAACAATTGTTGAGGACCTTGGTCCTTGAGGAGCCCTATTCTCTCCCTAGTTACTCTTTTACCCTTAATCTATATACTAAAACTCGTTTGTTTGTTTGTTCCTGAACTACAGTCAAAACGGTACATGATAGTGCGACAATTTTAGGCCCACCTTACTCACCGTCGTCCCTTTGGTGTTAATGGAAGGTTTCATTGAAATCGGTGTTATATTTTTAACTTATTCACATTTTAAAGTTTAAATCTATCTCCTAGGGAGGAAGGAGGGAGGGGGTGGAGGGAGGGAGGGGGAAGGAGGGAGGATAAGGGGGGTTGAGGGGGATGGAGTGGAGGGGCAGGGGAGGGAGGGGAGGAAGGAATGAGGGGGAGGGGAGGAAGGAGTGAGGGGGAGGGGAGGAAGGAAGGAGGGGGAGGGAGGGGGGGAGGAGAGGGTGCTGCACCAATGCAGGAGAGGTTTGGGCCCAACGGGTCCACTTGGTCTAGTTTCCTTATAAAATCTCTTAGAATTTTCCTTATCTTCTACGCCAAAGCTATCTCATGCTTTCCTTAAGTATGTTCCACAATTCCGTACACTCTTTCAAACATTCACGATCCCAGGCGCTGTACATGACCCATGCCTTTTTTTCTGACTAGAGCCTCAGTATCTCTTGACTTCACTCTTAACGGCCTTACACTTCACTCTTAACGGCTTTGTCCGAGACTCTTTCATTCATAAGAGACTCCTTGTTAATGCAGCTGCATCAGCTTATTTTTTTAAGTGCTTTAGCTGAAGTATAACTCGTATGTATAATTATGATAAACAAACCTCGTGGTTGGATAAAAAAAATAGATCTTGGAGTTTCAGGGCCATCTATAATAATTAGACAGTCATGGTGATCGTGCATCGTGCCAGGAGTGACAAGGAGGATCTGGCCAGGGCAATTGGGAATGAGGGATGGGTCCATTCAGGAGATAAGTGGGGATGAGAGAATGAGAAGTTGGCAGTCAATGATGAAATGATATGTAACAAAGGAGAAGTGGTAAGTTCTGATCCCAAATGACAGGTGGGTAGATCGGCAATGAGACTTGCATTGATAGGGTCAAGTCAAATTTAAGTCAAATTTATTTGTCACATACACATACACATACTCGATGTTCAGCACCTTGTTTGTTTCATGATACGCCAAAATTATTGGCTTCTGAGAATAACATGATCTGATTTCCCTGCTGAATTCAAAGGACTGATTCACACCAGGAAATACTCAAAATTTCTTTAGTGATGCAAAGTGGCCCCCAAGTTCACTTCAGGAATTGTCCTTTTATGTAGTACTGAAATAAACAGTAATCAAATTGCATTGGTTAAGTTCTTCATCAGACACATATTAAAACAACAGAATTCCAAATGTTATTGAAGATTCTTTAGTAAGTAGCACAGGGTAATCAACACTATCTCTAAGATAGGGTGACCAAGTAGAATACATGAAGTGAGGGCCCCACCTTGGCGCCAGTTGAAGATTAACCAACTGTTTTTGCCAAAAGTTGTGTATGTAACATTCATCCAGCCATTCTTGATTAGTTGACCATTCAGAGGCCATGCTGCAAGATGCACTGAGCGATGTCGACTGGAATATGTTCCAAGCAAGTTCCAGAGACGTCACTGAGTTTGCGGAAGCGGTTACGGACTTCATTGCCACAATAGCCGATACCATCATCCCCACGGTAAAGGTCGGTATCTTCCCTAACCAAAAACCCTGAGTGGACAGGTCTATTCGCGTGGCCTTGAAAGCTCGCACCGCTGCTTACAACTCTGGCCTGGCATCCGGCAACAAGGTAGAGTCCTACCGATTGTGAAGGATGCAAAAAGGAGATACCGGGACAAGATGGAGTCACAGATGGAGCAGCAGGACACCAGGTGCCTTTGGCAGGGGCTACGGACTATAACTAGCTACAGGTCCAGCACCCCCTCAACCGGAAGTGCCGGCTCCTCCTTAGCTGATGACCTGAACTCTTTTTATGCACAGTTTGAGACGGGTAATACCCCCAGCTCGCCGTCTAAAAGCAGCACCGAGGGGGCGCTGGCTAGCGAGGCTGGAGGGGGATCCACCGCTGGGGATGTGCACACATTCTCGGTGTCCGAGCATGAGTTGAGGTGGGCTCTGACGCGTGTGAACACGAGGAAAGCTGGAGGCCCAGATGGTATATCTGGGCGAGTACTAAAGTCTTGTGCTACTCAGCTTGCTCCAGTGCTCACCACAATATTCAACCTCTCCTTGGCCAAGTCCGTGGTCCCTGCATGCTTCAAAAGATACATCATTGTACCGGTGCCAAAGAATGCCTTGAAATGCTTTGAGAGGCTAATCAAGAAGCACATCTGCGCCCTCCTTCCTCGCAACATGGACCCACTACAGTTCACATACCATCCGAACAGGCCCACGGATGATGCGGTCTCCCATGTTCTGGACACCGCTGTCTCTCATCTGGACAGCCAGGGGGGCTATGTGAGGATGCTGTTCATTGACTTTAGTTCAGCTTTCAATACCATAGTCCCCAGCAGACTGGTTGAGAAGCTGCTGGAACTGGGGCTTAGCATCCCTCTGTGTGCCTGGGTCCTGGACTTTCTCACTGCCAGGCCCCAAGTGGAAAGGATCGGGGAACACACATCTAGCTCCCTCACCCTGAACATAGGATCCCCCAGGGTTGCGTCCTTAGCCCCCTACTGTACTCCCTGTACACACATGACTGTGGGGCCAGGTTCAGCTCAAACTCCATCATCAAGTTTGCTGATGACACTGTGGTGGTGGGCCGGATCTCCAACAACGATGAGAAGGCCTACCGTGAGGAGGTGGCTGATCTGGCACTCTGGTGTCAGGACAATAGCCTCCTCTTGAATGTCACTAAAACGAAGGAGCTGATTGTGGACTTTAGAAGGACTAAACATCCAAGGACGTACACGCCACTGGAGATAAATGGGTCTACTGTGGATAGGGTGAGCAGTTTTAAATACTTGGGAGTCCGCATCACAGAGGATCTGACATGGGCAACGCACATTGCCGCCCTGGTGGGTAAGGCAAAGCAGCGCCTTTACCACCTTAGACAGCTGAGGAAATTCAGAGTGTCTCTGAGGATCCTTCATTGCTACTCTGGGGCTGTAGAGAGCATCCTGTCCGGCAACATTACAGTCTGGTTTGGGAACAGCTCTGCCCAGGACAGGATGGCCCTGCAGAGAGTAGTGCGTTCGGCAGAACGCACCATGGGAACTACACTCGTCCCCCTGCAGGACCTATACATCAGGAGGTGCAGATCCAGAGCAAGCAAGATTATGAGGGACCCCTGCCACCCCAGTAACGGACTGTTCCAGATGCTACGATCAGGCAAACACCTCCGCTGTCACGCTGTGAAAACGGAGAGGATGAGACGGAGTTTCTTCCCACAGGCCATCAGGACTGTCAACTTTTATAACTCCAGAGACTAAATTTTTGTCTACACTATAGTAAATTATTAACTTTATTTATATGCTGTAACGGTAATTCTTTTTTGTGCACAATCCGCAGGCATTGCCACTTTCATTTCACTGCACATCGTTTATGTGTATGTGACAAATAAACTTGACTTGACTTGACTATGGGTGTCAGAGGTTATGGGGAGAAGGCAGGAGAATGGGGTTAGGAAGAAGAGATAGATCAGCCATGATTGAATGGCGAAGTAGACATGATGGGCCGAATGGCCTAATTCTGCTCCTATCACTTATGTCACTTTATGTTTTTTATATTGCTTATACCTGGTCGCTTGCCTCTGTCGTTGGCACGTGTAACGATTAGCAAGGAGCAGTTTGAGACAAATTATTTAATGTTGTGTTCAACATTCAAAACATTGATTTATTGTGATGCTGTCAAGAGTGTAGAATGCATGGGGCCTATATTTCTCTGAGATGTGAATGGTGAAGGAGTCAAATAATGATGGAGTCAAATAATGATCTGTGAAAATACTGGCTACTTATATGTCTAGTTGTGGAAGTTTATTTTCTTGGGGAAATTTATATTTCTAATATTGTTTATATTCCAAAAGTTGGCTTACTGAATTCATCATGTTTTCAAAATTGTTAATCATAGAAAACCTTCTTTAAATTGTCTACATGTATTCATATATGTTATGCCTAACTTTATTTAGCAAGACGCGTAATGCATTCTTAAATTTACAGGCAAAAGTTTATAGTCTTGCAAATTCACTGACTACCAGGGTCCACAAGTGCATTACAATTGTTAATGAATGGATAGTTGTCATTTGCTTCTTCAATTAAACATTGAAATAACTAGCAATAATTGAAATATTTGTATTGAACTACAACATTATGTTCTGCTGATTATTCACTTTCACTGTTTAATTATAGTTTGAAAACGAGATCATCACCAAATTAGATCATGAAGTGGAAGGAGGCAGAGGGGATGAGCAGTACAAAGTGCTGTTTGAGAAGATGTAAGTTTCAATTGAAAATAATAAGTGTATTTAGATTTTGTAACAATTAATATCTGTAACTACAGTATTAGGAAGCTCTTGTGAAATTGGCTTCCTACTACTTTAATTTTGTTTGTAATTTTTCTGTGTGACTAAAATGCACTACACTATTTGCTATTTTATTCAGCCTTTTGGAACACTGTAGAAAGCACAAGTATCTTGCTAAAAGTGGAGAAACTTTTGTCATGCTGGTTGTCAGGCTTATGGAGAGGCTTTTGGATTACAGAACAATCATGCATGATGAAAACAAAGAAAACCGAATGAGTTGTACAGTTAATGTACTGGTAAGGATATTTGTCATATTTTTATGATTGTCGTCATCTTCAGGAATGTGTTGTTCACATTACTACATTAGTAATCATTTGGCTGCCAAATATTGCCGTGTGGCATTACAAAGTAAAAACCCCAATGTGTACTTGGGACACCAGTGGTGATCTAAATTCCTTTCTTTCTGGAAAATAAAAGGCTGAAGCAGAAAATTGTGCACATTTAACATTCAGTATTCAATGTAATTCTCTTCAGTGTAATTTCATTGATTGCTTTGCTTGCTTTGGGAATGTGTATTTAAAGTTAATAGCATCGAAGTCCTTTCTCCACCCAAAGTTGTTTCGATTGCAGATACCTTTGGAAATTGTTGAAATTGACTCCGTAAATTGCACTAAATAGCTATTCCCAGTGATCCAGCATCTATTATTAACACCACCTCAATTTAAACGCAGGTTAAAATTTGTTCTAATACTGAGAACTTTATAAAGTGAGTCCTTTATGATAAAATATATATTAGCAAAAAGCAATCCAATAACTTTTATTATAGAAAATATATACATTTTATCACAGGAGTTTTTGGTCTGTTTCATACATTAAGTTTTTACACCTTTGGTTTCTGCTGTGGTGAGATTTTTAATTGTTCTATTTGAGCAAAGATCACAATGAGATTCATTTGGCTGTTTAAAATAAAATGCTGATGAGTGTGAACGATAGTATTAGAAACATTACATAGAACATCTGAAATATACAGAAATAAAGAAACTTGAGTTCTTGAGTTTACTTGAGTTTGTAATGGCCTTTGAAGAATTGCACTCTTGAATAATAATTTCCCAATTTTATATAGAGGCAAGTGCATATACTTTAGAAATACCACAGGTGAACTATAAACTGTTTGTTGATTGAGTTTTGGATGTGTCATTCATATTGATTAACAGAGCTGAAAAATTAAGTGATTGTAATTCTTTCATCCACTATCTTAGTTCCGTATTCCTTGTAAGAACCCCAATTGATTTCAATTTATAAATATAATTGAGCTACCTTTGTGTAGGAAAGAACTGCAGATGCCGGTTTAAATCGAAGGTAGACACAAAATGCTGGAGGAACTCAGCGGGACAGGCGGCATCTCTGGACAGAAGGAATGGGTGACGTTTCGGGTCGAGGCCCTTCTACAGACTGATGTCAGGGGAGTGGGCGGGACAGAGATAGAATGTAGTCGGAGACTGTAAGATTGGTGGGAGAACTGGGAAGGGGGAGGGGAATGGAGAGAGGGAAAGCAAGGGCTATTTGAAGTTAGGGAAGTCAATGTTCATACCGCTGGGGTGTAAGCTACCCAAGTGAAATATGAGGTTCCGTTTCTCCAATTTGCACTGGGCCTCACTCTGACAATGGAGGAGGCCCAGGACAGAAAGGTCAGATTGGGAATGGGAGGGGGAGTTAAAGTGCTGAACAACCGGGAGATCAGATAGCTTAAGGCGGACTGAGCGGAGGTGTTCAGTGAAACGATCGCCGAGCCTGCGCTTGGTCTTGCTGATGTGCTGAAGTTGACACCTGGAACAGCGGAGGAGGTGCAAGTGAGCATCTAATTCACCTGAAAAGACTGTCGGGGTCCTTGAATGGAGTTGAGGGGGGAGGAAAAGGAACAGGTGTTGCATCTCCTGCGATTGCAGGGGGATGTACCTGGGGAGGGGGTGGTTTGGGTGGGAAGGGACGAGTTGGCCAGGGAGTTGCGGAGGGAATGGTCTCTGCGGAAAGCAGAAAGGGGTGAAGATGGGAAGATAGTGGGATCCCGTTGGAGGTGGCGAAAGTGTTGGAGGATTTTATATGCTGTATGCGATGGCTGATGGGGTGGAAGGTGAGGACAAGGTCCTTGTTGCGAATGACGGGAGGGGAGCAAAAAGAGCTACATTTTGCTGCTTTGGTGAAAGTATATCCTATACTTACTACATGAAGATGTATTCCACACTTTCTCTCCTGAATAACCTTGTTAAGATGATTAACCAACCTTTTCTAATGCATCAAATTGATTTTTCAAATATTGGATCATTAGTGTTGGTAGTCATTAAGAACCCCATTAAAGACACTTTGTGCTCCAAAAAGTGCCCAGCACTTTGGAAAACGTCTTTGTTTCTACCTTCATATTTTTTAAAAAGTCATTTTTTATAATTGGAATGGACAAATTATGCTGCCATTCGCATCATATGAAATTCCACTGGCAATTTGGAAGCTGGTAATTTATGTATACATTCCTGGACCTTTTGTCTGTTCTCCCTCAAGTCATAGCTAAACTTCATTTTTTTAATAAAAGACTTACCTGTATAATAAGCATTATACTGTGGTGATTCACAATATGATACAGTTGCTTTTATGAAACTTCAATCTGACAGCAATACACTTAAAGGACTAATTATCAAATTAATTCTCAGAATTTTGAATGTGGAAATGAAGGAGATATTTCTGGTCTGTGGTAACCACGAAGAAGACCCTTGATGATATCCAATAGGAATTCATCAGTTAAATCAGTTGCTCTTAAGGGAGCATTGCAACTTGTAATTAGAACTTGAAATGTATACATATTCAATGTTTCCATTAAACTGGTTGGAACCCTGATGGATTGCCACTAAAGTCTTTCAATTCCCACTTCTCTAACAGAACGGGAACGTCCCTAGTGTAGTGAACAACCGTTTGAAATTTACCTCAATCGCAGGGGTTGGTTAAATTCAGAGACAGATTGAAATCATGATGTATTTCTGCCAGTGGAGCAAACCTTCAGGAATTTATGCTATTATTTTGAAGTACTGTTTCATTCCATTGAAAAACCGACGTGTGTTAGAAAACTAGTAAAATCCTTTCATCTGCATTTCAGAACTTTTACAAAGAAATCGAAAGAGAAGAAATGTACATCAGGTATGCAAGACATTTTCACAGTACAATTAAAGTTGAAATTTTGAGTGCCAAGTCAATCAAGTCGAGTTTATTGTCATATGCACCTGTATGTTGTGGTAGAGCTATGATGAAAAAATTGCTTGCAGCAGCATTACACGACTCAGACAATGTGCAAAAACATAAATTACATATATTTTACAAGACAGTGAAAAGAAAAAACAAAAAAAGGCAAAATTACACAATTGGAAACAAATTCTACGGTAGTATAAAAGGTGATCTGTTGAGTTCCTTTACTGAGGTAGGATTAGGATTGTGCAGGATGGTTTAAGAACTTTAAAACTTTTGGAAAGTAACTGTCCGGAACCTGGTGTGATGGGATTTCAGCTTCAGTACATCCTGACTGACAGAAGCAGTGAGAAGTGGGCATGGTCCAAATGGTGCAGATTCTTGATGTTGCCTTCTTGAGGTAGAATTTCATGAAGATGATGAGGAGGGTTATGCACATGATGGCCTGGGCTGAGTTTACCAGTCTCTGCAACCTCTTGTGTCCTTGTGCGTTGGACTACCATAGCAGGCCATGAGGCCACCAATCAGGATACTTCCTACCATGCATCTGTAGATGTTTGATCGAGTATTCAGTGAAATGCTGAATCTCTTTAAGCTACAAAGCAAGCAGAGGCACAGGCATGCTTTCTTCGAGATGACAGCTGTGTGCTGAGCATAGGCCAGCTCATCCGTGATGTTAATGCCCAGGAATTTGTAACTACTAACTCTCTCCAATGCCAACCCATCAATGAAAACTGGCGCATGACCTCCCAAAGTCCTCTTTCTAAAGTAAATGTTTGAGTGAGAGGTTGTTGTTGCGGAACCACTCAATTAGGTGTTCCATCTCTCTGTTCTAAGCAGACTCTACACCATCTTTGATTCGGCCAACATCAGTGATATCGGTGGCGAATTTATAGATGCCGCCTGTGTTGATGATCAGTGAGGAGAAGATGGTGTTACCAATCTGCAATGATTGGGTCTGTTGATGAGGAAGTCAATAATCCATTTGCAAAGAGAGGTATATAGGTCCAGGTCTTGGAGATTAGTGATCAGTTTGGAGGGGATGATAATTTTGAATGCAATGCTGTAGTCAATGAACAGAGCAGCCTGACATGTGTGCTCCCGTTGTCCAGAGAGACAGCGCAGTGTAGATCCAGTGAGTTTGCATCTGCTATTGGTCAGTTGTGGCAATAGTCAAATTGAAGCAGATCCCAGGTCATTTCTGAGGAAGAAGTTGCCAAAACAGGATTTATTTCCACTAGAAGATTAAGAATTAGTCAGCATCCAAATGTTGACTTTTATTGGGTCTTCTGATTAAAAATAACAGGCAAATTGCCATTGCCAGTGAGGCCTAAGGTTAAATGTATGATTCTTCTAAATCATTTATATAAATTGTACAACTAGCACTGGTCTCAAACCAGAAAAGCCCCCTTTATACCTCCATTCTCTTTCCTGTTAGGATGGTGATCTTCTGTTTATATCTTTGCATTTCCTTCCACAGAATGAACTTTTTACACTATCCTTTGACTCCACACTCTATCAAATGCCTTCTGGAAATCTAACGACAATTATTTACAATTCTCTGTGTAAATTCTTTGCTTTAAGAATAAACTTAGTATTTGATACATTTGGACTTTTACAAGATGTGGTACATGAGTATATCTCTCCAAAACTGGTAATGTTGCTTTCTCAGGTATCTGTACAAGTTGTGTGACCTGCATAAAGAGTGTGATAACTACACTGAAGCTGCCTACACATTGCTACTTAATGCAAAGCTCCTGAAGGTAATATTTCAATGCACTGCATCAAATTATTTTCAGCTTTTGAAAACTGTTAATATGATGTTGGAATCAGTAATAATGAAAAAAAACATAATTAAGTTTGTAATAGTCTTGGACCTTCAGTTTGGCTCTGCTTATTGTATTTAAGAAATAAACCTTGCTTTCCAAATATCAACCTTGCTTCAAACATTTGAAAGCCTTAATCAGCTTATATGTTGTAAGTTATAATTATATCAGCTTTTTTTGAAAAAATGCACTGCAAGAGGCCAGAACAAGCCTATTAATTTCGTATAAAATGATCGTTAAAAATCTTGTCATTATTGCTACATATTGTGTTGGTAATCAAATGAAAAATGTCATCCCTTTTCTAGTTCTCAATCTTCCTGGTTTTGCTCTCACGTGACTTCATTGATTTCCTCCGAGTTATTGTCCCATGAGTTGCTGGCAGTATTGAAGTAGTGAGAAGTATTGCCATCAGAATTCTCAGTTCAGATCAGGAACTGAGTCATAGAAAATCTGTCAATGTTACTGACGAAAGTGCTGGCCCAGCATCAGCTCTAATTACTGTTGCTATTCCTCTCATTAGCTGTCTCAACTTCCGATCTAAAGCACTACACGAGTTAGGTTTTTTTTCTCAACATGGATGTTGAGGTGGACGTAGAGAGATATCTTGCTTCCCTATTAATATAGCTGATGTTGAGGGAATTGAATGCTTTTGCATTCCAAGTAAATGATGTGAATACAAAAGTATTCCTGGCCACGGTATCCCACAAGCTTGTGTTTTTAAGATTGCAATTTTAATACTAGTGAGTTGCCTTCTACCTGCTTGCAAGTAAATTGAGACTATTATGAAACCTAATTCACTCTTCTGTGTAATTACAATTTATAAAGTTTTCCCCAGCCTGTTGTTGCAAATAGCCTCCCTGTGAACAGACCTGTCAATTAGTTGACTTTTGATTTCTCCATGCCTGTTTCTTATTCCAGCATTCCACCTATGTAGCTCCCTTTTATGGTGAGTTGAAACATGATTTTCTTCAATCTTTCCTGTTCGGGCTAGACATCATGGAGGCATAGAGCACAGAAACAGGCCCTTGCTGATCAAGATGCCACATCTAAGCTAGCATATGAACACGACCCTCTTTATGAAACTTATTACCTATTAAACCATTACCTTCTTAATTTAAATCTATGCACTCCAGTTCTTGATTCCTCTATCTGGGAAAAAGACTCTGCTTTTCCCCAATCTGTTCCCCTCTTGATTTTATCCACTTCTCTAAGATTCTGGGTGACCAGAACTGAACACAATACTCCAAGTGTAACCTCACCAAAGTTTCGTACAACTGTAACATAACGTCCTAACTTCTGTAATCATCAATGCCTTTCCTTGAAGAATGCTAATTTCTTTATTCTTTCCACTAATGCTGCACATATCATGATATCTATAGATATGAATTTCTACTCCATAAGAGATTCTGGACAAATTATTCCTCTTCAAATCTACACATATCTTGAAAATTGTTAATTTTATGGCAAACAAGATTCCCACTCCTCACGATCTTGTAGTGATTAAATGTTGGTACCCTAGCCCCACCATAAAATTATCTTAGCGTTAACAGTAACTTACTTTCCCAACTTAACCAATTTCAGAAGCCAATTAAACTGCTCTGGCAGTTTACTCAAACTGCTCTGGCATTACTTTCAATGTCCTAAGTGGTTTTCCTCGACTACTTGTGCATCTAATCGCCGTTTATTTAGTATCACTGTATATATTTCCCAAATTGCACTCCAAATTTTCATTGTTAACCTTACAAATCTCTGATCTTGACTATGGGTGCTGTCTGTACGAAGTTTAAACATTCTCCTTGTGACCGGGTGGGTTTTCTCCAGGTGCTTCGGTTTCCTCTCACGCTCCAAAGACGTACAGGTTTGTAGGTTAATTGGCTTCTGTAATTGTAAACATTGTCCCTAACATGTAGGATAGTGCTAGTCGACCGAGTGATTGCTGGTATGCGCAGGTTCAGTAGGCAGATGGACCTGTTTCCGTGCTGTATGTCAAAGGTAAAGTCCCATGGAAATCAATTTACCCATCACTTATAGAATGTAGAAAAGTACAGCACAGGATGAGACCCTTTGGTCCACAATTTCTCTGCCAAACATAATGCCAAGACCAACTCTTATCTGACAGCAGTCAACCCTTATCCCTCCATTTCCTGCATATCCACATGCCTATCCAACGTATCTTAAATGCCATGATGGTATCTGCCTCCACCACCATCCCTGGGTGTGTGTTCCTGGCACTCACCGTCTTCTGTGTGAAAAGAATTGTTCCACACATCTCCTTTAAACATTGTATATCTCATCTTAAAGCTATGCTCCCTAGTATTTCATATTTTCATCCTTGGAAACAGATTCTAACTGTCTAACCTATCTATGCTTCTCGTAATTTTATATACCTCTCTCAGGTCTTCCTTCAACCTTTAGTTTCCTCCTAATCAAGGCATCATTCTGGTAAACCTCCATTCCATCCTTTCCAAGCCCTCCACATCCTTCCTGCCCTGGGGAAACTAGAAGTACACGCAATAGCCGAAATGTGGCCTGACCGAAGTCCTATAAAGCTGCATCATGACTTCCTGACTCTTAATGCAATGAAGAGTCTTCAAACAATGAAGACAAGCATACTGCAGGTGCTCCTCAGCTTACGATGGGGTTCTGTTCCGAGAAACCCATCGCAAACCGAAAATATCGTAAGTCGAAATGCATTTAATACACCTGATCGCGTGGCCGGAAGCAAGCTGCGGCTCGCTACGGGTTGCTGCCGTTTGCACCATCGCAAAGTCAAAATATCGCAAGTCGAAGCATCGTAAGCCGGGGAGCACCTGTACATGCCTTCTTTACCATTATGTACTTGTGTTGCCACTTTCAGGGGGTTCAAACAGAGAAGAGTACACTGCAGGAATGGGCCCTTTGTCCCACAGTGTTTGTGCCGAACAAGATACCTAGCCAAACAGATCTTGTCTGCCTGCACGTGATCCATATCCCTCTATTCCCTGCACTTTTATGTGCCTATTTAAAAGCTGCTAAACGCTACCATTGTATCTGCCTCAACGACCACCCCTAGCGATGCATTCCAGGCACCTACCACCCTTTGTGCGTAAAAAAAACTTGTCCCGCACATCTCCATTAAACTTTCCCCCTCTCACCCTCTAGCGTTGGACAATTCCACCCTGGGAAAAGTTTATGACTGTCTACCCTTCCTATGTCTCTCATAATTTTATATACTTCTGTCAAGTCTCCCCTCAGCCTCTGACATTCCGGAGAAAAAACAAGTAATGGACTTGGACCCCAAGGTCATTCTGTACATCACTTTTGTTAAGTGTCTTGCCTTTAAATATATACTTTCCCCTCACCTGTCAGGCTTTATCCCATCTCAAACTCTCTTTTACAACATTCTCCTCCCTATTCCAATCAGTCTGAAGAAGATTCCCGACCCGAAATGTTATCTGTCCATTTCACTCCACAGACGCTTCCAGGGTTTTTTTTTGCTCAAGATTCCAGCATTTGCAGTTCATTGTGTCTCAATTTAATCCAGTTGGCTAGCTCACTCTGATTTGTTCAAAACCTTTGGACCGGCCAACCATATAGATCTTGTCAAAGGCTCTGTTACAGTCTATGTAAACAATATCAACTGCTCTGCCCTTGTGAATCCTCTAGGTCACCTTCTCAACAACAAACTCAATCACATTTATGAGACATGATTTCCCATGCGCAAAGCCAAGCTGACTGTCCCTAATAAGTCCTTCTCTTTCTAAATGCAAATAAATCATGTCTCTCAGAAACCCTTCCAATAACTTTCCCACCACTGATGTAAAGTATACTGACCTGCATTTCCCTAGCTTGCAGCCCAGGTTAAATAAAGGCACAACATTATCTATCCTTTAGACTTCCAACACCTTACCCACACCTAACAAAGATACAAAAGTCCTTTACAGGGCATCAAAAATTATGTCCTGTGTATCCCACAATGTCCTAGGATACGCCTGGTCTGACACTGAATTGACCCACCTTTATATGCTTCAAGACTGACAACACGTGATCTTTTGAAATTACCTGATAATTCAGGATATCACCGTCATGTTTCCTGATAGTGTAAGAAAATAACTGCAGATGCTTGTACAAATCGAAGGTATTTATTCACAAAATGCTGGAGTAACTCAGCAGGTCAGGCAGCATCTCAGGAGAGAAGGAATGTCTGATGTCTGAAGAAGGGTCTCGACCCGAAACATCACCCATTCCTTCTCTCCTGAGATGCTGCCTGACCTGCTGAGTTACTCCAGCATTTTGTGAATAAATATCTTCGTCATGTTTCCTGAAATCACTAACTCCCATGTCCTTCTCCATGGTAATGGATGAGAAGTTTTCATTCAAAGTCATGCTCATCTTCTGTGGCTGCACACAGAGATTACCACACAGATCCTTAAGCAGATCTACTCTCTACCTAATTAAACGTTTGCTCTTAATATATAACCATGATATCTCATGGCTCTTTTGCCCTTCTAATTTCCTTCTTAAGTGTACTCTTACATCCAATACCTGTTCATAACTAATCTCACTGCTGTATTTTTCTTAAATTTGCATTTGTCTTCCACATATAATTTAATCTGTTGATAATGCTGTCTGGGTAGATGTTGACCAATATAGTTGTGTGTCCACGTGCACAATTATATTCAATGGTAAAATATATTCCTTTGTTGCTCATTTTTTTAAGTGGTCTGAAGAGCCATGTGCAGCTCACCTGAATCAGAGAGACGGATATCAAGCACAAACTCAAGGACAGTTGAAGGAGCAGCTCTATCAGGAAATTATTCATTACTTTGATAAAGGAAAGGTAAATTGAATTTGTAAAGCTGTATCAATATGTATAATGGAATGACAAATACATGGTTTTCAATTGTAATACTCATTGTTTGCCCAGTTTGTAGATTTAATATAATACTGCGAAGCCTCCAATTCAGTAAAATATCTGCATTTACCACAGAAAAGCTTCTAAAAAAATAATCTATTGCATAAATAATTATTTCATAACATCAGTATTTAGCAAGTTAAAGTATACCTATTACATATATATATGTGCAGAAAATTCAAAATTCTTTGCATCCCACATGCAAAAGCTGGAATTTATCTTATCGGAAACTCAATTTTGTTGCTCTGATACAATAATCCCAAAGTTGCATTTGCTGCCTTGATCTGTGCCACATGTATTGACTGGATAGTTATTAAGCTGTTTAAATATTTCAAACTACCATTATCAGAACACGCCACAAGAACAGGCCTTTTGGCCCGCTATGAGTGCGCCGAACATGATGCCAAGTTTATCTCACCTGTTCTGCCTGCACATGCAAATATATCCCTGTCTAAAAGCCTCTTAAACACCATTGTCATATCTGCTTCTACCACCACCCCTGGCAGTGCATTTCAGGCACCCATCTTTCCTCTGTGTAAAAAAAGTTGTGCAGCAGAACCCCTTTAAACTTTTCCTCCCTCTGTCCTATAGTCTGTAAAATTTCTCTACCCTGGGAGAAAGTTCCTGACTGTCTACCATAGTAGATTAGTTAAAATATGCCATAAAATTATTATAATTATCAAATATATAATAATAATAATTATTATTATTATTATAAAGATAAGCCATCTAAAACAAGAAAGACCAGGTGCTGGATATCTCAATTTAAAATAAGAAACAATTAAACAAATATTCCTAGCATTTCTTTTGCTTTTTTTTACCATCGTAATGTCAAAAAATGGATAGATTTTCACTGTAGACATGTACAAGTGATGAAAGATTGCATGCAACGGAAAACATAACGGAGTTCTTTGCAAAAGATGTTAGTAGTAATAACCCACACATAATAAAAATATTCTCATCTGAGAACCAGGTAACATTCTGTAATTGTTACATACCTTGAGCAGCATGATGTACTTAAATTTAATTTTCTCAGAAAACTAGTTTAATCCACCTCATTTCATCTGATTAAACAATAATCCCAATGGAAACAAATTTCAAGAAAATTAGCCCATTCAAGATTACATTGGTATTACATGGTCCTGTAGTCATGGAAACAATATATTCTGAAACAGAATAATTATATATGTATATATGTTTAAGTGCAATATACTTTGTTAATTAATAATATCTGCCAATTGAACGTTAAAATTGATATTATTTTAATCGGCATCCCATTGATACAAGGTTCCTTAAGCTTGGGGAACTTAACAGTTTTCTGGTTTCAAGGAGTAAAATTATGCTTAATGTAATGCTCACATTCTTCCCAAGCAATTTTGAACTGGATCAGAACAATTTTTAACTGCCTCATTTTTTGAATTGCCAACACCAATTTTTCATTGATTGCAAAATAACACTAACAATTTGTGTGTTAAAAGGTCACATTTTCTATTTTTATATACACTCTACTTACAATTAAAAAAAATCAGATGCCTAACATTCATGTGAGATTAATGTGCTTGTTAACTGTACACTGACTTTGCATATTTTAAATATTGCATTAAACCATCTGGCTCATACATTTAAGAAGTTCCTTAACAACGGGACCATGAGCTATTCATATTTATTCGTGATTTTCACTGTAACTTGGTATTAATTATAAGCTTTTCTACCTGCCTCCGCAGACACCCCAACATTTACTATTACCCTTTTATCCTTTTTTTTCCATCCACAACATTGTGACAATTCCCTTATTATTCCCCAAGCCTACATTTTATCCCTCATCCTCACTAATTCATCTGTATAAGGAAATAGCTCAGTCTTTAAACAATTATTTTGCTTTGCATTTATCATCATAGTGTGGAAATACTTATTTAAAATACTGGGAAGCCAGGGGTTTAATAAGAGTGAGGATCTTAAATAAAATATAGCAAAGGTAAAATACTGGAGATAATAATGAGATTAAATTGAAGAAATTTCCATTCATGATACTTAATATTCTCAGATTGTAAAGGTGATGGCTGCAGAAATAGTGGGTTAATTGGTTGTAAACTCTCCCAGATTCTTTGCCATTCTTGAAAGCTGTAGAATTGACTTCAATTTTACAAGGGTTGCTTGATGCCACATTTAATGATTTGCTACCTTGATGTCACCTCCAAGATTTAAACACTGTTGTCCTTACTTGGATCAAGGTGAGCATCTCTGGTAGAATGCAGAGAGAATCTTTGAGCAAGTTATTGATGAATACATGTTGCTTAATAACACTCTTTATAGTATCATCCTTCACTTTATTGACTATTGACACATGATTCATCAGGTAGTAATTGGTTAGAGTAAAACTAGTGCTTTTTGTAGACAATGTTGGATAGCTGGGTGCCTTATTGCTTTACTGGGACAATGCCGTTAATTCTAAAGCAAATATCCATTGCACTACAGCCAGCCTGATAAGATCACATTGCACAATATAGTGAGATTTGTTCCACAAAGTCTGCCGAACTTCTGACATTTACTCATGTGAATAACGCCATGGCCAAGACTCTCAAGTGAACTCAGAAGTCTAGAACCTCTGGTCAAGCTCTGCTGGCAAATTTTCTCCATTGCATACCATCTTTGCACATTGATAAAATACAATACGAGGGTGTGAACTAGCTGAATTTTCCAGCAATAAAGCTAGGAAATCTGTCTGCAAAATCATGCTACTTTTGATTAGACAAGTAGACTCCGAGGAAAAAGTAAGTTACATTTCTTTAAGCAAATGTTTTTAATCATTTTGAAATATTTTAAATTATTGCACTTCTTAAAAATTTGAACATATTTTTTTAAGTCTGTAATGTTTAATTGATATTTGATTAGCAGGTGTCACACAGCAATGGCTTTAACAAACAGCAAGGCCAAGGGGTTAGCAATGCCAACCATCAAATATATTTTCCAGATGTAGAAACAAGGATATTCTCCAGCTGATTTATGGCCCAACTTCCATGCATGACCTTATTGTCTTTGGATCATGCTTTGCTCAGCATATAGAAAGTTTGAAGTTTTCAGAACAGCGGGCCATTCTCAGCAAGTCTCATCTAATGTATATCTCTTCTAATGTATCTGGTTTTGTTAAGCCTATAAACCTGGGTGGTATCATAAGCTATAAGGAAGGTACAAGTAATGAGCAAATTGAAATTTACAGATTTCACAATGCCAGCAGGAGCAAGATCTGAGAAAATGTGACCTTATTTTATTTAGTAAGAAGTATAGAAGATCTGATTTCATTTTTAAATAGTATAAAACTTTTTAGATGTTCTTATATATAAAATTACTTTAGGCTTTACTTTAGACTTTAGAGATACAGCACAGAAACGGGCCCTTCGGCCCACCGAGTCCCCATACATTAGTACTACACTACATGCCAGGGACTATTTATAATTTCACCGAAGCCTATTAGCCCAAAAATCTGTACATCTTTGGAGTGTGGGAGGAAACCGATGCACCTGGAGAAAACCCACCTGGTCACAGGGAGGATGTACAAACTCCATATAGACAGCACCCATAGTCAGGATGGAACCCCGGGTCTCTGGCTCTGTAAGACAGCGACTCTACCCACTGTGCCACAGGTACTTTTAAGGCAAGCAAAATTACATGGTATGTTAAAATAAAGACACAAAATGCTGGAGTAACTCAGCGGGTCTGGCAGCAACGCTGGAGAACATTGATATGTGCGTTTCGGGTCAGGACCCTTCTTCACATCCAGACAGACCTTTAAGTATCCATGTCCTCCACAGACACTGCATGATCTGCTGAGTTACTCTCGGCACTTTGTGTCTTTATTGGTTACATAGCATCTGTAGTTCCTTGCGTCTACATGGTATTTTGGCCTTCGTCACAAAAGGGCATTGGAGTATAAAAGACTTGCTACAGTTGTACAGGGCTTTAGTGAAACAGAACCTGAGACACAACATTCAGGTTTGATTTCTGTACCGAAGGTAGGAAGGAAATTCATTGCAAAGGATTGATTTTTGCGAATGTGAAAGCATTCTTCCAATCTCCCAGCCTGCATTGGTGCCTTCCGAACCAAATGCCTTTTCTTTTGTTAATTAGCCCATTGCAAGTCAAGAACATATGTGAAGCAGGGTGCTTCACTGCCATAGACAGGGTGAATTGAAATCAAATTCTTTTAGGTGTAGAATGTTTTCAGAAACAGTATCCTTTTCTGGGTAGTGAAAGAAAGTGATAAACAGAATGACACAATTTTTAATTAAAGTAAAAGATTGCACTATTCCTGGGTCACATAATCTAAATCTTTGGGCAATGGGATCCTACCACTAGCCACATCTTCCCTTCTCCACCCCTTTCCACTTTATGCAGAGAAAGTTCCCTCCGTAACTCCCTAGTTAACTCGTCCCTTCCTATCCAAACCACCCTGTCCCCAGGTACTTTCCCCTGCAACTGCAGGAGATGCAACACCTGTCCCTATGCCTCCTCCCTCGACTCTGTCCAAGGTCCTCAACAGTCCTTTCAGGTGAGGCAGAGGTTCACTTGCACCTCCTCCAACCTCATCTCCTGTATCCGCTGTTCTAGGTGTGGACTCCGAAATATCGGCAGGACCAAGCGCAGGCTTGGCAATTGTCTCGCTAAACACCTCCGCTCAGTCTGCCTAGGCTTACACGATCTCCCGGTTGCTAAACACTTTAACTCCCCTTCCCATTCCGATACTGACCTTTCTGTCCTGGGCCTCGTGCACTGTCAGGGAGTCCCAAAATGGAGGAACAACACCTCATATTTTGCTTGGGCAATTTACAACCCAGCAGTATGAATATTGATTTCTCTAATTTCAAGTAACCTTTGTTTTCCTTCTCTCTCCGTCCCTCCCCCACCGTAGTTTTCTGACCTGTTTCAGTCCTAATTAATTTTGTTGATCGTATGCTTTGGTGTCATCTTCCCCTCAGCTAATAATGATCCATTCTACATTTCTTTGATCAACATCTGCTTTGATCTGTCATTTTCACACCTTACCTTTCCACATATCTCAAGTCTCCCTCTCCCCTGACTCTCAGTTTGAAGAAGGGTCTTGACCCAAACTTCACCCATTCCTTTCTCTCCAGAAATGCTGCCTGTCTCGCTGAGTTACCCCAGCATTTTGTGTCCATAATCTGAATCCTAACCAGCAGAAAGAATTGTTGGAATGGAATGTGTGGATTATATATGACTTCAAAGTTCATTAGAATTAGTACTGATTATTTATTAGTGGATAATTGTTCAGCATTAATATTTGCCTTGTATTCCATTTTTCCTTTCTTATCAGATGTGGGAAGAGGCCATTTCGTTAGGCAAAGAACTAGCAGAACAATATGAAAATGAATTGTTTGATTATGAGCAACTCAGTGAATTACTGGTAAGATATCAAAAGGCCAAATGCAAAAGATTGATAATTAATTTTGCTTGAGATGTTAATCGTTGTGCTAACTTTTCAGCAAAAACAAGCTCAATTCTATGAGAACATTGTCAGAGTTATACGAGCAAAACCAGATTACTTTGCTGTTGGATATTATGGTCAAGGTTTCCCTTCATTTATTCGGGTAAGAATGTGTTCATATTTATTTTTTAACATACAGTACATGATTAAATTTATTTAATTAAATATGAGAGATATCAAGAGTCTAGCCATATCTATCTTTCTAAAATATCAAAATTTATAAATATTATGGAAAGAAATTTGATGGGGGAGATGTATTGTGCTTTGGATAACTAACTGGAGTGTGATATCAAGAACCTCATGGGATAGAGAATACAAAAGCTTCACGATTTTCCAAGAAATTCCACCTCATCTCAGTGAATTTGTGAATTTGTTTCTAGCTATATTCTCCCATGAGACACATTTCTTCACAACATCTACCCTATCATGCTACCTCTGAAATTTTCTTTGAGATTATATCTTAGTTTTTTTTAAACTCGAGACCTCAAGCTAAATGTATTATTTTCTAAACAAGCAGCCAAAATCATATGCCTCAGTTCAAGTGTAGCTCCACCAAATGTCGGTACCATTAGACAACTTTACTCTCCATAGCGTCTTTATTTCTCAATGGAATGGATTTAGACATTGAAATACTGCTTAACAAATGGCAAAATTTGGGGGGCAGCACACTGGCGCGGCGATAGTGTTGCTGCCTTAAAGCGGCTGAGACCCGGGTTCGATCCTGACTATGGGTGCTGTCTGTACGTAGTTTGTACATTCCCAATGTGACCTCATGGGTTTTTTCCAGGTGCTCCGGTTTCCTCCCTCATTCCAAAGATGTGCTGATTTGTAGGTGAATGGGCATCTAAATTGTCCCTAGTCAGGGAGGGAGGATAGTGCTAGTGTACAGGGTGATCACTGGTCAGCGCATACTCGGTGGGCCGAAGGGCCTGTTTCCACACAGTATCTCTAAAGTAAATGAAAGTAAAATTCCTACCTACATTAGCGAACCTGCCTCCACACCCATGTAAATGCTCCCATTTAACTTTGCGACTCAAGTATCAAGACTTAGACCATCAGAGTTCACTGAGTTTAGTTAAATCCTCAGTGCTCGTGATGTTGGTCTAGGAAAGGATGCTGACTTTGATTCACTTAACCTGGAGATGAATTTGGAAGATTTGTCGGAGATAGCGTTGGTGGTATCACTTCAAGGCACACATGTACCTGCAGTAGGTACCCCATTTGTCAGAACCACACAGTAGGACAAGGATCACTGCTGTTTGTAGTCTGAGCTTGTCGAGCTAGCTTTGCATTATTGTAGTCTGAGCTTGTGCCAGGTCTGAGATCTTGTTCTTTAAACAGTCATCAGATGGCCCGAAGCTGCTCTGGTGCTCAAAGGATGAGCTTCATCATTGATTTCTGCTTTCGTAGCGAAGTAGTCCATTGTCTCCATGGTCTCATTTTAATTATTCAATGTGTAGATATTTACAAAAGGTACATTTCTTGGGCTCTCTGATCAATTCCAACTCTGAAATGTTACAGCAATGAGACATCACCTGCCCTGCAACCCTTATATTTAAAAAATCTGCAAAATTAATTGTTATTATTCACTCAATTTAAATTTGTTTTCAACTGATTAATGTATTAAAAGTTGCTTAATATTTATTTCTAACTTTCATTCTGTATCAAGCTTTTGAAAATGGCACATTTGCTTGCATTAAACACAATTAAATTTAAGTACTTGCATCTTTACGTAAACCATCACAGATATTGGAGTTGCCAAACAATTTTTCCTTTTCCCTCTGTATTAAATCCCCATGCTGATTTAATTTTTTATTTTTTCCATACTTTTAAGATTTCTCTCAGTTTAAGTTCAGACTGCACAACTACTTTCACTGTTGCACAAGGAAGATCACTTAATCTTTTTGAAAGGGAGCTGACTATATTTCATTCTCTCTTGTTGGAGAAAATATATGGCATTACTTGGATTTTTGCGTTCCGTAATACAGGATCACATTGATTGGATGCACTTACTTAATTTGCAGAGATCTCATTTCGACCTTGACAAAACCTTAGCCCAAAACCAATCAAAAGCATTGCAGTCCTCCAATTTCCCCAACCAAGTGGAATTTCACTTTCGCTGGTTCCAAATATAATGCAGCATTGCAGCACCTAGTGCCATGCATTCTAATAGCTTTCATCTTATCATCATTCTGCAGTAGTCATCAGTGCTACTTGTATTTAAGGCACCATGGCAAATCAAAGGATAGTTTTTGGATGACAAAGAGTATATGTTAATGACATAGGTTTTGAATCTTGTGCCCTGCCCTTGAATATCTAGATAACTTGTGTGAATAAATGCTAGGCGTTCATGTGAAATCTTAAAGAGCAAATCACGAGAGGAGCCTCATAATATTGAGCAAAATAAGACTCAAATTTGCTCCAGTCAGGTGCGTGCTCACCCTCATGTAGCCTCATATGAGGTGAAAGTAACTGCCCTTGACATCAAGATTACGTTTGATCAAGGAGGAAATTTTCCACTGACTAGAATTATATAACGCACAACGGAAATGGTTGGCAATCAATCATTCTTAGCCCCAGGGTATCAATGCAGAACTTCCTTAGGTCAGTGTAATAGCCTCAGCTATCTTCAGCCGCTTCATTGATGACTCTCCACACATCCTTCTCAGATGCAGAGATTTTTGCTGAAGATTGCACAAAAATTCAGTTCTGTGCCTCATTGTGGCAAGACTCACACGACATTCAAGTACCGGCTGGTACGTGGAAAGTAATATTCATGCAGGGAATGGCCTCTACCCCTTAATATTCCGAAAAAATTATAGTCATTGATTCCTCCACATTAACATTTTGGGAGTTACCATCAACCAAAGATGACGAGTGCATCGAAAATCCACCACCTGCAGTTCCATTGCTACTCACACACCTAGTCAGATTGGAAGTGCATTGCCGTTCCTTCATTTTCACTGAGTTTATATCTAAGAATTCCCTCTCCTGTGATACTGTGGGAATACTTTCACCAGATGAACTGATATGGTTCAACACTGTGACTTATGTCTATGTCATAATTCCGCAATTCAGCATGGGTAGTAGATAGTGGTCTTCTCAGTATATTTGGCAAGTTTTCCTTATCCTGCCAAGGAAAATCTTGCCAGACTACCACGGCACGTCCCTTGTCGGCGAGTTTGATTATAATGTCAGGGTTGCTGCAGAGTGTAGTCTCAGTTCACCTTTCATCGAGCTAGCTTTGCATTATTGTTAATTTGTATAGACTGCTGTCTTTCATGTAGTCTCATTTCATCTTTCATCTAGGAGTTGCAGATTAGCTTTAAGTGGTGTTGGCTTGCTTTAACTCATGTCACAAGTCAAGACCTTAGTTCAAGGGCAAAAAGCCTACAAAAAAGTATGGTTAACACCGATTACATGCAATAATCAAGTAAATGAATTGGCAGCTTGAATTTACTGTGTTACCTACATCGTAGCAATGTGCTTATCGCACAAGGCAGTTCTTGCACACAAGATTATCCAAGTTAGCAACTGTGTCTGTACAATTTGGCCATCCGTATTCAAGCAAATGTTAGCTCATTTTTCAGTGATTATTTGTAGATTAATTTTTGCCATATGATTCCAGTCATCCCAAATTTTATTTTTGCAAACTGCACTCCAAAGTTGCATACCTCTTTGAAACTAGTATGCACTTGAAGTTCAGCTAGAATGTCAGCTTCAGATTACAGAGCAGGGAAGGAGATCATTTCCAGTTTATACCATGGTCTATGTGCGAGTAATGCAGCGATCTGCAATCTTATTTTCTCAGAGCCTTGTTTCACAGATGAGGTGGTATGCTTTGGATCTTGGGCAGTTCCTTCTCTCCTCCATACTTTGCTCTTGCCATCACTCTGATATAAGTTAATCTTCATCTCATCTGTCCACAAGACTTTTTTCCAGAACTGTGGTTGCTCTTTTAAGTACTTCTTGGCAAACTGTAACCTGGCCATCCTATATTTGCGGCTAACCAGTGGTTTGCATCTTGCAGTGTAGCCTCTGTATTCTGTTCATTAAGTTTTCTGCGGACAGTGATCATTGACAAATCCACACCTGACTCCTGAAGAGTGTGTCTGATCTGTCGGACAGGTGTTTGGGGATTTTTCTTTATTATAGAGAGAATTCTGTCATCAGCTGTGGAGGTCTTCCTTGGCCTACCTGTCCTTTTGCGATTAGTAAGCTCAACCAGTGCTCTCTTTCTTCTTAATGATAGAAACATAGAAAATAGGTGCAGGAGTAGGCCATCCGGCCTTCGAGCCTGCACCGCCATTCAATATGATCATGGCTGATCATCCAGCTCAGTAACCTGTACCTGCCTTCTCTCCATACCCCCTGATCCCTTTAGCCACAAGGGCCACATCTAACTCCCTCTTAAATATAGCCAATGAACTGGCCTCAACTACCTTCTGTGGCAGAGAATTCCACAGACTCACCACTCTCTGTGTGAAGAAATGTTTTCTCATCTCGGTCCTAAAAGACTTCCCCCTTATCCTTAAGCTGTGACCCCTGGTTCTGGACTTCCCCAACATCGGGAACAATCTTCCCGCATCTAGCCTCTCCAACCCCTTAAGAATTTTATATGCTTCCATAAGATCCCCCCTCAGTCTTCTAAATTCCAGCGAGTATAAGCCTAGTCTATCCAGTCTTTCTTCATATGAAAGTCCTGCCATCCCAGGGATCAATCTGGTGAACCTTCTCTGTACTCCCTCTAAGGCTAGAATGTCTTTCCTCAGATTAGGAGACCAAAACTGTACACAATACTCCAGGTGCGGTCTCACCAAGGCCCTGTACAACTGCAGCAGAACCTCCCTACTCCTATACTCAAATCCTCTTGCTATGAATGCTAACATACCATTCGCTTTCTTCACTGCCTGCTGCAGCTGCACACTTGCTTTCAATGACTGGTGCACCATGACACCCAGGTCACGTTGCATCTCCCCTTTTCCTAATTGGCCATACTCTTACTCTGCTTTTCCTGTTCTTGCCGCCAAAGTGGATAACCTCACATTTATTCACATTATATTGCATCTGCCATGCATTTGCCACTCGCCTAATCGATCCAAGTCACTCTGCAGCCTCCTAGCATCCTCCTCGCTGCTAACACTGCCACCCAGCTTCGTGTCATCCGCAAACTTAGAGATGTTGCATTCAATTCCCTCGTCCAAATCATTAATATATATTGTAAATAACTGGGGTTCCAGCACTGAGCCTTGCGGTACCCCACTAGTTACTGCCTGCCATTCCGAAAGGGACCCGTTTATTCCTACTCTTTGCTTCCTGTCCGCCAACCAATTCTCTATCCACCTCAACACTGAACCCCCAATAACGTGTGCTTCAAACAAACCGATGTTCCAAACAATTGATTTTGGTAAGCCTAAGGTTTGACTGATGTCTTTAACAGTTTTATTCTTGTTTCTCAGTCTCATAATGGCTTCTTTGACTTTCATTGACACAACTTTGGTCCTCATGTTGATCAGCAGCATAAAAGTTTCCAAAGGTGATGGAAAGACTGGAGGAAAGACTAGGTGCTGAGAGCTCTCTTATACCCGCATTAAGGAGGCATTTAAACACACCTGAGCAATTATAAACACCTGTCCCAAACATTATGGTGCCCTGAAATGGGGGAACTATGTATAGACATTGCTGTAATTTCTACATGGTAAAACCAAAATGTATAAAAATACCCTTTAATAAAATCTGACAATGTACACTTTCACCACATGTGATTTTTTCTATTACAAATCTCAAATTGTGGAGTACAGAGGCAAATAAATAAATGATGGGTCTTTGTCCCAACCATTATGGAGGGCATTGTAGCTAACCAACAACAACCCTTTCCCCTGGTCCCCTTCCATCTGTATACCTTCCACTGACTATACATTTGGCTCCTCTATTGTCCTTAATCTCCTTATCTCACAGCCTTTTGTCTTCCCATTTCTGGCCTTTGCCCATCTGCCAATCAAGCCACCCTCACCTGTATCCACCTATCACTTTCCAGGATAGACACAAAAAGCTGGAGTAACTCAGCGGGACTCTGGGGAGTCAGGGGACTCTCGGTCGGAAGAATGGTCTCGGCCTGAAACATCACCTATTCCTTTTCTCCAGAGATGCTGTCTGACCTGCTCAGATACTCCAGCTTTTTGTGTCTACGGTTTAAATCAGCATCTGCTGTTTCTTCCTACACGTCACTTTCCAGGCATTGCCCGCACCCACCTCTCTTATCCAGCTTTCTCCCCCCCCCCCCTCTCCACTCGATCTGAAGAAATTTCCCCTCCCGAAACGTCACCTATCCATGTTCTAGAAATGCTGCCTTTGCCGTTGTGTTACTCCAGCACCTTGTGTCAGTCTCGTACAAAGTTTTGCAGATTTTCTGTTGCACAGTATTGATAAAGAACTATTGCCACCCAAAGTTGGAGCTAATAGGCATGTGAGGGAGAATAGGTAACATGGAAATACGTGAGGGATTGTGATTTTTCTGCAAACTAGTATGGACTGAATGGATCAAATTGTCACCTACATCTTGAGAAATATTAAATCTTTTTCATGGTATGGAATCATTGCACCATAATCTTTTACATTGCAATAATACATGTATTTGTTTATATATTTTTTGAGCCTAGTCCCGACCTATTTTGGTCACCCCTTTCCTCCAACGATCTGTCTGGAAGCTATTTTTCTGTTGTCAGTTCTTTCTTGGTTTCATGTTTTCAAGTATCACCTTTCTAGGCTATTCAAATATTCTCGTGTTTATGCATGCATGTCTTACATTTTTGCAAGCACTTTGTTCTAACAATATCACAGAAACCAATCTGCATTTTTTCTTATATTTCCATTATATTCATTTCTCCTACTTGTATTTTACATCTATCTCACTTCTACCCCAGACATCTTCATGCAAGATTCTTTAGGGCATGAACAATACCAAGCATAGGAGAGGGGGTAGGGAGTATTGCTTGAATTCGATGAATTCAATGTTTATAACTCACATTTATTCAAATTAAACCCTATTTACTATTTTTTCACTACCCACAGCTCCAACAGTTTTGTATCATATGCAAGGTCAGTACAGGAATGAGAAAAGGAGTTAAAATGGTTATCAACCGGAAGACCCATTGGGCAGATCTGCCAGTGTCAATGTCAGAGGCCTCTGAATCGCAGTTATAAGGACTTGTATGGTAGCTGAATCTTGCGTGTGTAAATGTCTTCATGAGTATGGGTTTGGCTTCAGAAGTAGAGCACAGAACAACTGATTTCAACTTTGGCAACTAACTAGGTAGTGAGTCCTCAGCAACCTCCTTGTCAGGTCAATAATGTGCCTTCAATCCATGAATAACGGATAATACAGCAAATTATACACCTTTACGTCAGCGGTAGGGAAGCTATTGGAGAGAATTGTTAGGTATAGGATTTACTCACATTTGGAATGGCATGGTCTTGTAGGGATTGACAAACTTAACTCTTTTTTGAGGAGGTGATGAAGATGATTGATGAGGGTAGGGGAATGGATGTTGTTTACATGAACTTAAGCAAGGCATTTAATAATGTTCTTTATGGTAGGCTGACCCAGTAAATTAAGACACATGGGATGCACAGTGACTTGGATATAAAATTGACTTGGATATAAAATTGACTTGGCCATTGAAGGCAGATGATAGTAGTGGAGGTGTGTTTCTCTGACTGGAGGTATGTGATAAGTGGTGTTCCACAGGAATCAGTGTTGGCATCTCTTTTGGCTGTGATATATAAATGATCAGGCTGATTAGTAAGTTTGCATATGATACGAAACTGATGGAGCTGTGGGTAGTGAAAAAGTAATAAATAGGGTTTAATTTGAACAAGTATGAGATGTTGCTCTGTGGGATGTCAAATGTAAAGGGAAAGTATACAGTATAGAGCTGGGCCCTTAGGAGCACTGATGCACAGACGGATTTGGGGTGCAAGCCCATAGTTCCCTGAAAGTAGCAACACAAGTAGAAGACATATGACATGTTTACCTTCATTATTCAGGCCATTGAGCTATTATAGAAGTTGGGATGCCACACTGTAGCAGTATAAAATTTGATTAGGCCATATTTGGAGTATTGTGTGCAGTTCCAGTTGCTGCATTACAGGAAGTATTTGGTGGGTTTGGAGAAGGTGCCGAAGAGGTTCACTAGGATGTTGTGTGGATTAGAGAGTATTAATGATCAGGAGGGGGAAGATAAACTTGGATAATTTTCTCTGGAATATTGAAGGCTGATGGGAGAGGAGAGGTTTATAATAATTTGTTCAAAGTTTATATAAATATTAGAGGCGTAGATAGGGTAGTTGGTCTGGGTGTTTTTCCTAGGATGGAAATGCCAAATATTAAAGTGAGAAAGGGAAAGTTTAAAGGAAATAGTTTAAAGGAAGAAAGGCAGGTTTTATTTACACAGGTAGGTGCCTGGAACATACTGCCAGGGTGGCTGGTGGATACAGATATGATAATTTAAGAGGCATTTAGACTAACAGATGAATATGCAGGGAATGGAGAGATATGGATCATATACAGGCAGGTGATGAGCTTAATTTGGTATCATGGTCTGCGCAGACAATAGGGGACAACGTGATTTTCCTGTGCTATACCGTGTGCTCTACTGTGTGCTATACCGTGTTCTATGGTGCATACAGCAAATAGATAAAGTCAGGGGGAAAATGAAATGTTCAACAAGATGGTCAAGCCAATGTGGTGAAAGAAGACTTGATGGATCAGATTGTTCTGCTTCCCATGTTTGTTACTTTTGCCTGATTAAAAGCAAGAGGAGAGAAGACTTTGATTGTTTAACATCTATCTTCTTGACAGCACCACTGAGCTATGATTATTAATGAGTCAAATGATTAAATGAATGTATTAAGGGGGAATTAAAAGTCCACAGCATTCACACCTCAACTAAAGCTTCACTGGGCAACTCACACTTGCACTTAAGCTTAAAGGGGGGGGGCTTAAAGTAAATTTCTAGACAATCTAAATCCATGTGCCCAAAGCAAGTGAGAGATAAAATAAATATGTTAACTGCAATCGATGACACAGTAGGATGTCAAATGCAACTTCCATGTGAGCAAATGTCAAGAGGAATATGGATCATCGCATTGGGAATTCTGGCATTTCAAAGGACCACAGTATGTCTGTGAACTTGATTTACTCTTGTCCACTTAAGAATTAGTGTGCAAGGTTGATTTGAAAATGATTACTCTCTTTGGTCATCCTTATAAAGAAATGGAAATTTCTTAGACAATGAAAATGACAATGACATCTCTTACTGAGATGACAACGTTGCTTATTAGAAGTAGGATGAAAGAAAGAATATGCTTTTTGTTTTCATATAAAAATCCAGGAGTTATCCAATTCTGTTCAACCTTCACAGAATGGGTGCTCATGATTTTCAAAGGGCTTGAGCACTTGTATTGATTGATTTATTCTAGTTGTTAACATCTCTATGAAGGGCAATTCAATAAATTGGCACAGTAAATTGACACACGTGGAAGCTGGAACAGAGGTGGGATCAGGGCAAACCTGACAAGTAGGTCAGTTACCCAGAACAGAAAGGTCATTATGGGGATGGGAAGAAAGTTAAAATGGTTAACAATTAGGAGAAGATAGACACAAAAAGCTGGAGTAAACCAGCGGGTCAGGCAGCATCTCTAGAGAGAAGGAATGGGTGACGTTTCGGGTCAAGACCCTGCTTCAGACTGGTTAGGGATTTGTGAAACGAGAGATATGGACGATGATGTAGGAAAATAACTGCAGATGCTGGTACAAATCAAAGGTATCACAAAATGCTGGAGTAACTCAGCGGGTCAGGCAGCAACTCTGGAGAGGTGACGTCACCCATTCCTTCTCTCCAGAGATGCTGCTTGACCTGCTGAGTTACTCCAGCATTTTGTGATACCTGAACGATGATGTAGAGAGATAAAGAACAATGGATGAAAGATATGCAAAAAAGTAACGATGATAGAGGGAACAGGCCATTGTTAGCTGTTTGTTGAGTGAAAACGAGGCCTTGGTGGACCGAGCACAGAAGTTAGGCAAAACATATAATATAAGAAAATAACTGCAGATGCTGGTACAAATGATTTATTCACAAAATGCTGGAGTAACTCAGCAGGTCAGGCAGCATCTCGGGAGAGAAGGAATGGGTGACGTTTCGGGTCGAGACCCTTCTTCAGACTGATGTCGGGGGCGGGACAAAGGAAGGATATAGGTGGAGACAGGAAGATAGAGGGAGATCTGGGAAGGAGGAGGGGAAGGGAGGGACAGAGGAGCTATCTAAAGTTGGAGAAGTCGACGTTCATACCACCGTGCTGCAAACTGCCCAGGCGAAATATGAGGTGCTGCTCCTCCAATTTCCGGCGGGCCTCACTATGGCACTGGAGGAGGCCCATGACAGAAAGGTCAGACTGGGAATGGGAGGGGGAGTTAAAGTGCTCGGCCACCGGGAGATCAGTTTGGTTAATGCGGACCGAGCGCAGGTGTTCAGCGAAGCAATCGCCGAGCCTGCGCTTGGTTTCGCCGATGTAAATAAGTTGACATCTAGAGCAGCGGATGCAATAGATGAGGTTGGAGGAGGTGCAGGTGAACCTTTGTCTCACCTGGAAAGACTGTTTGGGTCCTTGGATGGAGTTGAGGGGGGAAGTAAAGGGACAGGTGTTGCATCTCGTGCGGTTGCAGGGGAAAGTGCCCGGGGTTGGGGTGGTTTGGGTAGGAAGGGACGAGTGGACCAGGGAGTTACGGAGGGAACGGTCTCTGCGGAACGCAGAGAGGGGAGGGGATGGGAAGATATGGCCAGTGGCAAACAGTTGGACCCGCCAATGTAAAGGAGGTCAAATCGGAACATTGAATCCAGTAGATGAGGTTAGAGGAGGTGTATATAAGCCTGGGTCCCACCTCCCTTCCAGCTTTCTCCCTCCAAACACAATCAGTCTGAAGACGGGGTCCAACCTGAAACGTTGCCTATCCATGTTCTCCAGAGATGCTATCTGTCCTGTTGAGTAACTCCAGCACTAGGTTAATTCCCGGAATGGCGGGACTGTCGTATGTTGAAAGGCTGGAGCAATTAGGCTTGTATACACTGGAATTTAGAAGGATGAAGGGGGATCTTATTGAAACATATAAGATAATTAGGGGATTGGACACATTAGAGGCAGGAAACATGTTCCCAATGTTGGGGGAGTCCAGAACAAGGGGCCACAGTTTAAGAATAAGGGGTAGGCCATTTAGAACGGAGATGAGGAAGAACTTTTTCAGTCAGAGAGTGGTGAAGGTGTGGAATTCTCTGCCTCAGAAGGCAGTGGAGTCCAGTTCGTTGGATGCTTTCAAGAGAGAGCTGGATAGAGCTCTTAAGGATAGCGGAGTGAGGGGGTATGGGGAGAAGGCAGGAACGGGGTGCTGATCGAAGGGCTGAATGCACCTATTGCACCTACTCCTGCACCTATTGTCTATTGTCTATTATATCTTTTCTTGTAACCAGCTCTATAGTTATTTGTGTCTAATATTAGGTATTTTGGATGTTAAATAAAATTATGAAGAAAAACTGGACTAAACTGGAAAAGCAAGCAACATTGAAAATCATTGAGCAAATAACTGTGATTCTGTAGCAAATTTCTTAAATGTCAGCTGCAATCAATTTTCTCTGTAACAGTCATATTTAAAATGTCTTTAATCAATTTCTTAGAAATGAATTAGGCAGAAATCATCAAAAACATACAGAGCTACTTGTCATTTGATTGCAAAGAGGGTGCATCAAATTTCTCCTCATTTCTAACCTAACAATTTGAATGCAAGTGGCTTTCAAAATATAACTTAATTTGCTGTACATAAAAAGTCTCTTATCAATAAGAATGCATCTCCCTGCAGTGATGTTTTATTGACAGTTGCAAGTAATTAATGAGGCACTTAACTAGGATGAGCATTTTCTCATTGGTGAAGATAGCCTGTGAACATGTCATATTTGCAGGAAACATGGCAAAAAGCAAAGTGCCTGACCATTGGAGTTATTCCAGCTGTAATGGCAGTTTCTAAACCATCTCAAAGTCCTACTTCGATAGCCATTACTACTCGGGGATGAAATGTAGTTATAGCTTACGCACACGTCGCACCCGGATATGACAAAATGAATCTTCAAACGTCCTTTCTTAATTAATTGGTTGTATTAAAGTAGCACAAATCAAAGAGTAATTCATCACTTTCCGTACTTTATCAACTGTTTCTTCTTCAAACAATATCTTAGAAATCTTGCAGTTATTACCGTGTGGTTCTTACAAATATAGCTGATACAAGCGTATGGTACGAGCGCGTGGTAAAGAACTGTATGCTCACCATCCTCCGAGCCTAAACTGACCCACAACCTCTGTCCCAGCCTCCTCCCATCTAGACACTCCCCATTACGTATTAAGTCACACCCATAAGCATGCAAAAAAGACATAAACTAGAAATATTAAAACATAGCCATAACACAATGACAATAACTGAATTAAGCATAAATGGCTCCTACACCAGCACTTTGTCTTTTTTTTATAGATCAGCATCTGCAGTTTCTTGTGTCTACTTTGTACTAAACTGAGAATATTTAAGCTCTGCCATTTTTTTTCCCCAGAACAAGATGTTCATTTACAGAGGAAAAGAGTATGAGAGACGTGAAGAATTTGAAGCAAGACTTTTCACCATTTTTCCCAATGCGGAAAAAATGAAGACGACATCTCCTCCAAGTGATGACATAAAAAACTCATCTGCACAATGTATCCTTAGTATGTGCTCGGACATGTATGTTTTGGAGAGAATATGTTACTTTTCTGAACAAAGAGTTTTATATTGAGGGCTGACTTTATTGAAACATTAGATCCTAAGGGTGCACGACAGAACACATATTGTTATGTTTTCACCAGTGATAAAGTCTGTGTGCCTCTTTATTTCAGAAAAGGGGGCTACTCATTTTAAACAGGTACCGAGAAATGTTGTCTTACAGACAGTAATGCATCTCCAGAATTCTACATCCTGGGAAATATGGTATAATGTAGATAAATGTGAGGTTATCCACTTTGGCAGCAAGAACAAAGAGGCAGATTATTATCTCAATGGTGTCATATTAGGAAAAAGGGAAGTGCAATGAGATCTGGGTGTCCTTGTACACCAGTCACTGAAAGTAAACATGCAGGTACAGCAGGCAGTGAAGAAAGCTAATGGCATGTTGGCCTTCATAACAAGAGGATTTAAGTGTAGGAGTAAAGAGGTCCTTCTGCAGTTGTACAGGGCCCTGGTGAGACCACATCTGGAATATTGTGTGCAGTTTTCGTCTCCTAATTTGAGGAAGGACATCCTTGCTGTTGAGGCAGTGCAGCGTAGGTTCACGAGGTTAATCCCCGGGATGGCGGGGCTGTCATATGAGGAAAGATTGGAAAGACGGCTTGTATTCACTGGAATTTAGAAGGATGAGAGGGGACCTTATAGAAACATATAAAATTATAAAAGGACTGGACAAGCTAGATGCAAGAAAATTGTTCCCAATGTTGGGGGTAGTCCAGAACCAGGGGACACAGTCCAAGAATAAAGGGGAGGCCATTTAAAACTGAGATGAGCAAAATCTTTTTCACCCAGAGAGTTGTTAATTTGTGGAATTCTCTGCCACAGAAGGCAGTAGAGGCCAATTCACTGGACGAATTTAAAAGAGAATTAGACAGAGCTGTAGGGACTAGCGGAATCAAGGGATATGGAGAGAAGGCAGGCACAGGTTACTGATTGTGGATGATCAGCCATGATCACAATGAATGGCGGTGCTGGCTCAAAGGGTCAAATGGCCTCCTGCACCTTTTTTCTATGTTTCTATGAAATTGTGGAAGCTATGCAATGGGATTTATTTGGTGGAGGTAACGGAATTAAGGGATTTGGGGAACAGTGAAGACTTGGAGGCCTATGATAGATCAGCCATGATCATATTAAACATCATGGTCAATGGTCTAGCTCTTTTTTTTCCCGTATGTGTTCTATTTAAAGTGTTTTTTATAATCTATTTAAATGAAAATACATGCTGGTCATGATGTTGTAATATTGGCATGAATTGTCCTAAATCTAGGGAGCTCCATGAACTTGCTGTTCCATTGCTCCCCATTCCTCCCACTCCCATTATATCATTACGGATATACACATGTTATGGATACAAGCTGACCATCCATATGTCAGATTCATCAAACTGGTGGAGCAGGCTGGCAGGCCTCAGGATGCCCTGCTTAGTATCTCGATCACATTTAATTCATGATGTCAAATTGCTTCAACTGGAACCATTGGAACTAATATTAATGTTGACAATAACAACATTCTAAATTTTTACATAACTCACAATAATTGATACAGCTCAAACTTAAAATAGAATTTACATTTCTATGGCTGAGTGATTACTGAAGCTTTGTGACATTTTTAACAACCAATTGTGCTGTACAAAAATTCCGTTGTCAGCACCATCATGTTCAGATGGTGTTGTCACATACATAATAATATAACAACTTGTTCGATTATTTTTTGTATGTTTTTCACAATACAGCATCCTTAATCTTACTGAAAGCATATTTGCATCAGAATAAAATTTAAGGTGATTAGATTGACAAACAGTTGCTACAGTTGAAAACAAATTTGAGGAATATATATTTTGACCACATTGGTGCTGCCTTCTGCATTTATGAAAAACTCAACAGTTCATTACATTTTCTGCCAGTTTCTACCTGCCCTCACCTTCAGATGGCTATTCTCTGACTCTTCCCCTCCTTTTCTGGATGCCTGTCTCCATCTCGGGAGATAGGCTGTCTATTAACATATATATTAAAAACCTAACAACTCCCACATCTATTTTGACTAATCTTCAACTCACGCTGCCTACTGTAAGGACTCTATTCCATTCTCATGGTTCCTCCATCCCCAATTGCGACAGGTTCCGCATCTGGGTACTGTTCGTAAGTGGAAGTGAACAAAAGCAGTGTTTGGGAGGGAATGACAGAAACGGCAGTTGCGGGAGAGGAAGCAGGTGTGGGGAGAACAGCCATCAGCCCCCCTCACTGACTCAGTGAGTGAGTGAATAAATCTGCTCAGTTTGATTGTTGCACCGTGGTAATGCCTCATTCCCACCTGTAGTCCCAAAGCAGCTGGTAAATCCAACTTCATCCATCCTGCCGAACTCAAAAATGCTCATTTGTATGTATGGAGTGTCCATAAGAATGGTGTTCATAACTCAGGGAGTACCTGTTTTTTGCTCCAAAGATGAGACTTTCCTTAATGGTGTGTCTGAAATGTCTTTTTTTCTTTCTGAACTGTGTCTTCTTCTCTACCTCTGTTAAGAAATCTTTTGACTGCATCCCATTCATTTCTTGTGCCTCTTCCCTCATCACTTCTCCTCTGGGATAGAACAAGGTCTCAGTTCACCTTCCACCCCACCAGCCTCCGCATTCAACAGATTATTACCTGTAATTTCCGCCACCTTCCAAGAGATTCCACCACTAAACACATCTTATCCTTTCTTCCCCTTTCAGCACCTTGTACGAACCATTCCCTTTGTGACTTCCTGATCCACTCTACTGTTCCCACCAACCACCCCCTTCTTACAGCACTTTCCTTTTAGTCTACAGACGATGCACTTGCCCTTTCACCTCTTCCCTTCCCACCATCCAGGGACCTGACGGTTCACTCATGCTGACCTAGACAGCCTGAGTGAAGCAGCGACTCATTGGCACTTCTACCAACCTAGTGCATTACATTCTGTATTTACAATGAGGAGAAACAAAACACAAATTGGATTTATAGTTTTACGAGCACTAATGTTCGGTCCACATGGGACAACCGTAGACTTTTCCCTGCCTACCACTTTAATGCCCTGTTCCACTTTGACATTTCACTCTATGGTATCACAGTGAGGCCCAATGCAAGCTGAGGAACTGCACCTAATTTTCCATCTGTGCCCATTGCAGCCTCTAGACTCGGTACTAAATGCTACAACTTTAGATAGTTTGCTTTCTTGGTTTAGTTTTAGCTTTTTAGTTTTAGAGATACAGTGTGGAAACAGTCCCTTTGGCCCACCAAATCCACGTCGACCATCGATCACCTGAATACTAGTTCTATGTTATCCCACTTTCATATCCCACACACTTGGGGGTAATTTACAGCAGCCAATTTACCTGCAAACATGCAGGGGTCTTTGGAATGTTGGAGGAAACCGGACCCCAGAGAAAACCCATTCGATCACAGGGAGAAAATATAAACTCCGCATCGTCACCATCCATAGTCAGGATTAAAACTGGGATCTCTGGTGCCTTGAGGCAGCATTCTACTGCTGTGCCACTGGTCTATATTGATCTGCATCTGTGATATTAGCTCAGCTTTTTTCCCCTCTGGTAATGGAGATACCCAGTCTGCCCTGCTGGGCTTATCCTTGTCCTCTACCTTTTGCATTTCCCACGTTCTTTCATCAATGCTACTTTGTCCATGTTGTCACTATGTAACTGCACCCATTCACTCATTAACCAGATAACCTTTTTTTAAGCTTGTCCACATGGTCACCCTGGTTTGAGGGACATCCCTTCTTCCCTGACCTCCCTGCAGCTTTAAAAGTTTCTTTTGTCTTCTTATCAGTTATCCAACCTGAAACGATTACTCTGTTCTTGCCACAAATGCGGCCTGACCTGCTAAGTATTTCCAGCATGTTCTGTTTTTCTTTGATATAAATTGCTTATTTCAATTTCTTTGCATTGAAAATGCATTTTACGCACATTTATGATCTCATACAAACTCAGGTATGTTATATTATTTTTATAGACACAGTCCAATTGCTTGTATGTATACTATTGAGAGAAGCTGTATTTCCAAGCCATGTTCCATAATGATACAATTTATCTTTCACCTGTAGCACAACATATGGGGCAATTAATATTATAAATGTTGCAAGTCGATCTCTTTTGAAGCATTGTGAAATATCATAATTTGTATTTACATCTGAATTTACTATTTTGTTATTTTTACAGTATATATATATATATATAGCTAGATTTCTCATGTATTTTCCAATGAGATTAAAATAATTATTTCAGCCTGAAATGTTTGAAATAGCGTAATGAAACTTTCACATCATTTAGTAAAGACTGCAATGATGAAGATAGAAAATGGATCTTAGAATAGAAGTGGATTATTACTTTAACATTTTAAAAGTGAAACAATGACATGTTACATTTACACTGAGGTTTCAACACACACATATCCCGGGAGATGTGTGGTAATCAATCATAAATGATGGTGAGTCAAAGTGAATGAAAGTGGAAAGGGGCCAAAAAAGCTTGAACTGCTGTGCATTTTAAGGGAGAGAGGTTCTGCATAGAATTTTCGAGTCGTGACTAGATGTGTGAAAGGAAGACTGCTGGTGAAGGAATACACAAGACCAGAGAAGGGGGGAGGCCAAGAATGAATGTAAGATTTATAATTTAATACGTGGATTGGGTACCACAATAAATCAACAGAGAGTAAAAGTGATGTATGAGAAATAGGATATGGGCAGCTTTGGATGTGCTTTATTTTTCAGAGCGCAGAGGACAGAAGGCTGACCAGGCGATCACAGTGATATTTGAATTTGGAGAGGATAAATTCTTGGATGGCATGTTAATAGCAAATTAACTGAGATGGATGATGTTAAGGAGATAGAAATGGGCAATAGTTGTGATGGAGAAAGTGTTGAGTCAGAAAAACAGTTCAAGATTGCAAACATACCTATATTCAGTGGAACAGGTGCAGAACCTATTAAGTGTGCCGTCACTGATCCCTTAGGATTTTTCAGCATGTAGTCATGATGGTTATTATAGCATATCCAGATATCACACAACTAAAGACCAGATATCACACAACTAAAAAACACTAGAGAGTTCAACACGAATGACAAGATGCCACTGGATGTCTCATCCCATATTTTCAAATGTATTGACCATAACAATAAAGCCCATGTAGAAAGGAACTGAGCCTTGGTTTATTATGGAGTTTCAGGTTCAAAGAATAGATAAGCAACCACAGAAAACATTTTGAACAGAATTTTGACAGACAAGGTGGAGTGAAATAGGGGATGGGGGGAGGTGCATTAGAAATAGAAGAGGATATAGCATTAAAACAATGTCAAAATAAAGCTTGGGCCAAGGTTTGACTTGATAGGAAGCAGGATGCGGATAAAAGCAATGGTCCAAAACAAATGGATTCAGTTTTACCGAAAATGTCATGAGCATTTTGTTCTGGAGGCTGGGTAGTGAGTGCAAAAGACAGCGTTTTATAAAGATGATTAGATATTGCATAAATAAACTGGAGGTTATCATCGTTCTCCAGGATGATCTTGGACTAGTGGGCAGATGGTGTTTTGGCCATTGACTGGGAGTAGGTAGTAAAAAAAGCAAACTTAATGCATTTATTTCAAGAGGGCTTGTATACAAAAACAGGGATGTTATTTTGAGGCTCTAAAAGGCGCTAGTAAGGCCGCACTTGGAATATTGTGAGCAATTTTGGGCACCATATCTGAGGAAGGATGTGCTGGCTCTGGAGAGGGTCCAGAGGAGGTTTACAAGAATGATCCCAGGAATTAGTAGGTTAACCTATGATGAGCATTTGTCGGCACTGGGCTTGTACTCGCTGGAGTTTAGAAGAATGAGGGGGGACTTCATTGAAACGTACAGAATAGTGAAAGGCTTGGATAGAGTGGATGTGGAGAGGATATTTCCACTAGTGGGAGAGTCCAGGACTGGAGGTCATAGCCTCAGAATTCTTTTAGGAAGGAGATGAGGAGACATGTCTTTAGTCAGAGGGTGGTGAATCTGTGGAATTCTTTGCCACAGAAGGCTGTGGAGGCCAAGTAGGTGGATATTTTTGGCAGATAGATTCTTGATTGGTATAGGTGTCAGAGGTTATGGGGAGAAGGCAGGAGAATGAGGTTAGGAGGGAGAGATAGATCAGCCATGATTGAATGGCGGAGTAGACTTGATGGGCTGAATAGCCTAATTCTACTCCTATTCCTTGTGACCTTATGATCTGTGGTTCTATGGCCAAACCACTGGTGCCACAAATGCACAGCTTCTTACCCCTTGAACTTGCAAGATTGGAGATGATGACCATATTAGGAAAATAGTGCAACATGGAACGAATAAATGTTTCAGTATGAACAAGGGATTAAAGTTGGAGGTGAGACAGTAGTTAAGTAAGTGGATAATTGGTGAAGTAATATAAAAATTGAAATGAGGGTGCTGCAAGGTGCCTGAAAGTTAAGTAGTAAGTGAATTTTAGTTTAAACCTAGAATATGCATGAAATCATATGTTGTTACCAGATCTCTTGATCTCTTTCAAATGCTACTTGTGTATATTAATCCCTAAAATGCCTTAACAAGCTCTTGCAGATATTCAGTGTTTCACCGTGAAAACCATACGTGAATTACCACCAAAGTTCAGGAACAAGAGTGTCTTAGAGCAAATTTTAAGGTAAGCTTTTCTCCATTTTAGTGGGGCACTGCATATGGTGGTGATGTAGTGGTTTAGATACTCGACAAGTAATCCAGAAACCTGGGTTCAAATCCCATTTGAATAGCTATGGAATTAAAATCAGATTAGCAGTGTGGAATTTGGGGGTTAAAACAAGTGGTTTTAGTTTTTTTAAATGACTGCATAAAACTACCAGACCATCAGAGGAAAACCAGCTAATATGGTAATGTTTTTAATGTCTTCTCAAAGGGCAATTGGATGGATTATAAATATTGGCCCAGCCTTGTTATTTCCTCTATTATAATTAACCCACCGAACGAAATTAAACTTTACCCCACCCCTCTGCATCTTTAGCTGCACTTTTAATTTTCTCTTAAATCTTTTCATAAACTTCACTTCCATCATTCTTCCCTGATATCCATTATAAGTTTTTATTATTTTGTGCCGGTGGGCACAAACGACATGGGTAAGAAGAGGAAGGAGATTCTGCAACCTGAGTATAGAGAACTAGGTGGTAGGCTGAAGAGCAGGACCTCTAGGGTGGTTATCTCTGGTTTGCTTCCAGTACCTCGTGCTAGTGAGGGGAGGAACAGGGAGATAGGGATCTGAATGTGTGGCTGAGGAGTTGGTGCAGGGGGCAGGGATTTAGATTTCTTGTCCACTGGGATCTCTTCTGAGGCAGGGGTGACTGTACAAAAGGGATAGGTTGCACCTTAATTGGAGGGGGCCGACATTCTGGCAGGCAGGTTTGCTAGTGCTCCATGGGTGGATTTAAACTAAATAGTGGGGGGGTGGGGTCAACAACGTGGAAGCGTATGCGTGCAGTTAAAGGGAAAGAGAGTGTAGAAAAGGTCACGTTTAAACAAATAGGGCAGGGGAATGGGAACCAATGCAAGGAGACAGAGGGTCGTAAAATGAGGACAGAAGCAAAATGTGGAAGGGAGAAAAGAAAAACAAACCTTAATGTGAGGAGCATTCATAATAAGGTGGATGAATTGAATGCGTAGTTAGTAGTTAACGGATATGATATAGTCTGAAAAAGGGTCTTGACCTGAAATATCACTCATTCCTTCTCTCCAGAGATGCTGCCTGTCCCGCTGAGTTACTCCAGCTTTTTGTGTCTATCGTTGATATACTTGGGATTATGGAGACATGGCTCCAGGGTGACCAAGGCTGGGAGCTAAACATGCAGGGGTACTCAATATTCAGGAAGGATGGACAGAAAGGAAGAGGAGGTGGGGTGGCATTGCTGGTTAAAGAGGAGATTAATGTAATAGTAAGGAGAGACATTAGCTTGGATGCTGTATGGGTAGAACTGCAAAATAACCAAGGGCAGATAAATGTTTGTTGGAGTTGTATACAAACCGCCAAACAGCAGTCGGGAGGTTGGGGATATCATCAAGCAGGAAATTCGGGACACATGGAGCAAAGGTACAGCAGTTATCATGACTTTAATCTACATTTCGATTGGGTCAACCAAATTGGTAACAGCGCTGAGGAGGAGGAGGAGGATTTCCTGGAATTTAAGCCAATGTGTAGAGGAACCGACTAGAGGGCAGGCCATCCTAGACTGGGTATTGTGTAATAAGGAAGGATTAGTTAGTGACCTTGTTGTGCAAAGCCCCTTGGTCAACAGTGACCATAATATGGTGGAATTCTGCATAAGGATGGAGAGTGACACGGTTAATTCAGAGACTGGGGTCCTGAACTTAAAGAAAGGAGACTTTGAAGGTGATGAGATGGGAATTGGCTAGGATCGACTGGCAAATTATACTTAAAGGGTTGACAGCGGAGATGCAATGGCAAAGATTTAAAGATTGCGTGGATGAACTCCAAAATTGTTGATCCCTCTCAAATGAAACGGGGAAGGCGGCTCAACCATGGCTAACGAGGGAAATTAAGGATAGTGTTAAATCCAAGGAAGAGGCATATAAATTGGCCAGAGGAAGCAGCAAACCCCAGGACTGGGAGAAATTTTGAATTCAACAGAGGAGGACAAAAGGGTTAATTAAGAGGGGGGCCGGGGGGGGAGAGCATGAAAGAAAGCTTGCGGGGAATATAAAAACTGAATGTAAAAGCTTCTTTACATATGTAAAAAGGAAAAGATTAGTGAAGACAAATGTAGGTCCCTTACAATCAGAGTCAGGTGAATTTATAATAGGAAACAAGGAAATGGCAGAACAGTTAAATGAGTACTTTGGTTCTGTCTTCACTAAGGAAGACACAAACAATCTCCCAGAAGTACTAAGGGATCGAGGATCTAGTGGGAGGGAGAAACTGAATGGAATCCACGTTCGTCAGGAAATGGTGTTGGATAAACTGTTGGGACTGAAGGCAGATAAATCCCCAGGGCCTGATGGTTTGCATCTCAGAGTACTGAAGGAGGTGGCCCTAGAAATCGTGGATGTATTGGGGATCATTTTCCAATGTTCAATCGACTCTGGGTCATTTCCTGTGGACTAGAGGGTTGCTAATGTAACTCCACTTTTTAAGAAAGGAGGGAGAGAGAAAACGGGGAATTATAGATCAGTTAGCCTTACATCGGTAGTGGGGAAGATGCATGAATCATTTATTAAAGATGTAATAGCAGTGCATTTGGAAAGCAGTGACAGGATTGGTCAGTCAGCATGGATTTATGAAGGGGAAATGATGCTTGACTAATCCTCTAGAATTTTTTGAAGATGTAACAAGTAGAAATGATAAGGGAGAGCCAGTGGATGTGGTGTATCTGGACTTTCAAAAAACCTTTGACAAGGTCCCACACAAGAGATTATTGTGCAAAATTAGAACACATGGTATTGGGGACAGGTTATTGACATGGATAGAGAAGTGGTTGGCGGACAGGAACCAAAGAGTGGGAATTAACGGGTCCTTTTCAGAATGGCAGGCAGTGCCTAGTAGGGTGCCGCAAGGCTCGGTGCTGGGACCCTAGTTATTTACAAATAAACGATTTAGACGAGGGAATTAAATGTGACATCTCCAAGTTTGCGGATGATAAAGCTGGGTGGCAGTGTGAGCTGCGAGGAGGATGCTATGAGGCTACAGGGTGACTTGGATAGGTTGGGTGAGTGGCAGATGCATGGCAGATGCAGTATAATAATGTGGATAAATGTGAGATTATCCACTTGATGGCAAGAACAGGAGCAAGTATAGGAGCAAAGAGGTCCTTCTGCAGTTGTACAGGGCCCTAGTGAGACCGCACCTGGAGTACTGTGTGCAGTTTTGGTCTCCAAATTTGAGGAAGGATATTCTTGCTATTGAGGGCGTGCAGCGTAGGTTTACTAGGTTAATTCCCGGAATGGCTGGACTGTCATATGTTGAAAGACTGGAGCGACTAGGCTTGTATACACTGGAATTTAGAAGGATGAGAGGGGATCTTATCGAAACGTATAAGATTATTAAGGGGTTGGACACGTTAGAGGCAGGAAACATGTTCCCAATGTTGGGGGAGTCCAGAACCAGGGGCCACAGTTTAAGAATAAGATGTAGGCCATTTCGAACGGAGATGAGGAAAAACCTTTTCAGTTAGAGTTGTGAATTTGTGGAATTTTCTGCCTCAGAAGGCAGTGGAGGCCAATTCTCTGAATGCATTCAAGAGAGATCTAGATAGAGCTCTTAAGGATAGCGGAGTCAGGGGGTATGGGGAGAAGGCAGGAACGGGGTACTGATTTAGAATGATCAGCCGTGTTCACATTGAATGGCGGTGCTGGCTTGAAGGGCCGAATGGCCTACTCCTATTGTCTATAACAGGAAGGCAGATTATTAGATGAATGGTGTCAGATTAGGAAAAAGGGAGGTGCAACGAGACCTGGGTGTCCTTGTACATCAGTCACTGAAAGTAAGCATGCAGTGAAGAAAGCTAATGGGATGTTGGCCTTCATTGCGAGAGGATTTGAGTTTAGGAGCAAGGAGGTCCTACTGCAGTTGTACAGAGCTCTGGTGAGACCGCACCTCGAGTATTGTGTGCAATTTTGGTCTCCTAATTTGAGGAAGGACATTATTGCTATTGAGGGAATGCAGCCTTTGTTCACCAAGTTAATTTCCGAGATGGCGGGACTGACATGATGAATGAATGGGTCGATTGGCCTTCTATTCACTGGAATTTAGAAGGATGAGAGAGGATCTTATAGAAACATTTAAAATTCTTAAAGGATTGCACAGGCCAGATGCAGGAAAAATATTCCCGTTGTTGGGGGAGTCCAGAACCAGGGGGTCACAGTTTAAGAATAATGGGCAGGACATTTAGGACTGAGATGAGGAAAATCTTTTTCACCCAGAGAATTGTGAATCTGTGGAATTCTCTGCCACAGAAGGCCAATTCACTGGATGTTTTCAAGAGAGAGTTGGATTTAGCTCTTTGGGCTGAAGGGTTATGGGGAAAAAGCAGGAACAGGGTACTGATTTTAGATGATCAGCCATGATCATATTGAATGGCTCGAAGGGCCGAATGGCCTAATCCTGCACCTATTTTTTCTGTTGTCTAAAAATGTCCTAAGTTTTGTTGTCCAATGAGCCCTCTCCCCTTGTTTCACTATCACGACTTGAACCAGTATTTCAAATTGGTCTCTTCTGCATCATTTAGTATCTTATATATCCCTCTGGGGTCATTTTCCAGTTAATTTCTAAATGCAGATAAAAACTACCAAAATATGTTCAGAACACACAAAATGGTGACAACAGAATAGCAAGAGGAGGAGTTGCTGCCTTACAGCACCAGAGACCCAGCTTCGATCCTGACTAATGTGCTGTCTGTATGGAGTTTGTACGTTCTTCCTGTGACCATGTGGGTTTTCTCTGATGACACCAGTATCCTCCAACACTCCAGACATACTGGTTTGTAGGTTAATCGGCTTTGGTAAAATTGTGAAATCGTCTCTAATGTGTAGTATAGTGCTCGTGTACGGTGTGATCGTTTGTTCACTCGGACACTCAATGAGCCGAAGAGCCTGTTTCCGTGCTATATCTCTAAAGTCTAAAGTTAATAGAGTAAAAGATGGAGCCACTGTTTTATTTTTAATTTCATGCATTAATGTAAAAAAAAAACAGTAGCCCTGATTGACATGGATATATATATATTCCTAAATCCAGATCTTCAATATTTCCTCAAAATTCAGACTAGTCCCAAATAGTGTAAAACGTTATGGATTTCCTGTGCATTGCCTCCAGCATTTAATTATTGGTTTGTTTATTAACAATCAGTGCTAGGCAGACAGTGCAATGCTGTTGCCTTATTAATGATATCCTCTAACTTTATTTTATTGAAAAGCATATGAACTGTATATATTGAAAATTTAAATTAAAGCAGATAATTGCTGAATATTTTCAGTTTAGTCATTTATGATCGAGGGAATGGATTAATTAGTTTTGATGAAGAGTCCACAACCAAAAGGTTAATATTTGCCATCTTCATAGCTTTTGCCTGAGTGCGAAGTTTTTCATTGGTTTGGCTGGTGTAGTTTAGCGTTGTATGGGATTTTTAAATTGCTGCTGTCAGATGTTGTGTTTGTAATATTTCATCCTTTATTAATCCACTGTAAATTTGCTAAGTAGGCATTTAACTTTTCTTTGCAGTTCCAATATTCTGCACTTGATTACATTGTTTCCACATTTTCTTATGACATAAAAGGAGACAATTTTTGCCCCATCAAGTCCACAGAGCGATCCCATTCCTCAATAATTTTCCTGAGTACCTATTTTTCCTGCACACTCGGGACAATTAACATGTCCATTAATCTACTGACCCACTGGTCTTTGGTATGTAGGAGGGAACCAAAGTATCTGTATGAAATCCACTTGGTTATAGGGAGAACATGGAAACTCTTGTAATGGGAGCACCGGAGATCAGGATTGAACCTGAGTCTCTGGAGCTGTGAGGCAGCAGCACTACCAGCTGCACCATGCATCCTACCACCATCCAATAAAGTCTGAAGAAGGGTCTCGACCCGGTATCACCCATTCCTTCTCTGCAGAGATGCTGCCTGTCCCGCTGAGCTATCCCAGCATTTTGTGTCTATATCTTCGATTTAAACCAACATCTGCAGTTCTTTCCTACACATCCAATAAAGCTTTATCATTTAAATTATTAATTACAATTTCATTTGTAAAGAAAGTCTCAAAACATTCCAGTATTCAAATCCAAATTTGAAAAAATACTCAAAAATAGTCAAATTGCTCTCAGGCACACCCTAAGCCAAGAAAAAAAAGTGTAATCTTATTTTTATATAACGAAATACAGGACAGGATAGCACAGTGGTAAGCAGTTCTGCTGCCTCACATCTCCTTCGATCAGGTCTAATCCCATGGCTTTCTATATGGAATTTGAACATTCTCTCTGTGGCCTGGCGGGCTTTCTTCGAGTACTCTGATATCCTTCCAAATTCCAAAGATGTGCTGTATGATAGGTTAATTGACTACTATAAATTACAGTAATCCCTCGTTAATATGGACCTCTTTATAACGGATTTCTGTCATTGCGGACGGAGCATCCCCACAGTAATCAGATACCTTTGTCTCTTTAAGAACACAGACTGCTAGTTATGCTGCAGAGGCTGTTGAAATTGACAAGCAATTGCTTCGATCAACACTTGTGCAAGGATGAAGGACACAAAGTGCTCAGTTTGAACCTATGCTTTCTAGTTCTCGACTCTCCTACCCTGGGAAAGGAAAGTGGCTCTTCAGCTTATCTATGCCCCTCATAAGTTTATATATTTCTATAGGGTCACCCATCAGCCTCCTACGCAGTGGAAAAAGACTCCTTATACCTTAAACCCTTAAGACCCAGTGACATTCTGAGAATTATTTTTGCACCCTTAAGCGTGGCGACCAAATCTGTTCACAGTAAGCCAAATGTGGCCTTACCAACGACTTGTACAGCTATAACATGACAGTCCAATTCTTGTTTTCAATAACCAGACTGATGAAAGCAAGCGTGCCAAACACCTTTTTCACCATCCTGTTCAGCTGTGTTGACAGCTTCATGAAAATATGTACCCATTGGCCTAGTTGATCAAGATTCCATTGTAATAATACAAAACCTTCTTCACTGCCCCTTATATCACCAATGTTGGTGTCATCTGTAGTAATGTACGGGTTAAGACATGTCTGTAATTCAAATGAAGTTGTCAGCGAACAATACCTAGGCTGAGCAAGCTTTAGAAAAAAAACTAGTAAATAATGAAGTGTTGCGACCTGCAGCTGTAAAACGTGAAATAAAGTAGCGAGATGAGACAAGCTTGTTTATCAAAGAAGGTGATTTGGACTAGCTTGGTGCCTACTACAGTAAATAGCTTTGTATCATAACTACCATAATTTCTGTGTGAGAGAGGCAAACTGTTTTTTTTAATGTAGCTGGCATCTGTTGTTTGTAGATTAGGAAAGAAGTGCTGGCTTATTGATTATATGAATGCATGCTGCGAGAGAGCTCACTGGACCTCCTTGAACTGGGATCCAGAAATATGCCAGGAGACTCATGTTTTCTAGACCACACTGCTGTCAAAAGAGTCCCCATGTGCATAGGAAAGGTGTGGAACCCCCTGTTTTATTGTTTCGTTTAGTTTAGAGATAGTGTGGAAACAAGCCCTTCGTCCTACAGTCAGCGATCTCCGTAGGCTAATACTATCCACACACTAAGTACAATTTACAATTTTTACCAAAGTCAATTAACCTGTAAACCTGTACATCAATGGGGTGTGGGAGGAAACCGAAGCACCAGTAGAAAACCCACGCAGTCACGGGGAGAACATACAAACCATGCAGGCAGCACCCGTGGTCAGGATTGAACCTGGGTCTCTGACACGCTAAGTCTGCAACTACTCTGCTGCGCCACTGTGCCGCCCATTGTTGTTTCAATCAATATTTTATTTTTTTCTTAAAGTTTTATATTGTTGAAGTGTTCTTTCTACATCATTGATCTTAATCCTTGAAACCTGTTTATATCATTAAATCAACAAATTATTTAACATACCACCTACATTCACATCCAAATCATTAATGTAAATAACAAACTACAATGGACTCAGCATAGCTCACTGTGGCACACCATTTGTTAAAGGTCTCTCGTCTGAAAAACAACCCTCTATTACCACCCTCCGTTTCCTACCTTCAAGCCAGTTTTGTATCTAATTGGCTAGCTCACCCTGAATCCAGGGATCAAGAAAACATGACTCTCACAATGCTTCCCGACTTATCCAGTGAGCATAGGAACAATGGAGGAGGTGGATGATGGCCAGCGACAACATCCACCTGCTCCATTGTTCCTTTGCTCACCTGGATAAGCCGAGAAGCATTGTGGGAGTCATGTTTTTTTTACTTCTCCGGTGCTTTTAACATCACCCAGCCTGCACTGCTTGAGAGCAAACTGACAAAGATGCGGGTGTATGCTCCATTGGTGTCCTAGATCACCCAACTACCTGACTGGACGACCACAATATGTTAATATGTGAGCAACACAGGGGCTCCTCAGGGGACGGTCCTCTCTCCCTTCCTGTTCACCATCTACACCTTGGACTTCAGAAATAACTCGGACTCCTGCCACCTGCAGAAGCTTTCAGATGACTGCAATTGTGGGCTGAATCAGTGAGGGGAGGGAAGCTGAATACAGAGGTGTAATCAACGACTTTGTTGAGTGGTGTGGGCTGAATCACCTGCAGCTCAACACCGACCAGACTAAGGAGTTAATGTTGGACTTTAGAAGAGGAAGACCCCTATCCCCTGTCTCCATCAATGGTGTGGATGTGCAGTTTACCAGGGAGTACAAATACCTTGGAGTGTACCTGGACAGTAAACGACTGGTCCAGGAACACTGAGGCCCTGTACAAGAAGGGACAGAGCCGGCTGTACTTTTTGAGAAGGCTCCACTCCTTGAATGTCTGCAGTAAAATGCTGCAGTTGTTCTACCAATCAGTGTAGGAAAATAACTGCAGATGCTGGTATAAATCGAAGGTATCACAAAATGCTGGACTAACTCAGCAGGTCAGGCAGTGTCTGAAGAAGGGTCTCGGCCTGAAACGTCACCCATTCCCTCTCTCCTAGATGCTGCCTGACCTGCTGAGTTACTCCAGCATTTTGTAATACCATTTACCAATCAGTGGTAGCCAGTGTCATCTTCTTCACTGTCGTGTGCTGGGGCAGCAGGGCAAAGGCCGCGGACACCGATAGGATTAACAGGGAAGGCTGGCTCCATTCTGGGAGCAGAGTTGGATTTATGGGAGGTCGTCTTGGAGGGGAAGATGCTCCTCAAACTGCAGTGCGTATTGGACAATACAGCTCACCCCCTCTAGGACACACTGGTCAACCTGAGGAATATCTTCAGCAACAGACTGGTTCCACCAAGCAGGACAGAATGCCACAGGAGATCCTTCTTTCCTGTGGCTATCAAACTGTCCAACTCTTCCCCCTTCAGTCATGGGGTAGACTGAGACTGACTCCCCTTCCCCAACACCCCCTCCCCAATCTTTGCACATCTCCAATTCTTTCCACTCATCACATTAATTTCATGTATTTTGTGTTTTTATGACTATTGGCAGATCCATTTCCCTCCTGGGATAAATAAAGTTCTATCGTATCGTATCAAATCCCACATTCACTTCACATTCCAGCCCACCCTCCCATGTGTACACTGCTAAAGGCAATGGAGATAACGCCTACCACACCACCCTCATGAATTATGAATGTTCTTGGTCACCTCCACAACTTTCACTGGTGAGACACAATTTACCGTGCACAAGGCCATGCTGGTTATCTCTAATCAGTCCTTGTCTTTCCCAATGCATGTACATCATGACTCAGAATTCCCTCCAATAACCTACCCACCGCTAATGTAAGGCTCACCAGTCTGTGTAGTTCATAGGCTTTTTCTTTCAGCCTTCCTTAAATAGAGGCACAACATTAGCTACCCTCCAGTCTTCCGGTACCTCAGCCGTGATTGTGATTGACACAAATATCTCTGCCAGTGGCCTTGCAATGTTTTCCTTAGCTTGATGAGATCCTGGGGATATATCAATTGTAATTTAGTTTAAGACCTCCAGCACCTCCTCTTCTATTACATGGACTCTCTTCAAGGCATCACTATTATCTTCTTTGGTTCCCTTGCATCCATGTCTTTCTTCACAGTAAATACTGATGAGAAATATTCATTTAACACCATGCCACCAAACGTGGACAACTTTGTTGATCTTTAAGGGGCTCTATTTTCTCTATAGTTACTCTTTTCCCCTTATATGCTTGTCATATCTCTTTGAATTCTCCGTTACCTTAACCGCCAAAGTTATCTCATGTCCCCTTTTAGTCTGAGATAGACTCAAAATGCTGGAGTAACTCAGCGGGACAGGCAACATCTCTGGAAAGAAGGAATGTGTGACATTTCGGGTCTTCCTGGTTTCAGTCTTAAGTCACTCCTATACCTTCTATGCTCCTCGAGGGTGTCTTAGCTGCCTATATCTGACATATGCCTATCCTTTCTTGACCAGAGCCTTAATATCCCCTGTCATCCACAGTTTCCAAATCCTGCCAGTCCTTTACTGTAACAAGAATGTACTGGCCCTGAACTCTCACTGTCTTATGTTTAAAAGCCTCCCACTTGTCAGACATCCCTTTACCTACTCTGTTATACCTACAAACAGTCTTCCCAATCAACTTCTGAAAGTTCCTGTCTATTACCATTTAAATTGGCCTTGTTCCAATTTAAACTTCAATCTTTGGCCCAGTCCAATCCTTTTTGATAACTATTTTAAAACTAGTAGAATTATTGTCATTGCTCCCCCAACAACACTTCAGTCACCTGCCCTGTCTTATTTCCCAATGGTTGACGTTTGCCTCGTCTTTAACAGGGACATCAACATGTAAGACATTTAACAAATTTCACTTCATCCAAGCCGTCAGTACTCTAGCAATCTAAGTCGACAATTGGAAAGTTAAAGTCCCACTGTTACTACTGATCTCCCTGCAGATTTTGTCCTCTAACTCCCATTGTCTATTGGGGAGTGGGGGGGGGGGGGGGGAGGAGGAGGTAGGATAACTCCATTGAAGTGATAATGCCCTTCTCATTTGGTGTTGTACTTGGCGACACAGTCCTGGGCGGG